>NC_141818.1:38671985-39013235 GCF_982586985.1 Callionymus lyra
TTAAATGGGACCACATTTTACACATTGGCTGTTGTAAGAGGGCATCAAGCAAAAAAAAGTAGTATGAAATCAAGTATTAAATGTGGTAAAATTATATTAAATTATAATTTTATTTTAATAAACCTTTTTACCAAAATATTTTTGTTGTACTCACAGGAAATAAATACTTACAAAAATCATAAAACAAAAGCCATGTAGTCATATTTAGAGACTATAAATGAATGATACTAATACAAAATACAGAAACACATTTACTTTGATTGTTATTTATTTGTTATTATTTTTAATTATTTTACTATTTCTAGTATTGAATATTGTGACCTAAGAGATAGATTTTCTACTTTAAAAAAGTGAACACATGGCAGCCATTTTAGGACCTGTCCATTAGCCACTAGCATTAGCTCAACCGCAACAACCTTCTTTACTTAATATATTTGATGATATTAAGTTAAAAATCAAGAGTTGGATTATCTATAACTTTATGCTTTAATATAATATTTTCCAGAAAGATTATTGTGAAAATAGAGCTCTAATTTTAGCATGTTTTTGTGCTGCTACTTAAGTAGCATTAGCAACAGTGCTAACAGGCAGGAGGTGAGTGCATGTATTTATACAAAGCGTGTTGTTTATAAACAGATATTGTGTATTTGTGTGCAGGCTTGCGTGGGGAGCACGATGCACGCCAACATACTTGATCATGTGAGTAATAATTCTTGACGTTTTCCGAGCGTCCGCCGTGACATCAGAGCCCCAACTGGCATCCACACACAACAACTGGGCCCTTAATGAAGATTCTTTTTAAAAACAGGCCACAGCAGCTGGTTGCAAACCAGTTAGCGCTGGTTCCCGCCGCGTCCATGGCAACGCAGTAAACACAACAGCGAACTGTCAGGTTAAACTTAAGCCTTGGCCCGGGGTGATGTTTCAGTGTCACCAGAGAGCCGCCCTCGCACACCGGCAGATGCCAAATGTGTTTGATTCCCTTTTGACCGGCGTCGTTAATTTTCTGTTTGGCCCGATCGTTGAAACTTTATCGACCCCAGCGTCAAACTGGCTTTGAGCAATAATCGACGATCACTCGGAAGTGTTTTTCCGCAGATTCTAAATGCGTCCTGTGAAGATATTTATGGGGGGGGGGGGAATTTGTTCCATTTTTGAAAATTAAACACTCCTTTAACCGATGAAATATCTGATAAATACAAAAAAAATATGTGTAATACTGTCCCTGCAGAACAGTAAAAATACATTACTGAAAAACATGTGCCTTAATTAATTTAATAACAAATTTGGATGCGTTTATTTTCAATAATTCCAATTATTTCCTTTTCGGTATTCTACTGTTTTGATTCTTTTTTGAACAACAATAAACACACCACCTAGAGGGCAATAAATACATGTATTATTAGCTTGTCGCTAGCTGTGTTATAAGCAATGAGCTCATGAAGCTTCCTGAGGCTTCATGCATCCTCACTTTCAAACGCTAGATGGCAGTCTCAGCTCCGTAGTCTTTGGCTTGGAACTATTTATCTTTAAGACGATTTTGAGAATAGTGTAACTAAAATACTGTGTTCATTTTTTTAACAAACTTAAAGGGTAAGTTTACCCAAAATATACATTTCATTTACTATTCACCCTCATGTTGCCTAAGAGTTTGCAGTCTTTTTGGAGTTATAGGCAGAAAATATATGTCGACATGTTTGCCAGTTTAATTTTTTCTGCCTCAATGACCCTCAAACTTAACGTAAACGGTTTTAATTTCAATCGTATTAAAAAAGAGATAAGACTAAGAAAAATACAATAGAATAATTAAATGATTTTGGCCCATTTAACACTCAATATTGATCATTTCACCATAATAAACATTGTTCTGGTTTGCGTAAATCTAGCCAATTAAGGAAGGCCGGTCGCTATATTAACCAATCGGAAGCAACAAAAGGCGGGTCTTATTGAAACGTTTGAATACGTAACTTTAAATAAATTGATAATTAAAACGTAATATTACAGCTCTTAAGTCAATGTCATAGATGACAGGTTTATGAAGCTATAAATTAATATTCATCCACAATCGATGACTGTCATAGATCTAGAGGATGTAGACTAACATCCCACAAAATATAACAACAATTCCATATAGATTGTTTGAGAAATTATGAATTAAATCATATATTTTTTAGACTTCATACGTGTGTGAAAAATGCTGTTGATATGACATAACCAGTAGCCAATTGAATAAGCTTCTCTTCCGGGTTTATATACTTATATACTAAAGGAGTCAGTGCCTCACCAACCATGAACCTCACCACACGTCACTGCTTGAACTAGATTATAAGATAAAAGTATTTGAAGTTAAAAAAGATCAGAGTAGGCATTTTTTTATTGCTTGTATTTGCATTTATTGGGAAACATTTTTCATTTCAACTTTTCACTCAACCTTCTGGTACACTCTCTCACACTTTGATTATTCTCTTTACAAACATTGTCATTTCACAACTTCACGTCTCCGTCGTTCACACAAGCATCGCATCACAAAACCCTCAAAGTCTTCATGAGTCCCCGAATGTTACATTGTCTAAAGTCGTTTATGAGGTTTACTGGGCGCACAGATGAGAGAGAATAGAAAAATACATTTTTCATTGACATTAATAAAAAATATTCTGACAATCCTCTTTCATGTTTCCCAAAATAATGACAAAAAAAAAAAATCCTACTTTTAAATATCAATTGTAATTTCATTCTATATGTTGGACCATTTCATTCTTCAACTCTATATTAAACACTATTTTGCTCCCGAAAGCCTCTCAGTGCGATAAACCGCTTTGATCATAAACATTATCATAGATTTTATTGTTTTTATTGTTTGTTATTTTTTATATTTTTAGTCAAATCTGATTAAAACATCTATAAATTAATGAATCAGGAGTTAAAAATAGAAGGTAAAAAGACTGACCAGCAGCTCTGAGTACCTTCGTCGACATGTTTGAGTTTTTATAATCAAAAGCAAACCAGACATAACAGACATTATAACTTTATTTCATAAATAAAATGTGTTTAGGCTCTTTTCCAGGATGTTTTCCGAGCATTTGATGTCATGTTTTTGTGTTTTCATCTTCCCATTTTTCTTTTTTTGTTTGGTAATATGAGTACTTGATGCGTTGAGCTTCTTCATTCAGAGCTAGAACCTATATTTCTTGATCATTATTTTAACTGGATGCACTTTTATATGCCCAAGTATGTTTTTAAACGCCAATAATGTGTGTCCAGCTATTTTAAACTCTGCTGAAAATCTATATTTTTCTCATTATTTATTTCTGCGTTAATGTGGATGAAAGGTTGCAACGACATTGAGTTAAACCTTGTAATTTAAAGCTGAAAAAGTCCATTGAAGCAAGAATATTTTTAGTCTTTGGCCCTCAACTTATTTCCCCACACGGTCACATAAACATTTTATTTCAAGTTGAAGCTGTCATTGTGGCCCTCCGCCCCCCCCCCCCAGTCCCTGACTCCACTGGCTCTGAAGAAGCATGCCTCTCCAGTTAATCCCAGGAAATCCAGCTCCCTTTTCAACTCGGACTCGACCTCACTTATCTCGGGCTGATGGCTGCCGCACCGCTTTTGAAATTCTGGCCTTCAAAATAAAGCTGGACAATGTTTCCCGAGCTACGCTGACGTCAATATGTTGGAATATAGTTTGATAGCATCTGCCCTTTCGATGACTATTCCAAACAACTTTGCGCTGGTGACGTGTCTGTAAAGCGACACTTTTGTTATGATGGGAACTGATACAATATTTGGTTTGACTCGCAAAGAGAAAATTGTAAAATCAATTAATTTTTTTCTACCTTCAGATGATTCCATTACAAATAACAAGTCTCAATAGAAAACAATTTTGACCTTTACTTACTTACTTTACCCTCTTGTTAAAACCCACAGTCCTACATTTTAAATTTACTAAATTTGTTCCAACTTTATGCAGCTTTCTGTCTGAGTTTATAACCTATACAGTGGTAGTTAGTCACAGGGGTTACTTTCTGACATTAAACCGAAACCACAAAGTGACCATTTTATTTTGTTTTTTAAATTAACAAGATTATTTAACCAAATTTATACGAACTTCAAAATTCAACGTTGCATATGAGGCGCCATCCCTCACAGTAAGCAGCTGCCATAATGCTTTGCCGCCCAGCAAATCACTTTTGACAACATAGTTGTAAAATATACGGTATTGTTTCGACCAAAATAGATCAGTGTGTAGAAAGGCATCATGGGAGTTCACTGTTTTGTTGGCGCCACTGATACATTTGTTTGTTTTTATCAAATACGGTAGAAAGCTAGTGATATGTATTTGTCATAAGCTTATCTTTGTGATACACAGTATTCTTGCTGTTTATTGTTTCGGCTTTTTTACTCATCATTTGCTGAGACAAGTTTTCAAAACGACAGTTAAGTGAAGAAGCTTAATTTGTCCATCTTAGTTATCAACATGAAGGTTGTAAATTCATCCAGACATTTGATTTTAGTGTGAAAGAGAAACTCAACATGTGGTGTGTAACAATGATCTGAGCCATATCATATGAGAAAACCAAAAAAAAAAAAATACTATTCAAAGTTTATTTCCAAACATAGAGCAGCTTCAATTTGCCAAAAAAAACAACACATTTTGTCTCCTCTCAGTCTGTTAATTCAAGTGTTACATAATTAACATTCACATGAATAAGAGTCAATAACATTCAACTAGATTTAGAAAAAAAACTGTCTGGATTTCTTTTGGTTATAGATCTACACATCAGGAAGTATCACAAAGTAAATTGGTACAGCAACAAAAGCGTAAAGGGCTACATGTGTTTCATCTACAAAGTGCTGTGACGCAGACAGACGCGTCCGCTGCAGGGTCAGAGATGACAGTTTGTTCTTTGGGGCGTAAGTTGTCCTGGACGAAAAAGCCACTGGCAGGAAAGAAGGTTCTGCACTTACAGTGATGGAGGCCTGGTGTCTCAGTGGAGATACCTGCGAACAGATGTCAGATATCATCAGCGGGTTCGCCAACTGCAAACTGATTTAGTAGCAAAGAGAAAG
Organism: Callionymus lyra; assembly: GCF_982586985.1. NCBI lineage: Eukaryota > Metazoa > Chordata > Actinopteri > Syngnathiformes > Callionymidae > Callionymus > Callionymus lyra. The sequence goes on from NC_141818.1 coordinate 38,677,059, forward strand.
TCGGGCCTGCAGATCTGAAGAAAACGTCAAAAATAATCGGAAATAATTGTATTTTGTGCATACAGAGACTAGGAATTTTCTTTGGATACGGTTGTGCAACATTAAACAATACATTTTGAGGACTATAAAATATTGCACGGTTGTTTCGCTTCCACTAGAATATAAATACACCGATTAAAACTACAGTTTGGACACACCTTCTTTAGTCACTGACTGATAATATAATAATATCATTTCTTACAGTAATGATGGTCATATATTTCTCTTTACTCAGCCGATTGATTCTAGCAATAAAATTAATTCTAAGGTTGTCCAATAAGGCTGTATCAACCTGTTACTCCTTTAAGAAACATCTTAAGACGTTTCTATTTGTTCAGGCTTTTCCTTGATTTTCTGGAACTCCTGTTGTGTTTTCAGTTTTATCTTGACCTTTAAAGTATATACTTTATTGAATATTGTTTTGATTGTTTAGGCGCTTTGTGACCCTGGTCTGGAAAAGCGCTATATAAATAAAAAATTACTTACTTACTTACTTACAACTAATGGTCTCAACCCTATTAAAATGGTAAAGAATTCCAATGAGTAACCCTTAAAAAGGACACATTTCCGTTGACTATGATTTGAAGGTCAACAAAAGAATGTCAAAGCTACTTAGAAGAAACTAGAATATAAGAAAAGTTTTCAGTTATTTCACTCTTTTCTTTGTTAAAGTGTATACATTTATAGCTTTTACATATTTAGTGTGAAGATTATGTAAATAACCTTGAAAACAAAGATAAACCATTGAATTAAAAAGGTGTGTTAAAACGTTTTGCCTGTACTTTATGTCTACTTCATTTATTTGTGAGTTTACGATAATGTTTGTTTTTTTCACTTCAGCCATATCCCATCGCATTATTTCGATATGGAAATATCTGTTGAAATATCGAGATATCAAATTGTGTCCAGCTCGTCCAGGACCAATAATAGGGCTGTGTATTGGCAAGAACCTGGCAATGAAATATTTATCCCCTGACAGGGGCAACAATACGATATGTTGTGATACTGTAGTAACAAGGATGTATTTGTAGTATTTCACTCTGGTGTTGCAGAATTTACAAACCACAAGACTCTGGACGAAGTCGTAACTACTTTCATTAATTTTGCAATAAAAATATGTCCAAACATCAGCTTTAAAAGTTGCTCTAGTCGACTGTATCCTCTCGTCCTCAGTCATCGCCTGTAACCTTTGTTGTTTTTCTTTTTTAAAGTTTGTTTGTTAAAAAGAGCAAAAGGCATATACAGTAATTGCGGAAATGTACACATTAATTAATTAATTCATTTTCTATCGCTTTATCCCTTATTGGGTTTGCGCTGAGACTGAAGCCTATCGCAGTTTCATTGGGCGAGAGGCAGGGGACACCCTGGACAGGATGCCAGACAAGCATTCACACAAACTCTCATACCTATGGACAATTTTCCCCAAGTTCTCATCAATCTCTGTATGTTTTTGGACTGTGGGAGGAAACCGGAGTACCCGAGTAAACCCATGCAACACGGGGAGAACATACATGTCATTTTTAATTATTATTATTATATTAAATATATATTTTTTTAAAAAGAATGGAGACTTCCAGTTCAAGTCATTTAAAGGAATTTAAAAATAGTAATAATAGTTTAATACTTTTTTCAGTTATGAATTCATCTTGTGATTTCTCCAGTTTATTGCATGTCCTTTTATTTTATTTTAATTGTAATTACACTTGTAATAACGTTTCCCTTTTGCTATTTTTTTTTAAAGCGAGGTCAGACAGAGAGGCAGATGTAAATGTCAATAAAATACAAACTCAAAAAGCTCCTCCTATGTTGACGTGATTCCAGCGACAGGATCTACTCGCTTGATATTTGTTGACGTACATGCGCTCGGGTGGAAGGCGGGCGAGGGCGAGGGCGAGGGCGAGGGCGAGGGCGAGGGCGAGGGCGGCACCAGCCGAACACCTCTGACGCTTCATGTCGGGGGGAAAAAAGGGGAGGGCGAGTGGGGGGTCTATTAAAAGTTGACCCCATCTCAGCCCCAAAGACGCGCCTCCAACCTGGAGCAGCAGCAGCAGCATCTGATCCCTGCGAGCAGCTGTCCTCCCCCTGCATCAGCACAACAAATACTTTACATCTCCTGACCTTTTCCTCCTGCATCACTTTCCCAGCCATGCTTGCGCGTCACTCCGGCGACACATGCACGGAGAGTGATTCACTTCACACCACTACTGAACTCCGTGTGAGACCATCTGACTCCCATCTTTGTGTCGTCCCCCGTGTTTGCAGGGAATTCACCCCATAATGTTCTGAAGAGCGATAAAAATGATGAGGTTTTGAATCCTTCAAAATAAAAGTAGTCTATGATTCTGGATTTGTTTTCTTTATTATTGGTATAATAAATAAGTAAATAAGTATATAAAAAAAAGTGGGTTCAATCCAAAAATTTAAGTGCAATCAAAAACAAAGTTGCTTTAATAACAAAAAATGTATTTCAACCCAAAGAAAAGTTGCTTAAAAAAAACATCTATTATTTTCGTTCAAACTCTTTGATTGATTTACGTTTTATAGGTCAGACATACGTGTCTTCGTTATTCAATCCAAGAAAAGTTTCTTTGATAAATTAAACTCGTCTTTTTAACTCAAGGGACTGAACTAAAGATTGAAATACATACGTTTTTGCCGTTCTTTTTTTTTTTGGATTGAGTTGATTTTCTGGAACTCCTGTGTTGTTCTCGGTGTTATCTTGACCTTTAAAGTTTATCATTTATTGTATATTGTTTTGATTGTTTAAGCGCTTTGTGACCCTGGTCTGGAAAAGCGCTATAGAAATATAAATGACTTACTTACTTACACACTTACTATACAATGCCACAAATACAGAACAGATAACTGAAATCAAAGCACAAAAAAAACTCTAGTTTAAATATTATATATTGTTTTATTTTGAGTGGAAATACTGTAGTTTTCTGATTGCAGGAACTTTTAATTGAAGCAACTTCATCTTGATTGAAAATATTTTCTTGATTGAAAAACAGATACAACATCATGTGACTCTACCATGTTGCTTTCCTAATGATGTCATATGTATTTGCAGGACCTGGGTTATATTCAAGTCCCCCCCCTCCCTGAGACTGCGCTAGAGACCACCTACTTTGTGGTCTTTGGCTTGATCTTGATCTAATAGTTATCTTGAGACAAAATGAAACGATGTTACTTTTTAGCTTCTTCTAATTATTTCTTTAGACTTGGTCTTAATTTGATCTTGTTCTCTTCTTCCTCTATCCTGTCTTGTCCTATTTTGTTTGACCTTGTCCCACCCTATCTTGTCTTGTCTTGTCCTGTCCTATCTTGTTTGGTCCTATCTTGTTTGATCGACTTGTGCCTTATCCTCACTTATCTTTTCCTTTCTAGTCTTGTCCGATCTGGTCTAATATTCACCTATATTGTCTTTTTAATAGCTTGTTGTGACCTATCTTGTCCTGTCCTATTGTGTCTTGTTCTATCTTGTCTTGTCTTTTTATCTTTTTGTATCTTATCTTGTCTTTTCTTGTCCTATCTTGTCTGGTCCTGTTTGATCTTCTTGTGCCTTATCCTTTCTCGTCTTTTCCTTTCTATTCTTGTCCCATCTGGTCTAATCTTCTCCTATCTTGTCTTTTTAATAGCTTGACTTGTTCTATCTTGTCTTGTCTTCTTTTTTTAAAAATCTTTTCTATCCTTTTTTGTCTTATCTCATCTTGTCTTTTAAAATAACTTGTCTTGACCTATCATGTCTTGTTCAAACTTGCCTTGTCTTATCTTATCTTGTTGTGCCTTGTCCTATCTTGTCATTTCTTGTCTTCTCTTTATCTATATCGACTTGTCTTGTCTTTTTTTTTTTAAATCTTTTCTATCTTATTTTGTCTTGTCTCGTCTTACCTAGTGTTGTCTTGTCTTTTCCTTTCTTGTCCTGTCTAATCTCATCCTATCTTGTCTTTTAAAATAACTTGTCTTGACCTATCATGTCTTGTTCAAACTTGCCTTATCTTATCCTGTCTTGTTGTGCCTTGTCCTATCTTGTCATTACTTGTCTTCTCTTTATCTATATCGACTTGTCTTGTCTTTTCCTTTCTTGTCCGGTCTAATCTCATCCTATCTTGTCTTTTAAAATAACTTATCTTGACCTATCATGTCTTGTTCAAACGTGCCTTGTCTCTTCCTATCTTGTTGTGCCTTGTCCTATCTTGTCATTTCTTGTATTCTCCTTAGCTATATTGACTTGTCTTGTCTTTTCCTTTCTTGTCCGGTCTAATCTCATCCTATCTTGTCTTTTCAAATAACTTGTCTTGACCTATCATGTCTTGTTCAAACGTGTCTTGTCTTATCCTATCTTGTTGTGCCTTGTTCTATCTTGTCTTTTCCTTACTTCTCTTGTCTTGTCCTGTCTAATCTCATCCTATCTTGTCTTTTAAAATAACTTGTCTTGACCTATCATGTCTTGTTCAAAGGTGCCTTGTCTTATCCTATCTTGCTGTGCCTTGTTCTATCTTGCCTTTTCCTTACTTCTCTTGTCTTGTCCTGTCTAATCTCATCCTATCTTGTCTTTTAAAATAACTTGTCTTGACCTATCATGTCTTGTTCAAACGTGCCTTGTCTTATCCTATCTTGTTGTGCCTTGTCCTATCTTGCCTTTTCCTTACTTCTCTTGTCTTGTACTGTCTAATCTCAACCTATCTTGTCTTTTAAAATAACTTGTCTTGACCTATCATGTCTTGTTCAAACGTGTCTTGTCTTATCCTATCTAGTTGTGCCCTGTCCTATCTTGTCATTTCTTGTCTTCTCTTTATCTATATCGACTTGTCTTGTCTTTTCCTATCTTCTCTTGTCTTGTCCTGTCTTGCCTTGTCCTATCTTCTCTTGTCTTGTCTTGTCTCTGTCCCTGCACAATCCGGTAAGTAGGCAATACATTAATAACCCATAGAAAATAAGGAGATCGTCATAAATAAAAACACAGATGAAAGCGACGATCAACAGGAAAGAAAAATGGCACAACGTTCCGATTCTAATCCTGTTTACTTATTAGTGAATTAATGTTCTGAACCGTGAGTCTGAATTGGAATCTCGTCCGGTGCGACTCCACCATCTGTTGTAGAGAGGACATGAGTAGACTTATGTAATCTCATCCGAGCAATTAAAGCATTTCTAACACTAATTGAGAATAACTAGAAGGAAGGTGTCACTGACTGGAATAGTTTCCTGTGACACCTTCTAACCCTGAAAATCAACCGTGTAAACAAACTTGTCTCACACTATCAAAATAGCCCGACGATGTGTAATGCAGGGAAAAGGGAGCTCGACCAACTCGCCCGTTGGCCGTGGCTGAAAACCCCGTCTCCCGACATGCCCAGCCGTGGCTCGGGTTACCTGTCAGAAGCTGCTGCATGTCTATTAACACTGTCGTGTCACAGCTGTGGCTGCCAGCTCAACTGTTGGTTTTAGAGACATTCGGAATCAAAAACCACATGAAGGTTGTTCGCCGAGGTGCAATGCACAGTTGTCCTCAGGGGTGACACTGACCATTCCAGGAGTTCAAAAGGGTCACAGGACCTCAACCTTAAAATTCTCCTGTGGTTTATCTGGCGGCGCTTCGTTGGTTACATCACCGCAGCTACAGCAAATGATCGGACATGTGATCTGCTCTTTATCTACGGTTGGATGAGTCCGATACTTTAAAAGTCCAGACCAGTGCCGTCAGAATATTCAATGGTTGAATTTAAATGTTAAGACATGAAAATGAAATCTTGTTTTTACAATTTTGAAATTTATTCTTAAATAAAATAATCATAACACATATTTTCAAAATGAATAATTTTTTTTGCACGTATTGTTTAATAATCTAATTTCAATAATTAAATGAAATATAATACAATGAAAAATATAGTATTACATTTTTTTTGTTAGAAGCCATTTTACCCTTGTGATTAACTCCAAAGATAATGCTAAAGGTAAAGGTTAAATTAATTCAAAATTTCTTAGCACTATTATACCGACATTTCATTTTATTTAGCAGACCACAAATGAAAAACTTATTTTAAATGATTGTTATTGCAAAATCAAATTCTATGTTTAAAAATGGTTTCATATATATTATATACAGGATATACAGGATATACAGTATATATGTATATATACTGTATATCCTGTATATCCTGTATATATATATATATATATATATATATATATATATATATATATATATAAATGTTTAATATTTCCAAAATCAATACATTGCTTTGGTTATGTGTATGTGAAGTGTAAAAATGTGTAAAAACAATGTATTGATTTTGGAAATATTAAACAAATGTATTATATATATATATATATAATTATATATATATATAATACATTTAGAACTTTTAGAATATGTGTATGTGAAGTGTAAAAATATGTAAAAACAACGTATTGATTTTGGAAATATTAAACATTTTAATTACATTCTTTAAAACAAAAAAAATGTAACGTTTCAATATAGACATTATTAAGTTTAATTATATATTTTTAATTTAAGAAAGGAAATGCTTGAAAAAAACAACAAAGTTTTAACATTTTGAAAGTTAAATTCAAAGAATATTCAGATGCGATGTTTTTCCGCCGGCTAACCTTCCTTTAACTCACCAGAGTATATCTCACGATGAGTCGGGGAAGTGAATCCATAACACCTGACGACTCGGAACACTCGTCTCATACGTGATACGTGAGCCGAGCCTGCTCTGCTCTGTCGCGTTGGGCACGAACCTCCACCATCAATCAAGATGTGCGGCGCCAAAAAAAAGGGGGGAAAGACTCTGATCGTCGCTCCTTTGCTCTAGAATCGAGAGCCCCACACTTCTCGCGTTCAACACATGGCATGCCGAGTCAAGATGACCTTTAGATCACACCTCGTTGACCTGTCAATCACACGGCCTCAGGCGGAGAATCAGCGAAACCGTATATTAATTGAAACCTGTCATCTTCAGTCCAACCTGATGTATCATCAAATAAAGTCTGTTATATATAAAAACAACTTTTTCAGAGTAAACTTGACCCAAACAAACATCTTGACGTGTCAAGAGTCTCAAGCCTGTGTTACTCTCGAGTAAAATTTAAGTTTTTTTTAAACAAAACACATATCTTCGACCATAATTGTCAATACAGAAGACGTTAAATCAATTATTTTTTCTCGATTTTCCAGAATAACATCCCTCAAGGACCCGTCCTGGGCCCCCTGTGTTTAGTCTAACTTCACCACCTCGTAACACATGAAAAAATTCTCTTAGATTCTCTCAGAAATGTCGATATTTGTCCGTATTTTTAGGTTATGATCTAAATGTAAATCAAAAATTGAATAAGAATTTGATTTTCAATTATCAAATTAAGGACATTATTTAGGAAAATATTGGATGTTTGTCTCTACAGAAGACGTTAAATCAATTATTTTTTCTTTCTTTTTGGCTCAGAATCGAATCCCTCAAGGACCCGTCCTGGGCCCCCTGTGTTTAGTCTAACTTCACCACCTCGTAACACATGAAAAAATACTCTCAACGTTATATTCTATTTTTCATCTGTCATTTAAAGTGATGTCATTTTAATATAAATGCTTTACCTGCCTAACAGAAATGTCGATATTTGTCCATATTTTTAGGTTATGATCTAAATGTAAATCTAAAATTGAATAAGAATTTGATTTTCAATTATCAAATTAAGGACATTATTTAGGAAAATATTGGATGTTTGTCTCTACAGAAGACGTTAAATCAATTATTTTTTCTTTCTTTTTGGCCCAGAATCAAATCCCTCAAGGACCCGTCCTGGGCCCCCTGTGTTTAGTCTAACTTCACCACCTCGTAACACATGAAAAAATGCTCTCAACGTTATATTTTATTTTTCATCTGTCATTTAAAGTGATGTCATTTTAATATAAATGCTTTACCTGCCTAACAGAATTGTCCATATTGGTCCATATTTTTAGGTTATGATCTAATCTAAAATGAATTAACATAATAGAAAATCAAATTAAGGACATTATTTAGGAAAATATTGGATGTTTGTCTCTGTGGAGTGTTAGTTCTTGTGTGGTAAAATAATAAAAAGTATTATTTAAAAGAGTATTTATGTTAATATTTTTTGCAGGTTTGTTTTTACACTTGACAAATGACTCGGGGGCAGATTCTTCATGCTTCAGGGCCATGTGACAGATTGAAAAACAGAAGAAGTTGTTTGAAACATGAACTCACGTTGTTTGTCTGATGGTTTCCTTGGTCACCGATGCTCCACGACGAAGCTCATGGTCGTCCCATCAAAGGAAGGCGGGGCAATGATTCTTGGACCTTGTTGCGACGTGACGCTGACGACAGGTTTTCTTTCCGACCCTCCAGCTGCTTCCCTGCGGTTCCCCACACTGACAGGTAGCTGCAGTGACCCCTTGAGGGTCTCTCCTGTAGCGCTGTAATAAGCACTTTCAGCACCCCCAGCGTTCAAGTCCTGCTTAGAGGTCTTGGTATGGTTTACCTTTCCCCCGCCTCCGTTCACCAAGTGACCGTGTGAGTGTGGTGACAGCACCTGGGCTCCGAGTGTGGGAGACGGGATGAGGCCGGGGCAGATCATGTAGGCGCCGGGGCCCAGCGACAGGGGGGATAGGGAAAGCGGCACCGGGGTGACGGCGGTCACCGGCGTGATGGGGGGCGAACCGGACATGGGCACGTCCACGAACCGGCCCGTTTCGGGGTCGAAGAGCCTCTTGGTGGCGGGCCTTACGGGGGTGTCCACCAGATAATAATCTCCCGTCGTCGGGTCCAGTAGCATTTTCCGCTGCGTCCGTGGCACCGTCTCTCCCGGAGAAGGTGCGGGTGACACGGTATTGACAGAGGGGGAGAAACACAACACCTGATGTGTTTGTGGAGCTGCCGGTGGCTGGTGGTGGATTACAGCACCGGGACTCGGCGTCATTAATCTCCGCTCAGATGTTTTGCTGTCACCTGTTCGGTGTTGACTCCTGTTTGTCGCCTTGGAAACCGGCTCCGGACTCGGCGGCGCAGCTTGGTGGGTCAGACCCGGTATGGTGAGATAGTTCTCAGAGTCTAGAGCCACAGCAGGGACGGATGGGGGGGGGACCGTTTGAGGCCCTATTTTCACGCGGAGGGGTCCCCCGGGGGATTCGGACCTTTTCGTTGTGGCTACAGAGCTTTCGGGTTTAGACCCCGAATTACCTTTTTGGTGCAACCGCTTGTCCCTGTCATGGTATGGAACGCATATGATATTCAGAGCTTTCTTATCTCCAGCTGTGACGTTGGGCTCCATGTCCGAGGCTGGCCGTGGAGTCTGTGCTCTTCGCTTCCATTCGTTCCTGTCATAAACATAGAGCTGCTCCATCGTTTTGACGGCGGCCTTGAGCTTCTCCAGCGCCGCCTGTTTGGGGATTTTAGGTTCGAATTTCCTCATCACCGACTCTACGGCTTTGTCTTCGTTGGAGTTCTGCTGAGGGGTTTCCGGTGGGTCGGCGTCTTCCTCGTTCGACTTGTTGGTTTTCACGGACTGGCACTTGATGACGATGGGCGAAGGCAGCCGATGTTTCGCCGGCTCGCTCTGAGGTTTCTCCTCGTGGCGGTCCAACATGATGCATTTGCTGGCGCTGTTGTCCAACGACACAAAGCGGTAGGAGCTCTTGACCAGCTTCCGAACATCTCGCACGTGATAGATCGGCGCGGTAAACTTGCATTTCGTGTCTCGGATGTCTCGGACCGTGAAGCTCGGGGTCTTCTCCGACGAGGCGGAGAAACTGTGACACTTGGCGTTGGTCGCCGCCTTGAATGTGTTGATGGTGTTGTTGCTAAATTTTGGGGTTAATAAGTTGGCAATGTTCAGTGTGCAGCCCTTGCTTTCCTTCACACCCCTCAGGTGTATTTTTATACCAGGGTTCTTCATGGCTTCATGACTCCCACGAGGTCTGTTGTAGGCCTGAGGGCCGGTCTGTGCACGTGTCACAGGTGTCGTGGGAAACTCCTCGGACGGTTGTTGAACAAAAAGCACTTTCGTCATCCTGTTGGTTTCCTGGCTGTCACTCACGGAAGTCAAGGGTTCAGGTCTCACTGAGTCGAAAGCACTGGTTTGACTGTGGGAAAGATGGGTTTTCGGAGGCTCGGGTAACTCCTTGTTTCGAGGATCTGATCCATCTTTGGAGTTGTTTAGCTCCCCTGCTCGCTGGGACAGGTCGCCCTCCACCTGCTGATCATCGCCGGAGTTGAACCCAGAACCCGAATCTGAGCTCTGTCTTCTCCAAAACTTCCTGCCGTTGGACTCCCTGCAGTACCTTTCCTGTTTGCGATCTTGCTCGAACTGCATCTTTTTGGAAATGACGTTTTTCAGCAGACTGGAGGCGAAAACCGCCCTTTTGTGCGTCCCTTCCATTATCACATCCTTGGATCGCGCCTTCTCACCTGCCTCGACTTTACAGCGCAGATTTAGGGTCACTTCTCCATGTTGTTGGTGACTTCTCAAGGCAGGATCTCGAGATCTGTTCGTGGTCTGTGCGGTTTTATCCGAGGAGGCGCCATTGTTTTGACTTTTCACCCCAAGACTCTTGTGCGTAAAGACGCCGCGATCCCTCTTCTCCTGGGAGATATTCCGAAACCCCCAGTCCACGTACGCGGACCACTTGTTGAGTCCTGGTTCCGACATGGAAGACTCGCTGGACGCGCTCAGTTTGATGGCGTCAAAGTACGGACACGCCAGGCTTCGGAAGGACTTGGCGGTTAAATTACGCACCTCTTTATCCGCGTCGTCCAGCTCGCTGACGGAACTGGACGCGCCACTGGAATACTCGTTGATGTCTTTCCGTCTCAGTTTGGAGGCGAGGTGCTGACGGCCCGGGGCTGGAATGAAATACGGGGCTCGGTCGTACAGGGCTCCTGTTCTGGCGCCAGAGTCCGCGTGGTGGTCCGAGACGGGCTCGTCCACCGCCGCCGAGGTCTGGATCTTCAGGTGGATCTGACCCGCGCCCGGGTCCCCGTCCGGGTGTTTGCAGAGACTTTCGTCGGAGCTGGCGCACAGGTCGCTCTCCTCCTGCTCCGAACGAGCCTGGTTCTGGTTCTGGTTCTGGTTCTGGTTCCTCCCCGACACCGACACCGACACCTCTCGGGTGTCGTCGCTCTCGAACGAGGCGTAATCCACAAAGGAATAAACGAAGTTGTTGTCCTCAAAATCCCAGCAGGTCCCCTGGCCCAGGTCGTAATCCACATCGTGGTCGAGCTCCGTCAGCTGGATCTCGTGGGTGGTGATGTAGTGGGACTCGTCCTCCAGCGCGTCCAGCGAGGGCTCGGACAGAACCGCGCTGGCGCTGTCGTCCGACTCGGTTCTGCTGCTCAGACACATGTCCGTGTACTGCAGGTCGTCGCTCTCGTAGTCGCTGGGGTCCGGTTCCGCGTCCACCCCCGCGTCCTGGTCACATCCCGGGGGTTTGGACACAATCTCGACCGGGACCGTCTGGTTGTTGACACCCTCACTCTGGACCACAGACACTTGGAGACCACAGACCGTTTTTAAACCATCCGGCCTCATGTCCAGGTCGACGTAGTTGGACTCGTCGCTTTTGCTCTCGGTGGTCTTATCCGGGTCCTTGTCCAGGAGGAGCAGCTTCTTGTGGAGTCCCATGTCATCTCGGTACGTGAGAGTTTTCTCTGCCGCTTCCATTTCCAACCGTCAGGTGGTCCTGGTGTTCGATGTTACCCTGACACAGGACGGAAAACTCTGCGGGCTGAGCCGGAGCTGTGGACCCAGAGAGAGAGAGAGAGAGAGAGAGAGAGGGAGGGAGAGGGAGGGAGAGAGGGAGAGAGGGAGAGAGGGAGAAGGGGTGGGCAGATGGTGTCCCCGGGAAAATCCCAGCAGGGTTTGTATCCCTTTTTTAAACCCAACTGTCAGATCAGTTAATGTCTGAGTTTCAGCACCACTTTGTGGACAGTTCCTGCATAATACAAAGAACTGTTGCCACTACAAATACCAAATAGTACAAATAAAGTGTTTCATCCCAATAACACTTTTTACTTAGTACTTCAACAGCTAACATTATTATCGACCCCACATATAGGGATTTGAAGGGGGGCTGGAGCCTATCCCAGCTTCATTGGGCAGGAGACGGAGGTGACAAAGACACTTTATAAACACACACTTATTCTTATGGACAATTTCCACAAGTTCCCAATTGAACTCTGTATGTTTTCGGACCATCATCAGGATGATATAATTACACACAGCCAGCATAGGTTTAGAAAGATAAGAAAGTGTCTTTGACTGTCAATTTTCAAATGGTTCTTATTTAGATATAATTTATATGGATGCTTTCCGTCAAGCACTCAGGTGGTGATAACAGGCATGAATTAATACATGTATTTTATTTTAGAAATGGACACACATATTTCTGCAAATATATCCATATAATGACACAATATATAATCACTGACAGCAATGGATACCTACATATAATCTGATATTATCCACGTTACACAAAATAACATCATGTATTAATCATATATCCATAAAAATACATCATCATTATTATCCCTGTGCGTGTATACTATATAATAATGTAGTATAACTATTAACACTATTCTTTTTCTGGATTTATCCCTCATAATCCTGAGTTATCACTTCAAATTCCAAAAAGTAGCTTTTTGGAAATTATAATTTATAATTGTACTTGGCTTTACGTACAGAACGTTCCACAAAGTTACAGAAAAATCCGTCCACCATTTCCATAAACATCCCCTTTATGTTTCTTGACTCTTAATTATTTCTTGCTTTGTACATTATTAGCGCTTTTTTATTTTATTTTACCAGATCAGTATTGTGTATCCTGTATTGTCTATAGTCCTTATGGCTCTTCTTTGTATTGTTCATATCAACATAAGAAGGTTTTCACATCACAAGTTATTATATCTTTCTCATAAAAAACACACTGAACTATATTTCTCCATAATAATTATATTATCATACAATGTTTAAAGCTAAAAGAAAAATAAAGTACTTTGTAGACTGTCAGAACAATACATCTGTTCTACCAATTATCCAAGTGTCAGGGTTCAGAGCGGTTTCTTAATGGGGCCTCGGGTCGCTGGTATTCAGCAGGGAGGTGTTGAAACACCAGTTGGTGTGTGTGGAGATCACATTGATGGGAACATCAAGGACGGAGGATACGTAAGTGTAAACAGTGTTGACTCTCTCCACTGGTTATATCATTTTTACTGTACATCTGTAACCAAACAATTCATAAGTCATACAGGATTTACTCAAGGCGTACAGAGGTTGAAGCGACCTCTTCATATGCGGTAAATTTAGTCCGCTATTTAAAAAGCGAGGGCGGCAGCTCACGCACGTTGAGATCAGCCTCTTAACGTGGCTACATTAAAACAGCAGGTGTGGATCCATGAGCCACAGGAATCGAGGCTCACGGCGGAGAATCGATTCTCTACCTTCTCCAGAAATAACCGACCGTGGCGTGGAGCGAAAAAAAGCTCCAGCGAATCCCATCGCGCTAACAAGTGTTGACTTTACCGTGACAAATTCGCAGAGCTGACAAGTGTTTGTCGGACACTTGTTTGGGCGACTCAAGGAGCTGACAAGGGGTCTTCTCCAGAAGTGTTTTGAACCTCCCAGCTGTTTGCACGGAAACGTTCTGACACATGCCAAACCGAATGTCTTGTTTCGGCGGCGGGACGAGGACTTTATCTTGTTGTGTTGAAAGTTACACGGATACGCTAAATAAACAGTCGAATTTGTTCCTGTAATATAAACAATCTGTTGCAACGACAACAATTAATCAAGACGACACAACATCCAGGACCAACATCACACAAAATGTAAAGAAATAATTATTTTTTAATCCATTTTCTTTGTCATCTATGCTGCAGAATGTCCAGGAAAATGTGTGCCAAGTTCCTGAGGGGGAAGAGGAGACCCTCAACGACTCGAACACCTGCTGTGAAGCAGTCACCAGCAAGTAGACAACTTCTCTAGATTACACTCGCGCACGCACAAACACGCGCACGTACAAAAACGCAGGGGGGGGTCTTCATAGTTCAAAGGTTAAAGGTCAGCTTGGATAAGACAGTGTCGTACGCGGACAAGTTAAGTTAGGGATTAGAGTCTTACACCATGATGACAATTCACTTAAGAGGATTATCCTCCCGACATAGGTTCAGTGGTTTTCTCCCTTTTTTAAAAAAAATAACCTCACCCTTTGACCTTGAAAAATATGATATAAAATAAACTTTTTTTTTCTTTAAATAATTTCTTCTTTGCAGCTTAATCTTCATCGATCATGTCAATGTGTTCTTTCTTTCTAGTGCAGTGACCGGTGGACTCGCACCGTCCTGCCCAAACAAACTTTATGGTGACACAGATAGTAGCAGATGGAATCACATCTGAGCAGGTGACTGAGGTTCAGAGAGTCAAACGGTCAACGTTAAATGAGTTACCTTAACATTATTTTCTCTACCTTCTTTTAAAATAAAGTAAAGTATACTGTTGCCATTAGGGTCGACTGAACCATCGAGATCAAGTTCCTCAGAGATAGAGTGAGAAGCTCATTTCAGAGAGGGTTGAAATGGTGCTTTTAGCCGTCGCATGATTGACTGAAAGTTAGTAGCTAGTAATTTTATATTTAATTTAAATGGCTATGGATTCAATAATATTTAATAAAAAAATGAAAAAATGAAAAGTAAAAGAAAACTTTTCTAATATACACATTATTTAGTTCAATTATTGAATTAAAATATACAATTTATAAAATGCAATGAATCAATAAATACTAATTCATTTATTGGATTCAATTATTAATTTTAAAAAAAATCAATGAAAAAGTGAAGGTTTCAAAATCTAAAAAGTTAAATTAAATAGAGTTTTTTTCTTTTTTTAAAAATAAATATGCATCTTCTTAAATCACACATCGCTAGCAAGACACTTTTACTGTGCTCATAAAATGAAGGAAGACTTCCAGTGTGATGATATGTTTGTTGAAGAGGCCAAATATTCAAGATATCTCTTGAACTTCATGCCTTCTTTTCTTTATTGCTTCTTGAGAAATAAAACAAGACATTTGGCCTGGTGTCTCTCGGTTTCTGGTTGCACGTTTGCGAAGAGTTTCATGGATACTATGGCCTGAAACCATCGAGGCTTGAACCCATGAGCCGCCATGGACTATTCCAGCGATGGCAGACATGTACAGTTAACACTTTATGGCAGAGAGCATTGAGTTACACAAGACCTCATAACCCGCTGGTCAGGAACAGATCAGTCTCCTTTCTATCAATTTGAGTTCTTGTCACTGGTCTCATGGTTTTAATCATCTATACCACAATAACTACATTGCAGTTGGCATTGTAAGTAAGTAAGTAAGTAAGTAATAGTTATTTGTAAAGCGTCTTTCTAGACCAGGGTCACAAAGCACTTTAACAATCAAAAACAATACACAGTTAAAATATATACTTTAAAAGGCCTAGTTAATTAAATTCAATTATAAATTTAAAGGGCAACTGATGTCAAAACCCAACTTTCAATCTGAAATCTCAGCGAACAAGAGGTTACGAGTCCATTATGATGTAATAATGGCTTCACTCCTTTTCCAGCCAGCTGTAATATCGGCCCACTTTTTTTATAAAACGAGTCCTGTGGCAGTGGAGACTTCCTGGATTGATGACGCGTGGCGATGAACCTTGGTGCTTGACCAATCAAAACAGGGTGGGCGTGGTTATGATAAACAAGATTTAATCTCTCTAAATGTTTCCAGTGGGCGGGGCTTAGGTGCATTTTCTAATGCAAATACTTCAAGGAAAAGAGAGTTTTGTACAAACAGACACAAACTGATGATACAATAGAATCCAACATCTATTTAAGACACTCTTAAATCAACACATTAGTTGAACTTCAGAGACCTATTCAAAACCAGTTGATAACATGATGCATATTAAGAAATAAATCGAGCACAGGGATGATAATGTGAAATGTTTTAAAATGTGTTCAAAGTCTCAAGTCACGGCACAATTTGTCTCAGGAGCTAAATCAGCCTCTAAAAACTATATATATATAATATAATGAACGTAAATTCTATTGATCTCTTGATTTTCATAAGAAATGTTGTACAAAATCATTATAATCTTTTTTAGTAATAGTTGTTATGGCACATAATTATGACGTAATTCCTGATTATAAATAAGTAAGTAAGTAATTTATAAAGAGTTTAAGATACGTGAATGCACTTGTCTCCCTCTAGTGCTGAAGTTAAGTCAAAACAACCACGAACAGAACAGACTAAAGTTCCAACATCAACACTGACTGACAGAAAGAGGTCGTTATGACGCGGTTATTATGATTCAAACCTGATCAATAATGTATCGAATTTAAAGTAACAACGACCGAAAATAATAAGTATAAAGATTCAGCTGTTAGCACATTATTATTATTATTAATGAATTATTATTTTTTAATATATTTGATATTATTCACTATATATATATTTTTTAATGTGTTGTTTTTCTAACGCGTGCGCGTGTGCGTGCGTGTGTCCGGAGCTGCTGTCGCTGCAGTAACGTCGGGTCAGTCTCGTCTCTGCAGTCTTTTCCCTGGACCCTGCGACACTCGCTCAGTCCTCCTCGATCCCCTCTCTCGCCATGACGGTCCTGCCGCCGCTCCTGGTCTCGGTCCTGATCCTGCTGAGTCTCCTCCGGGCCTCGGAACCCAAGCGGCCCGTCAAGTGTCCCTCAGGATGCGCCTGCACCAAAGAGACCGTCATCTGCGTGGGCGCGTCCACGGTTCCACGAGCTCTCCCGAGCAATTCCAACTCCCTGTGAGACACTCATGATGGGATGTTTCCTCCTTTTGTTCCGCGGAGGCTGCTGGGTCTGGTACCGAGTCCATTAACCCTTTGTGTTTGTTGTCGCCAGGAGCGTCGTGAATGGATCCATCTCTGAGATCACTGAGGGGATGTTCACTCTCATGCCTTCCCTGCAACTGCTGTGAGTCTTGTGTGGAGACATGAAGAGAATGTTTTTTAATCATATGTTTATTTTCTCTTTAAACAGGCTTTTGAACGCGAATTCTTTAACGACCATCCAAGATGACAGTTTTTACGGTCTCCCCCGCCTGGAGTATCTGTGAGAACCTTCCCCACTTTCTTATAGATGTATTATTATTATATTTATATTTAGAACCAAAGTAAAACCTCATTTACTTGCAAATAAACCAAATAAATTACAATGTGCTTAAATAAACCCTGGTGTATATTGACAAAAATTAATTATTAAGATTTTTTTTCTGAGACTGCCATATTGGGGCCCCTAAGCAATATTTAATGTGTGGCCCCCACTAGCATCACCAAATTCTTTATCATTCCAGAGGCTATAGGTGTTGAACACGTGTAATTTTTTTCAAATATTATTTTTTCACACACAACACAGCACTTTATTACGTAATTACTTTTACTAAAAATGTGAAATCTTCGTCTCTCTTTGCGCTTGATGGATCTACTGACTCCTTCAGAAACATCTTAAGACGTTTTTATTTGTTCAGGCTTTTCCTTGATTTTCTGGAACTCCTGTTGTGTTATCAGTTTTATCTTGCCCTTTAAAGTATATTCTTAATTGAATATTGTTTTGATTGTTCAAGCGCTTTGTGACCCTGGTCTGGAAAAGCGCTATACAAATAAAAATTACTTACTTACTTACAAAGGAGAGCAAATTGTGCAATCTCACCCAACAAAACAAATCGTTAAATGGCAATAAAATATAGTATACATCTCATATAGTAAAACAATATGAACTTTGAATATCTTCATTATGTCTGCCAAACTTCTTGATTGACAATTATTCATATGCTCGCCCCCCCCAAAAAATCATATAGTTTGTATTGATTAAATAATTAAACAATATTTTTTGTGCTCTTGGATTCAAAAATACAGTTATTAGATACAGTTAATACAGTAAAGTAACATGCTTAACATGGGCTTTATTTTTCTTTCTTTTTTTAACCTATTTCCTATTGTGTCACCTTCCAGGTTAAAACATAAGAAATAATATTATTGAAAACAAACCTGGTACTAAGTTTTTACATCATTCATTTGATTATATTTGTTTTAAAATATACAAAAATCTTAATTGTGTAAGAAAATAGGTCTAAAATCATCTGTTAATTGACTTGGATTACACAACCTTATGTCATTTTTAAATTTATAGTTACAAACAAATACACGTTTACCTAATAATAATAATAATAATTTAAAAGCTATAAGAATGATGTGACTGTCTGAGGTAAATCTAAAATAATGGAAGCGGTCACCTTTCCAGGGTGTCCTCCACTTCTTGTCCACTTTGCATAAACAAATGTTGGTTTCTTAATAACTGACACATGTTTATGTTGAACAGGTTCATTGAAGGAAACCAAATTGAAACAATCTCCAAAAAGGCCTTCAGGGGTTTGAGAGCCTTAACCCACCTGTGAGTGGAAGAGTTTTCTTGGAACAGAGGAGACTCTTAATCGCTCTTCTTCGCCTCCTTCTCCTTCAGATCTCTGGCCAATAACAAGCTGACGCATCTGCCGAGAAATCTCTTCTCTGACTTGGACTCCTTGCTGGAGCTGTGAGTAACTTGTGTTGTCAGCAGTGTGTCTGCGTTTTTTTTGCAAAGTGATGCTGACAAAGGCTGTAAAAACGTCCCTAAAGAACGAAAAACACACCAAGATGGTCAACATTTTCCTGTGGTTTTCCCAGAAATAAAATTCTGGAAATATAAAAAAAACAATTTTTAATTAATTGAATGATAAATAACCCTCTATTATTATACACTATACATATACGCCATACTTAAATTAATGCTAAAAGATAATCAAAATATAAAGTATAAATTATTCGCTTCATCTAAGAGCTTAAACGTTTGAATACACATTCAAAATCAACATTCCACTCCAGACTGATTCACACTGGTTCAAGACAAGCTCGGATCAGACTTAGAGATACGACATCGGTAATTTAAAATATCTGTTTATCCGCAAATCACACCTTAAATCGTAGATCAAAGAACGAAGCAAGACACACCCGGGAAAGGGGGGCTCAAAGACGGAAACCCCCACCCGAGAACATTTGAATGATTTGATTACAAGAAAACAAATTAGGATGTCTCTCAATGGGAGACAGGGACACAGGGAACTTGACAGGACCATTTGGCCGGAAAGGGACGACCTCCCGGTCAGGAAATTTGCCTTAAATATAGCGATGTTTCTACAGATCGGGACCTTTTCTCCCGGGACTATTGACCTGTACAGTCGCCAGGACAAACAACAAAAACACACAGACTTGAAAGTAAAACATGGAAAAAATAAAAACAGATGCTTGTCGGTCATTATAGACTTCAGAGGGACGAACATGATGTGTTTCTAGCCTTGACTGTCCACTCTGTGTCCAGGGATCTGCGAGGAAACTCTTTCCAGTGCAGCTGTGAGAACAAGTGGCTGATGACGTGGCTGAAAAGCACCAACGCCACCGTCTCTGATGTCGTCTGTGCAGGTCCGGCTCACATGAAGGGCAAGCGGCTCAATGACCAGCCCGTCGCTCCGGACGAGTGCATCTCCACAGGTACCGTCATGGAAACACTAGAAGACGAATCAATGCAGGGGTTTAATAATTCAGGAAGATACGGAAAGAGTTTTAAAATATCTTCTCCTCGATAAATGCTAATGCTATATATAAGCGCCGTCAGAATATTGAATGGTTGAATTTTTTACGGAATTAATATTGAAATGTTTGAGCTTTTTGTTTAATCAAAAATCATACACATTTTCAAAAAATGGAATTCCATACATTTTATATTTAAAGGTTGGATTTGTTTTTATTTAAAAAAACATTTTTAATTATCGAATATTGAAATGTTGCTATGACAATGCAAACACTTTTATATCGGTTTTAAAAAGCAACACATATTTTTCTTGGCTAAATGAATTAATTGGGTTGAGATTAAATTCCGAAAACAAATGTGTTTGTGGTATCCCTTGTGTTGACCTCCACCAATGCATATGTATTTCTGTAAGCAAGGAAGGTTGTTCATCTCGACCCAAAGACAACACAAGGGATAACACAAACACGTTTGTTTTTATGGGGCCTTAGGGTCACTTAGACCCTGAGCTAATAGAGGCAGCAACTGTCTGGAAGGATTTCTCTCCTCTCGTCCGGAAATGTGTTCAGGAACCATCAGTAGATTCTGATCCATAGACCTCAGAGCCCGAGCTGGGAAATGTGAGTTCTTCTACTAGAGCAGGTCAGAATTCTCGCTGCAGAGTTTTGTATTAACTGCAGGCGAGACTAACTCCTTCTTCTTTAGACATCAAAATAAACTGTTACAATAGTCTAAACGAGAAGGGTAAATCCAATATTTCTTAATTTGTAGCCTTTTAAATTCAATATACTTTTTTTATATAATGGGGACAACATTTTGTATATTGAATTTGTAAAATATTTAATTCAAATTCCCTTAATTATGAGAAATATTTCCAACATTTTCAATAATGAAATAATAAAAAACAGAAACATTTAAAAATAATTCTACAGTTTTTAATCATGCTATTCAATATTCTGATGTCACTGATATGCTTCCATTTATTGTGCAGTTAATGGACCAATAATTCTGGATTAAAGATATCACTGTGTTCTTTGTCCTTCAGATTTTTTGCGCCACCAGTCCATTCCTATCCAGTCCATGTCAGCAGACATCTTCTCCTTCAAAGAGGACATCTACGTGGCCATGGCTGCCCCCAGCTCCAATAGCTGTGTGATCATGGAGTGGGACCACATTGAGACCAACTTCAGAAAGTTTGACAATATCACAGGTTGGTTCGAGTTGATCTTCTCACAGGGTTTTAACACATTTAACTCTTTTATATGTTTCGATATCTCTTTCCTCAATATTTTGACCAACTGTTGTCTTTTTCTTGAAGCTAATATTTAACGTTTTAGGCTTATGTTGAACATTAGAATAGTATTTGCAAATGTCGAATTTATATTTATGTATTTTGGCCTATTTTAAAAATAAATTGGCTTAGAAGTATTGGAATAAATATTACAATAACATTCAAGTACATTTAATACATATAATAACTTCTTTAACTTACTTGTGCTTCACCTTATCTATGGTCACAATGGTTCGTGAGGGACATTAAATCAACTATATGTAACATTTTGTTATGTTTTCTAGCTTCATTTTGAACAGTTTGAACAAACTTATCCAGAACTCTCTAACTATTAATATAGTAACAGTAATATAATAACGATCACAATGTAACTTTGTTTAGACGACCCATTCCAGAGAGTCTGAGAGTTTCCACCAGACCACCAAACCGCTGTGGGTCAGAGGATTTAAAATTAGAAACTTGAAGTTTAAATTTACGACACTAGGGGGAGCCAGAAACACTATTTTAGAAATTACACATGGGGCGTTAAATCAAAATAAACAAGTACACTCGTGCAGCTCCTATCCTACTGCTGACACCTTTTAGAGGTTGTGTCGATTCTAGCCCAGCTCTGTATCATCTCATTATCCTTAGCTTCTGTATCTTCGTTTCTCTCTCTGAGTCTGTGACTCTCTTGGTTTCTCAGGGAAGTCTGTGGTGGGCTGCAGGTCCGTTCTCGTGGACCAGCATGTCTTGATCATCGTGACTCAGCTGTTCGGCGGATCCCACATTTACAAATTCGACGAGCAACAAAACAAGTTCACCAAGTTCCAGTCGGTGGACGCCTCCAACATCTCCAAGCCCAACGACATCGAGGTCTTCCAGATGGCCAGCGAATGGTACTTCTTGATCGTGGACAGCTCCAAGGCCGGGATGTCTACGCTGTACAAGTGGACCGACGAACCCGAGCGCAACGAAACAGGATTTTTTTCCTACCAGTTCCTTCACGAGTGGTTCAGAGACACCGACGCGGAGTTCGTGGAGGTGGACGGGAAGTCCTACCTGATCCTGGCGAGCAAATCCCAGTCGCCCGTTATCTACCTTTGGAACAAAAGCTCCCTCAAGTTCATGCTCCACGGCGAAGTCCCGGTGGTGGACGAGGTGGTGGCCATCAAAGCGTTCCGGTTGGAAAGCGACTGGTACCTGGCCTTGACGTGCTACATCGGCGACTCCAGGATCCTCAAGTGGGCCAACAAACAGTTCAGCGAAGTTCAGTCTCTTCCCTCCAGGGGCTCCATGCTCCTGCAGCCCTTCGCCTTCGCCGACCGCCACTACCTGGCCCTGGGGAGCGATTTCTCCTTCACGCAGATCTACCTCTGGGACTCGGAGAGCAAGACGTTCCACAAGTTCAAGGACGTTTACGTGCAGTCGCCGCGGTCGTTCGCCGCGATGACGACCGACAAGAAGAACTTCGTCTTCTCCTCCAGCTTCAAGGGCAAGTCCATGGTGTTCCAGCACGTCATCGTGGACATCAGCTTGTAGCTCAACGTTCTAATGGTCGCTGGAGAAAAGAAAAACAATCGAATAAACTGCAGATTCATTTTCAATCTCCTACTAAAATGGCCAATGAATGATTTCTCAACTCATAGCTTAACGTTAGTGCCTGATGTACAGCGAATGGATTTTTTATTTTCATATTTTTGAGAATGAGCTCTGCTGTCTTTGGAAACTGAAGCTTACGCATTTAAACTGCATTATACATATTTTCTCTGCATTTCTTTTCGAAACAAACATGTTCTTTAGTTTTAAAATAATGCAAAATTTGCCAAGAATTGTAAAAAAAAAAGGATAATAAAGTCAACATAATACGCTGTTTTACCCCCTGAATGTTGCAGTTCAATAAAAGAAAAAAGCAGTGTTTGAACTCTGTTGATTCCTCAGTCTTTCATTTGCACAGTCGTGCTGGGAAATGTATCTGCTGAGCAAACAAGAAGAGATTAACTCAGGCGTCGACAGCTGCAGTTCAGTAACTGCCTTTAAAACCTTAAACTCACACTGAAATACGTCACTTAATACACTATTGTTTGAACAACATTTGGATTATTAACTCGTATTAATAACGATCTACAATTTAAAATGTCCATTTTAGATTTTAATCCTGCAAATAATCCTCTGAAATTACAAGATTAAACCTTAAACTCACACTGAAATACGTAAGTAAGTAAGTAAGTAATTTTTATTTGTATAGCGCTTTTCCAGACCAGGGTCACAAAGCGCTTAAACAATAAAAACAATATTCAATAAAGTATATACTTAAAGATAAAACTGATAACACAACAAGAGTTCCAGAAAATCAAGGAAAAGCCTGAACTAATAAAAACGTCTTAAGATGTTTCTTAAAGGAGTCAGTAGACTCTATCAAGCGCAAAGAGAGAGGAAGATTGTTTCAAAGCTTAGTCACTTAATACACTATTGTTTGCACAACATTTGAATTATTAACTCGTATTAATGACGATCTACAATTTAAAATGTCCATCTTCGATTTTAATCCTGCAAATAATCCTCTAAAATTACAAGATTAAACTGTTTATTATAGACTTAACAATTTAATGACGCATTTGTCGTTTTTGTTTGACGCAGATTTTATATCCATCTACAAATATCGTAAATAAAAGGTAAAAATGCCTTAAATTAATAATACAGGTAAAAAAAAAATATATACTAATATTGACCATTTTAATTTCAGATTTTTATGGGCAGCGGCCTATTTTCCTATGGGGCTTTGAACGCATCACCACAGCACGCTGTGACGTAGACGTTGACGGCAGGAAGTGGTTGTTGTTGCGTCTCTCGCTCCTGATATAATCTCCACCGATGATGCGAAAAGTCTCCGACAATGTCCAACGCGAACCGAGCGCCTCGATGACCGGTGCTCACCTGGACTCACCTGTCGGTGTCTGAGGAGGAACATGGATCAGACCCGCAGGAGCGAGAGCGACTGGCAGGCGATGAGCAACGAGGTGAGAGAGACGAGCGATGGTGGCGTTTGAGATTATACTGTTAGATTCTCTCGCTGTCATCATGTTAGATTTGTGTTTGTTGTAAGCAATGACTTAACCTGCAGTAAAATCAACAAAAAACGAAAAAATAAATACATTTATGAAAGATCAGTTTTGACAGGACTTATTAATAATATTATTTGCTCTTTTTCGCTGCTTTTAATATATTTATAAAACGTTGTGTTAGTTTTAAAGTTCAACTAAGTAGATCTAGGATCTCTATTGTATCATCAGTGTGTGTCTGTTTGTACAAAACTCTCTTTTCATTGAAATATTGACATTAGAAAATGTTCTTAAGCCACGCCCACTGAAAACACTTTTTTTTTTTTCTGGAGCTAAAATCTTAAATGATTCGAGGTTAATCACTGCACGTCATCAATTCCATAAGAATCCACCTCCAAGGGAGCATGATAACCCCTGAGTTATCTATCATAATCTCAGGTTCTATGAATTGGTGCGAAGCCTTCTGACAGCTTCTAACGACAAGGCGGTTAGAGGACGGAGCACCAATATGAAGTAGAACAGCTGAGTGAAGCCATTATTACATCATAATGGACTCCGCTATCGTAACCTCTCGTTCGCTGAGATTTCAGACGGGGGTGAACTTTTAAAAATAATAAGATGAAAACATGGTCACATGATGAGAGACTTACTGTATCTTGGATAGAAAGACTTCAACATTTGAAACATGGAGTGAGTTAAGTTTAGTCGCCCTTTAGGATATTTGTCACTGTTGTGTTCATAATCAAATAAGCAGGTGTTTGATTGACAGGCTGCCCTGGAGTGGATCAGATTTAAATGTCAGCGAGACCAGTAAACCTGTTATAGTGACGCGTCCTCGATGTTATTGTACGTTCGCTCCTGAAATAACGGAGATATAATAAAATATAATAAAGTATTGTCGTCCATGGAAGTGACTTCTAACAACAGACCTGCGTTCACCAACAGTTCCTTATCTGTAAGAGGAAGCTGGAGAGCAAGAAGGAGGCTCTGCTGATCCTCTCTAAGGAGCTGGACACCTGTCAGCAGGAGCGGGATCAGTACAAGCTGATGGCCAACCAGCTGCGAGAGCGCCACCAAGGGCTGAAGAAGAAGTACAGGGAACTCATTGTGAGTAAGAAAAAAATGAGCTAAAAGAAAACCTCAGAGATATTTCTTAACTTTTTTTTTGTTCAGGACGGAGATCCATCTCTGCCACCAGAGAAGCGAGACCAGGTGAGGGATCCTGGTCCCAGAAGATGAAGGTTTTGAATCTGACTTTGTTGGTCCTTCTCAGGTCAACTTGGCTCAGCTGCTGAGAGACACCAGAGAGAGGAGCCACCAGCTCTCCGAGGAGGTGAAGGAGGTGAAGCAACGACTGACGGAGGCTCAGGGGGATAACAAGGTTACATTGGCTCCGCCTCTCGCACACAACCTTATCTTTTGTGTAACGACAGACTTTATCTCACTCCCTCTCTGACCTGTTCTAGCTCATGCAGGCCTGTTAATGAAAGTACAGGTACTTCCATCAAAGAACATTTTCTTGTGCCTGAAGAATATTTTCTCCAAAACATTTCAATTTATCACAAAATGCAGATACAAGGGAATACATAATCCTTTGTCATTAATACTTATATATAATTAACTTTATCAAGCTCATGGACGGTTAACAAATGTCCAGAAATAACAAAAAAAAAATTAAAAAAATTGTTAACTTTATTATGAAAAATATTTCCCTGATTCTATACTGTACTTACTTTACTCGTTTCTTTCAAACGTATCATTCACAACTTAACATGGTGTATTATTTTGTATACTTGTTTGATAAAGTATCTAAAAACAGTTACCAGAACATTTAAATGTTGATTTGTTTTTTTAATGGAAATGTTAGGTTTTCTAAGCATTGAATTATGTTTTGAATACTCACATTTAATTATCTCTATGATGAAAGATTAGAATACTTCATCGTAATAATTGATTGTATATAATCATTGTAAACGTTGGAAAAGTTTCAAAATGAATGCACTGTTTGTTAAAAAGTTTAAATGTTTTAATTCTAATTATTCAAGGATACATTTCCTGAATTAAATATGCTTTAATTAATATAGTTTTAAGCCTTTTTAATACAATGTAGAAATGTTTGTATAATAATATCCAATTTTATAAATTAAATAAATCAAAAATCATTGCATTCAATTATTCATAAAATACTAAAAAAAAATTCCATGTTTCAATATAATAATTATTTTATTATTTTATTCCCCCAAAAAATAATGAAATGCTTCAAGTTCAATAAATCCAACCTTTTTGATATTCTAGTGACAGTGATATACTTCTATATTTTTCCACTAAAGTGAAACCAATTGCATAGCTTGCATAGCATAGCTAGTGGCTAACAGTGCTAGCTCGAGTTAGCATCTGTAGCTAGCAGGAGGTGAAATCTACCTCAAAAGAAACAGTCATGATTCTCACAAAGAAACTCGTGGGCCTGACTGTGGCTTGTGTTTGTGTCACAGCTGCTCAGGATGACCATCACCAAACAGCGTCTGGGAGACGAGGACGTCGGGACTCGGCACTTCCCGGCTCACGAGCGAGAGGATCTGGTCAAGCAGCTGGAGCGAGCCGGAGAACAGGTGAGGTCACGGCGAATTGAATAATTAATAATCACATTCATTAAACACATATATGTACTTACAAAAAGTAATAACATGCACAAAAAGCAATTATGAATACACATTTACGAAACAAAAACGCCATGCAAATACACTTACAAACACACGCACATGCACTTACAACCAACACACATTTATCAAACACACACCGAGGAGAAAATAGATACATATTTACAAAACACACACACAGCATGTATATACACATGCAAAACAAACACACCATACATATACACATGTAAAAAACACACACCATTTATATACACATGCAATGTATATATACATGCAAAACACACACACAATACATGTACACATGTAAAAAACACACACCATGCATAAACACATGCAAAATGCACACACAATACACATACACATGTAAAAAACACACACAATGCATAAACACACATGCAAAACACACACAATGTATATACACATGCAAAACAAACACACCATACATATACACATGTAAAAAACACACACCATGCATAAACACGCATGCAAAACGCACACAATGTATATACACATGCAAAACAAACACACCATACATATACACATGTAAAAAACACACACAATGTATATACACATGCAAAACAAACACACCATATTTATACACATGTAAAAAACACACACCATTTATATACACATGCAAAGCACACACCATGCATAAACACACATGCAATACAAACATGCAAAACACACACACCATGCATATACACGCATGCAAAAGAAACACACAAAACAGCTGGAGCGAGCCGGAGAACAGGTGAGGTCACGGCGAATTGAATAATTAATAATTAAATACAAAGTTTTGTCCGTAGAACGAGCTGCTGGAGAACTCGGTCAAATCCCTGGCGGACGAGCTGCAGGACGTCCGGGCCGAGCGAGACGTCTTCCAGCAGAAGGCTCATCGTCTCAACGTGGAGATGAACCACCTGGTGGGGAACGACGAGATACGAATGCTGGACATCGACGCTCTCTGCATGGAGAACAGGTTCCGGACGGCGATTCTTCTTCGTCACGAGTCGGAAAATAGATCCATCGATTTGATCGATATCTGTCGCAGGTATTTGCACGAGAGACTGGGTCAGCTCCAGGAACAGGTGAACATGCTGAAGGCGAACATGGTGAAGTACAAGGTGAGGAATAGTCTTGAGTAAAACCAAAGAGATGATCTAAGATGGAGCTTCTTCTTCGTCAGAGTGCTCTGGAGAGCAGGAAGATCTCCAAGGTGGGAGCCAGACCCAACAGCAGCGCCCTCACCGGAGTTCTGTCTGCGAAACAAGGTTAAACGATTGTTTCTTTTCGTGGTACTGTCTCATAGCTTGTGTTTACCATCGTTCTTAAACGGTTGGCAGTTTAATAAAGTGTTTCTAAACTCCAATATTTGTTAGCTTAACAATTAACACACAAATAGGTTAGGTAGAACTTTATGGATCTTTATGGATTTTTTTTTTAAATGTAATTATTGTATTTATATTTTGTTTGTTTTTTTAAGTTGTTTTTTTTAAGTTTTGTTTTTTTTTGTTTTTTTTTTTTTATATTATTATTATTATTATTTATATTATTATTATTTAAATATACACAGCGTCTATTCATTTTTGTGTCGCGATTAAACCTACGGCCGCTAGATGGCAGCAGTCATTACGTCCGCGGCAGCTGAAGGAAAAATGAAGTCTGGCGAGGACTGAGGACGAGAGGATACAGTCGACTCCAGCAGCTTTTTAAAGCTGATGTTTGGACATATTTTGGTTTCAAAACCAATGAAAGCAGTTACGACTTCGTCAAGAGTCATGTGGTCTGTAAATTCTGCAAAACCAGAGTCAAGTACTCGACAATACTACAAATATATCCTTGTTACTACAGTATTATAGTGTATTGTATCACCAGATTCTTGACATTCCACTTGTCAACAAGTGTGTGTTTGACGTCATTTTGACAGTGAAGGAGCTGCTGCTGTCGGAGGAGAACGGCTGCAGTCTGCCGGTCACTCCTCAGTCCATCTCTGACCTGAAGTCTCTGGCGACGGCTCTGCTTGAGACCATCCACGAGAAGAACATGGTGATCCAGCACCAGCGTCAGATCAACAAGTACACAAGTCTTCCTGTCATAGCATGCAAGAGCAACAACAGATGTTCAAATAAACCATGTATACACACTCAGAAAACGCATAACATGCACAAAATGCACTTACAAAACATACTTGTATATACTCACAAAACCAACATACTGTAACATGAACAAAACACAAACATACACTTTCAAATCACACACAAACCATGCAGAAAACACGTACACACTTACAAAACACAAGCTCATATCCACTTGCAAATCGCGTATACATATTTACAAAACACAAACAAGGATTCATTCACAAAACACGCACACACACACACCATGCATAAACATCTGCAAAACGCACACACAATACACATACACATGTAAAAAACACACACAATGCATAAACGCACATGCAAAACACACACAATGTATATACACACATGCAAAACGCACACACAATACACATATACATGTAAAAAACACACACAATGCATAAACGCACATGCAAAACACACAATGTATATACACATGCAAAACACACACACACCATGCATAAACACACATGCAAAACAAACATGCAAAACACACACCATGCATATACACGCATGCAAAACACACATGCAAAACACACACATCATGCAAAACACACATGCAAAACACACACACCATGCATAAACACAAATGCAAAACAAACATGCAAAACACACACACCATGCATATACACGCATGCAAAACACACATGCAAAACACACACATCATGCATATACACGTATGCAAAACACACATGCAAAACACACACATCATGCATATACACGCATGCAAAACACACATGCAAAACACACACATCATGCATATACACGTATGCAAAACACACATGCAAAACACACACATCATGCATATACACGCATGCAAAACACACATGCAAAACACACACACCATGCATAAAAAAACATGCAAAACAAACATGCAAAACACACACACCATGCATATACACGCATGCAAAACACACATGCAAAACACACACACCATGCATATACACGCATGCAAAACACACATGCAAAACACACATGCAAAACACACACATCATGCATATAAATGCATGAAAAACACACATGCAAAACACACACACCATGCATATACACGCATGCAAAACACACATGCAAAACACACACATCATGCATATACACGCATGCAAAACACACATGCAAAACACACACATCATGCATATACACGCATGCAAAACACACATGCAAAACACACACACCATGCATAAACACACATGCAAAACAAACATGCAAAACACACACACCATGCATATACACGCATGCAAAACACACATGCAAAACACACACACCATGCATATACACGCATGCAAAACACACATGCAAAACACACACATCATGCATATACACGCATGCAAAACACACATGCAAAACACACACACCATGCATATACACGCATGCAAAACACACATGCAAAACACACACATCATGCATATACACACATGCAAAACAAACGTGCAAAACACACACATCATGCATATACACACATGCAAAACAAACGTGCAAAACACACACATCATGCATATACACACATGCAAAACAAACGTGCAAAACACACACAACATGCATATACACACATGCAAAACACACACACCATGAATATACTCACAGACAAAACACGCACACCATACATATACACACATGCAAAACACACACACCATGCATATACACACATGCAAAACACACACACCATACATATACACATGAAAAAAATGCAAAACACACACCATGCATATACACGCATGTAAAACACACATGCAAAACAAACATGCAAAACACACGCACCATGCATATACACACAGACAAAACACACACACCATACATATACACATGCAAAACACACACACCATGCATATACACACATGCAAAACACACACACCATGCATATACACACAGACAGAACACACACACCATACATACAGTATACACATGCAAAACACACAGGCCATGCATATACACACATGCAAAACACACACACCATGCACATACACACAGACAAAACATGCACACCATACATATACACACATGCAAAACACACACACCATGCATATACACACATGTAAAACAGACATGCAAAACAAACATGCAAAACACACACACCATGCATATACACACGGACAAAACACACACACCATGCATATACGCACATGCAATTAATGCAAAACACACACCATGCATATACACGTGCAAAACACACGTACTTTCCAAACACGCATATACACCTACAAAAACAAATTGCACAAAACACACATATAAACAACATGTAAAACATACATAACATGCACAAAAGACACACATGTACACACCTTCAGAAACGTGAACCATCAAACACGAACAAATCAACAAAGAGACACATACAGACAGTAAAACAAAGGCTGTCGCACACGCACACATAAACAAGTAAACAATGGCAGGACACAAACATGCAGGATCACAACAGTTTAATCTGATGGTCTCAGGATCCTGGGGAACCGAGTGGCAGAAGTGGAGAAGAAGCTGAAGACTCTGGAGATGTCGGGTCTCTGGAGCCTGCCAGGTGAAGAACTGTTTGTGTTTGTGTGTGTGTGTGTGTGTGTGTGTGTGTGTGCAACACTGCTCAAAATAATCCACTTCCTTCTCTTTTCCTGCTTCCTGGAGGCCTGACTTATAATGTGTCTGTGGGAACATGTGGAAGTATGTTTCTCTGGAATTCTGTTTCTGTTTTTTGTTTTTTCCTGCTTCCTTTTCTGGGCTCAGTGGCTGCGATTGTTTCACGGTGTGTGTCACTGTTGCAGGGAAGGAGGCGGCCATCTTGGCATCCCAGCACACCATCGAGGCAGAGCTGGAGCCACAGGAAGGTAACTTGTGAAGTTCTGGAAATATTATTTCTGTGTTGTCCTCACGCTCGTGGTTCTTCACAGGATTTAGAAGTCAAGAAGCTGGACCTGAGGGCATCTCAGAGGGTTCCTGCGAATTGAAGGTTTGTCAAGTCACGACGGCGCCCCCTGGTGGAGAGGAGGATCTGGGCGACGACTGTGCTCGGGCGACCGATCCAGCGAGCCAGTCGATAGAGAAAGGTCGTGAGGTCACAGAGACTCTCGGGCTCAACGCAGCAGAAGAAGAAAATCCCGAAGAACCAGAAACTGTCAACAGACCGTGTGTTATTCTAGATCTGGACACGAACGTTCATGAAGAAGCTGACCTTCACCTGGACCAGGAGGGAGAACTGACTGAGAGGTCCCACGTGGAGGAGATATGATCGAACCTTTGAGTCGACAAGTTACGTTCTCGGGTCCTCCATGACAAATAAACCTTTTAAGAAAGACTAGATCCAAGGACCAGGGAAGACGTTTCTTGTGGAGAGGAAAGTCTGGGCCTCTTCGCTCCGGGTGCTGCCCCTGCGACCTGACCTCGGTTAAGAGGTGGAAAAATATACGGATGGATTTTTTTAAACGAGTCCACGATGATATTGAAGGATTTACATCTGGAGTCGGTGTGGAAGATTGTTGTTGAAGTCGCAGCACAATAAATCAGAACATGTTGTGTAGAGATGATAAAAACAGACTCACAAAAGGTTTTTGTCCGACTTTTAACTTCTGAACTCAAAGTAGCTTTTTAAAAGAGTATATATCTTGAATTAGTTATTAAAGTCCAACACGTGTTTGACCCTCATGCATCAACTCTAAAGAACACACACTGATGTCTTTATTTATTTCTATTTATTTCAATCTCATCTTGTCTTTTGCATCAGTTTTAAACAATTTTACACAATTTGAATCTTTATTTTTGCTGACATGCTACAAGTACAATTGTAGGGATTCGTTTCATTGAATTAAAACATTTTTAGCTAATAAAACTAGATCTTTAAGATAATGTATGAAAAGAATGGTTCTTATTATTTTCTGCATCTATTTATACTTATTTTTAATTTAATATTAATTTCACTTGCATTTTGTTTATTTATAATGTGTTACATGACGCTGTATCGATTCTTCCATCATGTATGTGGCATGTTTACATTTATTCATGTCGTGTGAAATATCTATAGGTACCTAAACAAAGATATACATCGTTGAAAAAACGTCCGGATTTCACATGTTTACACTACTGATTCCAGACGCCAGGGGGAGCCATTCCGATCACACAGCAGCTGAGTCGTGGCCCCGCGTTCCCGTGCAGGAGGCTCCCTTCATCCAGACCTCCTCCCAAGTCGTCCTCTCCGGCGTGGACCACCACGGCTCTTCCCAGGATGGACAGACCCCCGAACAGTGTGGCGTTGGACGCCATCGTCGCCTCGATCTTCCCTTGGTCTGGAAGGAAGTTCCCAAAGTCTCCCGGGTGACCCGGATGATCCACGCCACCCGGGTTATAGTGCCCCCCAGTGGAGCCGCAGCCTCGGTGCAGATGTCCATACTGGTGGACGTGAATAGCCCGGTGTTGTCGCGTGACGTCATCCGCGGGGAAGCCATTCAGGGAGAAACGGATCTGGAGTTCTCCCCGAGGGAAGTCCTGCTTGAACAGAACCTGCCCGTAGACTTTGGGCTGGCCCTCTTGGAGGGACGAGCTGGGTCTCATTTTACACGCCGCATACAGGGAGCCATTGTTCACAGCGACCTCTGGTGGCGAGGAAGTGTCATGGTCGGCGCGGGCGAGGAGGAGGCAGCATCCCAGCGCAGACAGCAAGACTTCCAGCGTCAAAACGAGCCTGAACGAGCAGAAAAATGTTCATCAATATGACATGTATGTATATATAGAAAAGATCATGTAGGATGAACAAGTTGTAAAATGTGTTTTCTGTAAAGAAACATGCGGGCCATAAAGTGAATATAACTTATAATAAAGTTGAATTACACATTAAACTGTAGTATTTGGTTCAGTATCTGGAACTTTCAAATACGTTCGCTAGCAGTTTAATGCTGGTTAACCTACTTAACCAGTCGTTTGTATAATAATCAGAAAAGAAAGCCAAAAAAACAAAAAACTTTTTTATTATATCAAACCGTTACATGGATATTTAGCAAATTTACTGATGGCATTGAACGCGGTTACTAAAATTCAATTCAATTTTATTTAAAGTTTCTTATCATAACAAAGTTATCTCAAGACACTTTACAGTTGAAGTAAGACTATAGTGGAGGAAAATAATATTTAAGTCAACACAGACTACAGATCAGTGAAACAAAATTAAACTTCTGTTAAAAGAAACCATCGGTATGTTCAACAAGCAAAGCAGTTTAAGAAATTCATATTTTATTTTTAATCGTTTGTAATAAACGTGTGATTAATCAGAATCATTTGAATCAAATTCGATCCGTTTTTTTAAAATAATAAAACACAATGAGCGACGTGTTTGTTAATCATCTTGAGGATTAAGGTCGAAACAAAACTATTGAGCAAAAGCAGAAAATAAATGAATCAGCTTATCTTCTTAACGTGCAGTGACGTAATCACTTGACGCAGAACATATTCAAGCGAGATTTGTCTGTTTTAAAATAAAAGACGTGCGTTTGTGTATCTTCTTGTCTAAAAACCAAAAGCATTATTGTACATTTTCAGCATGTGGAGAAACTTAATGTTGCGTTTTAGGAGCTTTAATGCAGCAGATGCTGACTGAGAAAAGTTTGCTCACCTTCTTGGACGCATTTTCCCGCAAAAGATCCAAAACAATTCTCCAATAATGCGCCTGTTCTCCTCTGACTCTGGTCCACAGTCTTATAAACCATTACATGATCGTGTCTGGAGGCGTTGCTTGCTGAAGGAGGAGACTCCTCTGGATCATGGGTGTTTAAACAAACCAGAGACGCTTGACAAGGTCAACTTATCACTATTAACAAGATCAATAATACGCTATTTTCAAGTTTACCTGCCTTTCTACAGTATTTTAGAACGTGTTCATGGTTGTATAAGTGCATTATTGAGAAAAATAATGGATAAAAAAAAAGATGACAAAATACATGAAATTGAATTAAACAATATTCGTGATCGGGACAGCATATGTAAGTAAGTAAGTAATTTATATTTATAGAGCGCTTTTCCAGACCAGGGTCACAAAGCGCTTAAACAATCAAAACAATATTCAATAAAATATATACTTAAAAAGTCAAGATAACAACAAGAACAACAAAGGAGTTCCAGAAAATCAATGAAAAGCCTGCACAGATAAGAATGTCTTAAGATGTTTCTTGAAGGAGTCAGTAGATCATCAAACACAGAGGGAGAGGAAGATTGTTCCAAAGCTTAGGAGCAACAGCCTGGAAGGATTTCTCTCCTCTGTTAAAAACAGAAATACATTACAAAAGATACATTCAATATGAGCTTGACTTTTGTAATAACTGCATATTGAGTCATGTATGATGGATCAAGCAAAAAAAAAAATTAAATATCATGATTATTTAACGTTAAAATCACAACCTAGCTTGACATAAGGCGGGTCTATCTTTCATCGAGTCGTCGTACAACATCATACTGCTGTCAATCTATCAGTTGTTCCAGCTGAACTCTACGCTAAATTCCCCAAATGCTATTCAGAAGGAAATAACCTTTCGGTTTTTCAAATGAAGAGCAGCGCATTATTAGCTGTGACTCATGTTATTGTCATGGTTTATGAAGCTATAGATCAATAATTATCCCGATTTATGTCTAATGACTTCCCCCGATCTCTTCTAGAAGATGTAGAGTGTTTACCAAAATACAATGTAGACTTTTGTGAAAATGAATCTACAAGTAAGTCACAAGGTTTTGCCCAACATGATGACGATGGTTTACGACATAGGACATCAGTCGTATAAAATAAGATAATTCGACCGAAAAACAAAATGAAGGATAATCAAGCCAGGAGCTCAAGAGGAAGTTGAAAAGATTAAAACACACAGAGAGACACAAGGCCTTCACAAAAGTAACAGGAAGTGAGACAAGAGGGAACACAAACAACAGGACATGACAGTGCCCACCTCTCAAGGACGACTACTAGGAGGCCAAGAAAAACAAGACCTGTCTGCCAAACCAAAGACCAAAAACAAAGTGGAAAAACAAAAACAATGAGCAGACCTAGAGTTTGGGTCATTTTGTCTTCCTCAATAAGAGAAGGGTCCAGAATGTCCCAGGTAGGAACCCATTAGCGTTCCTCTGGGCTATGACCCTGATAAGATTAGAGGTTTTGCCAGGTTTATGTTCTAAAGATGCATGCATATGTTCGTTGAAGTCAAGGCGATTTAAGTCTGTTGATCATTTATTTCATTTTGTTAGTTATTTGTTTTTATTTATTTTCTTGAATGTCTTAATTAATGTCCTTTCAACCGTCTTCATGTTTTGCATCGTGGGTCTTAGAGGACCACAATTTAATGTATGCTGTATGTCTTGACACATGGATATTTTACATATAAAGAACTTGAACTTGTAGATGGTGGGATGGAAATGCATGGATGATGGAAGGCGTTGACGGTAGATAAAGGGTTGATGTACTAGAGATGGGAAAAGGAACCAATTTTCCAGGCAGCAAGTTGACAGAGCTGGATGTAAGTTACATTATAACCTTGTAACCACACAATAACCATGAACATCACAGTATCTGCATTTAATTATACAATATACAAAATTGAATAAGTAATGAACGGAAGGAACTCGGACCGACACGGATTTAATGCACATTTACTTAATTTGTTTCTCCATAAAACAACAACAAAAAGTGGAGCAACAAGGAAGTCCTCCGAACCAGCAGGTGTCAGTCATGCTCTCCACGCTGTCCAGGCGCCGAGCGAAGATAGCGGCATATGAACCAGGAAGCCAAGTTAGTTGCCCGGTGGCTCAGTGACCCCCTTTATTGAAGGCATTTGTGGACACTTTACTTCAAAAGGATGTCCAAAAGACATCGTCTGGACCTGGGTGATGACTATTCCAACAAGAAGCGGTCGGAAGGGTGAGAAGAACCGTTGTTTACGAGTGAAGCCGCTCGACGTCCGGCTAACAAGCGTCAAGCTAAAGCTACGTTGCTAACGCGCGTCAGTAAACGCAGAAGGATGAGCGAAAACAGTGTGTTTTGCTGGTTTATCGGCGCTTAAAAACGTTTAATTCGCGACTCTCGTCAGACATGTCCACCTACGCGGAAGTTTGACTCGATGTTTAAAGAGTGCGTTCAGCCATGCTAACGGTTTACGTTCACGTCTGAGGCACGTGTGTGTGCGGCGAGCTAAGTCACTTAGCATGTTGCTAATCGCCGCCAAATGAAGGGTTTCGACCTCAAGCAGTATAAAATATATATTTAGCGAAAAGAAAGAAAACATGCATTTTTACTAACAACATCAATCCTTAATGGCTGATCTATGTATCCTGTCAATGAGAGGAGAGAAGAGTTTTTGTTTGTATGAAGCTAAAGCGAAAGCATGAGACTCATCTATGAATTACTAAGGCTTGATAATACATTGAATATTACAATTTGATATTTGAGTTGTGAACTGTGTATCATTTATTAAATACTTCGTATGGTGTTTGTGTGAAAGTCCCAGTATTTTCATGTTAAAGTTGTATTATCGATCTAAAGTGACAGGTTTTTTCCTTCCCCTTCATAGTTTAAGTGTTATGAATAAATCGAAACTGAAATTAATGAGAATCATTTTGAGATGAGCTTAATAGTACCAACAGCTCACAACAATCTCTACCAACAGGTAAATAACATTAGAAAGCAGGAGCAGAAAATTGGATTTGGTTATGTCATTCCAATTTCTAATAATTTTGATCACATGTACATCTGTTTTGTATTGTCTTTGTAAATATTTTCCTAAATATCTATTAAAGGCCGTGTCTGTATATAATAAGTACATAAATCCCAGAGGTTTTATTTAAGTTTAAAATCTAGTTTCTATCTTCTCATGCTTCCAGGCGTGACCGAGACAGGGACCGTGACAGAGATCGGGAGGATCGCTCTCGGGACAGGGACCGGGATCGGGACAGAGACCGGGAACGGGACCGTGACAGAGACGCCAAGCCGTCCAGCGCACCGATCGGCTTGATCGGCGGAACAACCCTGCCTTCCATCAAACAGTTGGGCATGCAGCAGCAGATGAACCCGTTTACCAACCTGCCCCACACACCCCGTTATTATGAAATACTTAAAAAAAGGTTGCAGCTACCAGTGTGGGAGTACAAGGAAAGCTTCAGCGAAATCATCACAAGGCATCAGAGCTTTGTCTTGGTGGGAGAGACTGGCTCAGGAAAGACAACTCAGGTACTTTTTTTTTTTTCTTTTTTTTACCAATTCCTTGAATATTCCTTTTTTCTTTCTAAATCCAAATAATATTTTATTTTTTTAGATCCCTCAGTGGTGTGTTGATATGGTTCGAGGAATACCTGGTCCTAAGAGAGCAGTAGCTTGTACTCAGCCAAGGAGAGTGGCTGCGATGAGTGTTGCTCAGAGAGTGGCAGATGAAATGGACGTGATGCTCGGACAGGAAGTGGGTTATTCCATTCGATTTGAAGACTGCAGCTCAGCCAAAACTATCCTGAAGTAAGTGACTCACGCCTCCTCGACTCGGCCACCCATTCTCGTGCTCTTTCAAGTAATCGAATCCTCTCGTTCCCTCTTCCCCGTCAGGTACATGACAGACGGTATGTTGCTCAGGGAGGCCATGAACGACCCGCTGCTGGAGCGGTACGGTGTGATCATTTTGGATGAGGCTCACGAAAGAACGCTGGCCACAGACATTTTGATGGGAGTGCTGAAGGAAGTGGTGCGACAAAGAGGCGATCTCAAGGTGAGTGAAGTCGAGATGACTCTCGGATTATTCATCTACGCAGGCCAGGAAAATCTGGAAAATGTTATCCTTATTTCTTTTAAATGTATTTATTTGCCACTTTTCAGGTGATCGTGATGAGTGCCACCCTCGATGCTGGCAAGTTCCAGATTTACTTTGACAGCTGTCCCCTCCTGACCATCCCTGGTCGCACACATCCCGTTGAGATCTTTTACACACCCGAGCCCGAGCGAGACTACCTAGAGGCCGCCATCCGCACCGTCATCCAGATCCACATGTGTGAAGAAGACGAAGGGGACTGCCTACTTTTCCTCACTGGTCAAGAGGTGAGGATTCATTTTCCAGCTTTTTGTCCGTTAATGTGGCGACGTGAACAAAAAAAACCCCGATTATTTCTACCATCAGGAAATCGATGAAGCTTGTAAACGGATCAAACGTGAGGTAGACGACCTCGGACCTGAAGTCGGAGACATCAAGATCATTCCACTGTATTCCACATTACCTCCGCAACAGCAGCAGCGAATCTTTGAGCCGCCGCCTCCGAGGAAGCCAAACGGTGCTATTGGGAGGAAGGTATGTTTGACTGGCGACTAAAATATGGGTGTATGTTGTCAAGAATCTTGTTATGCGTGTTGTATCACAATACAGGGGCAAACAATACGACATTTTACATAGTTTTTGTTGTCAAAACTGAAGGCACAATATTTGTAGTATGTCTGAGCACTTGACTCTGGTGTTGCAGAATTTACAGAGGGTTTTTTAGTTTAAGTGTATCAATAATTTCTTCCATCCCTAGTGTTGAATGCAATCAGATTTTCTCAGTGACAATATATGTTCTGTAGGTGGTTGTGTCGACAAACATCGCTGAGACTTCTTTGACAATTGATGGCGTAGTATTTGTCATTGATCCTGGATTCGCTAAACAGAAGGTATGTTTTGTTTTTTTAAATGCAGGAGACTTTCACAATCGCAAAAGGTAAAACAAAGTTGCTGAAAAGTTTTTTGTTTTTTTTTTCTCTTCCAGGTGTACAATCCCAGAATCAGAGTTGAGTCTCTGTTGGTCACGGCCATCAGTAAAGCGTCTGCGCAGCAGAGGGCAGGACGTGCTGGCAGGACACGTCCCGGCAAATGTTTTCGCCTC
This sequence comes from Callionymus lyra, assembly GCF_982586985.1. Taxonomy (NCBI): domain Eukaryota; kingdom Metazoa; phylum Chordata; class Actinopteri; order Syngnathiformes; family Callionymidae; genus Callionymus; species Callionymus lyra. The sequence goes on from NC_141818.1 coordinate 38,716,698, forward strand.
TACACTGAAAAGGCCTATAAAACTGAGATGCAGGTGAGTTGACTCACTCACTCACTCACTGATGATTATAATTTTGTGAGAAAACTAATTGAAACAAACACAATTTGGCTTGTGTTCCAAAAATAAAAACATTTTTTAATGATTCCATTCTCCTTGACTTCACCTTTCTAGGATAACACCTATCCAGAGATTCTGCGCTCCAACTTGGGCTCTGTGGTGCTGCAGTTGAAGAAGCTCGGTATTGATGATCTGGTGCATTTTGACTTCATGGATCCACCTGGTGAGTCTGTCTATATATACTGTATAACCATTTAAAAAAAAAACCTGAATAATCAACAAACGTCTAACACTAAAATCCCTTTTTTTTTTATCTCTCCAGCACCCGAGACGCTCATGAGAGCCCTGGAGCTGCTGAATTATTTGGCTGCTCTGAACGATGACGGCGACTTGACCGAACTGGGCTCCATGATGGCAGAGTTCCCGCTGGACCCCCAGCTAGCAAAGATGGTCATTGCAAGTTGCGAGTTCAACTGCTCGAATGAGATCTTGTCCATCACAGCCATGTTGTCAGGTAATGCCCTGAACAGGGCCGACCTCTTTCTTGACGTCGCAGACAAATCAATATTGCTGCTTGTAAAACATTTCTATTCTATTTTTTTTTGTTGTAAATTCATGCAGATGCTGGTGCTAAATCTTGTATACCACAGCGTAAAATACATTTAAAGAAACGTTATATGATGTATAGAAATATTTTATATAGTAAAAACTTCGACTGCATATATTTGGATACAGCATATACTGTATATTTCACAAGTATTATTTAAGTCAGTGATCTACAGATATAAACGATTCTAACCTATTAAAGGTAATCTAAACGTTTCTAAAGAAGAATCTAAGATACATTTTAAACTTGAACAGCAGTAAAAAAAAATATTGTAAAAATATTGTATTGGCAAGAATCTGGCGATACCATATGAAAAATGATACAGAATACATTGCAAAACAGGGAAATGTAAAAAATGTATCCTTGTTTCTACAAAGTACTTTTATTTGTTTTGAAACCAAAACACGCCCAAACATCAGCTGCGGAGGACGTAATGACTGCTTCCATCTAGTGGCCGGAGGTTTAATTGCAACATGAATAATTGCATGTTAATTGTCAATAATTAAAAAAAAAGAACTTGCACTATTTTATACACATTTTATTGAAATACACACCATTAAACGACTATGATAAAAAGAGAATCTATGTTGAATATCGAATGTGTATTCATAATTATGCTACATAGAATTGTGTAAGAGTCAAGAAAATGATATGATTGGAAAATATAAAACTTGTAATTATTATTTTGTGTTGAGGAAAACCTCCGGAATAACTACAGAACCTCCTTCGGGCAGCTCCGTATCCCCCTCTGGTCCTGCCTCGCCCCTCGCTGTATCCCGCGCCCTAGCATCATAGGCTGTTCTGCATTTTTCTCAGACTGTTTGACTCATCCCTATGGGCGGCTTTGTTGGGGCCCATACCAACCTTGTTTAGTCCCACAGTGCTTTGTTCGCCCCACGGAGGCTAAGAAGGCGGCAGACGAGTCCAAGATGAGGTTTGCCCACATCGACGGAGACCACCTGACCCTCCTCAACGTCTATCACGCGTTCAAACAAAGTAAGTAAGACGTGTGGATGTTCTCTTCTTTTTAACTTTGTAATTGAACAACTCTCGCCCTCCAGACCACGAGGCCAACCAGTGGTGCTACGACAACTTTGTCAACTATCGCTCACTGATGTCGGCCGACAACGTTCGGCAGCAGCTGTCCAGGATCATGGACCGCTTCAACCTTCCCCGACGGAGCACAGAGTTCACGAGCAGGGATTACTACATCAACATCCGCCGAGCACTCTGCACCGGCTTCTTCATGCAGGTCAGCTCCACGTCCATTTGCACCATTTTGTCAAGAGAAGCATTAGAGATGACCTTTGTTAGGATGCATCCTAGATGCTGAATCCTTAGCTGTCTTAGCAGGTCCCTCTTGGAGGAGACCGTGGTGCAGAACCAGGACACATTTAAGAGACTTTGTTTCTTGCATGCTCTGCTTCATAGACATTAATGTATTAATTCCCATTACCGTATTTTCAGGACTATAAGTGGCTCCGGAGTACAAGTCGCACCAGACTTAAATGCATAATAAAGAAGGAAAAAACATATATAAGTCGCACTGGAGTATAAGTCGCATTTTTTGGGTAAATTTATTTGATAAAATCCAAGAACAGACATGTCACCTTGAAAGACAATTTAAAATAAAAATAGAATAGAGGCAACAACAGGCTGAATAATTGTACGGTTACGTTACATGACACGACTGAGAACGTGGTATGTTAACATAACATATTAAGCGTTATTCAGAGAACTATAGCATAAATAACATGCTAAGAAGTTTACCAAACCATCCGTGTAACTCCAAATAACTAAAATCCAATGAAATCTTCATCCTCGGTGTCACTTTTAAACAACTCCGGTAACTCCGGAGGTAGAAGTTGCGGCGCTTCCTCTTCTACGTCGAAATTATCAACACAGGGCTAGAGCGCCCTCTTGCGGTCAATGTGAAAAAAACATGTAAAATGATAGACCGGTAATAATGTGTTAATAATTTCACACATAAGTCGCTCCAGACTATAAGTCGCACCCCCGGCCAAACTATGAAAAAAAAACTGTGACTTATAATAATCCGGAAAATACGGTAATCATACATTTCAGTTATATTATAAGTGATAAAGAAACACCTTGTTTGTTTATCTTTTTATTAAACAAATGTTGAATATCGACCTAGAAGTCTTGGTTCTTGTCGAGAAGCTTCACCGTGAGTCCATACCAGGTATTACAAAAGGGTTTTTCCTGTTTCTGTCCGGGCAGGTGGCACATTTGGAGCGTACCGGTCATTACCTCACAGTCAAAGACAACCAAGTGGTTCAACTCCACCCATCCACGGTCCTGGACCACAAGCCCGAGTGGGTCCTCTACAACGAGTTTGTGCTCACCACCAAGAACTACATACGCACTTGTACCGACATCAAGCCAGAGTGGTGAGTGATGAGGGGTGAGGGCGACTCAATGTGCCCTTTTGTTAACTCTTCTTCTTCCTCCCCTGTCCTTCCAGGTTGGTTAAAATCGCCCCGCAGTACTACGAAATGAGTAATTTCCCTCAGTGTGAAGCAAAGAGACAGCTGGAGCGAATCGTTGCCAAACTGGAGACCAAGGAGTACTCGCAGTACTAATCCTTTGGTGTCCAAGTGTACCGGACGAAGTTGGCATCATTTAGTCATAGCTCTTTGTGTATCACTGTACCCTCATGTTCCAAGACTCTATTAGACTCCACAAGACTTTTCTATTATTGTTTTGAATCTCTCCTCTCAATAAAGTCATGACAGTTCGTGTATTGCCAGAATAATTAACTTTAAACCTGGCTTTAATTTTCTTGATATGAACCTGTAATATGTCATTTAGATGTGACCGGCTCTCCCGCAGGGGGCGCCGAGTCATAACTTGATTGTGCTTGCTTTGTTTCTTTAATAAAGAAGTTTTGACTTAAACCTGCACACGTGTTGATCTTTCAATGATTTGCTTTGAAGACTTGCTGTGTTTGTTCTATTCTTGTCCACACGGTGGCAGTCGTGTTCCAGACGGTAATGATGTTCGATGCACTTAAATTCAAAAAATCATTTTCTATTCGCCCTCATGTCGACTAAGGGTTGATATTATTCTCAGAGTAATCGGTTCCTTTTTAGAGTTATAGACAAAGTTTGTTCATTTTAATGTTGCGACTGCTGCTCAGTTTTCTTCATCTTTGGATAAAATTGATTTTGATTTTTTTCGATGCACTTTAATTCAAACAATCATTTTCTACTCTCCTTCAAAGGGTTGATATTATTCTCAGAGTAATCGGTTCCTTTTTATAGTTATAGACAAAAAATGTTTGTTCATTTTAATGTAGCGACTGCTGCTCAGTTTTCTTCATCTTTGGATAAAATTGATTTTGATTTTTTTCGATGCACTTTAATTCAAACAATCATTTTCTACTCTCCTTCAAAGGGTTGATATTATTCTCAGAGTAATCGGTTCCTTTTTAGAGTTATAGACAAAAAATGTTTGTTCATTTTAATGTAGCGACTGCTGCTCAGTTTTCTTCATCTTTGGATAAAATTGATTTTGATTTTTTTTCGATGCACTTTTATTCAAACAATCATTTTCTACTCGCCCTCAAAGGGTTGATATTATTCTCAGAGTAATCGGTTCCTTTTTAGAGTTATAGACAAAAAATGTTTGTTCATTTTAATGTAGCGACCGCTGCTCAGTTTTCTTCATCTTTGGATAAAATTGATTTTGATTTTTTACGATGCACTTTAATTCAAACAATCATTTTCTACTCGCCTTCAAAGGGTTGATATTAATCTCAGAGTAATCGGTTCCTTTTTAGAGTTGTAGACAAATGTTTGTTCATTTTAATGTAGCGACTGTTGCTCAGCTGTCTTCATCTTTGGATAAAATTGATTACAATTTTTTTTTTTGTTCTTGTGTTTTTATTTCTTATCTAACAAGTCTAGATGAGGAAATGATAATTAAATTCTTCTTTATTCAGGGGAAACATTTTTATTTTAAATTACAATCGACTCTTGAAAGATTGAAAATTGTTTGGTTTTCACCGCTGCACCTCCACGTCCTCTATGGTTTCGTGCAAACATCGGTTCCTCGTTTCTCTCAAGGTCCTCGCCACCAGCGCCCCCAAGAGGACGGTGGAGATGAGCACCACCTGCGGGAGGGGCGTCCACACCTCGTCCAGCAGTAGAATGAGGGGCGCTATAGCGACACCCATTCGACCCAGGAAGGAGTTGTAGCCCATCCCGTTCTGCCTGCAGTCACAAGGAACGTTTAGAAAGTTGCGGTCGGAGAGAAAGAAGCAGCCTCAGTACCTCACAACGGTGGGGTACAGCTCCGAGCTGTAGAGCACAATGGTAGCGAAGGAGGCTGAAGAAAAAGCTTTTCCTGTCACCCCGACAACGGTTCTGATCACCGAATGATCTGCAATGAACAAGTTGGCAAACATTCTGTCAAGAAAGAAAAACATGGTTCTCCCATGACGAACCCCAATTACCTTTCGGGACCAGGATGTTGATTCCTAAACATACTGCAACCATCAACAGAGCTCCCACCACCGTGTTCCTCCTGCCGATCCGATCCAGGAGGAAATACACGGCCACTTTAGCCGGGATCTCCACGAGGGCGTAGGTGAAGTGAGTCAGGTAGATGTTGAGGCCGAAGCCGCCGATGTTGAAGCTGATCCCGTAGAAGGTCAACGCAATGCAAAACCTAGAGGGTCAGGAAGGGTTTACAGCCCCAATGTCACATTTTGATGAACAGAAAAAGAACGGGAAAAAACCCACAGACCAAACTACACCTGTCTGTAGAGCCAGTCTCCTCATTTCCGGTGTGCGGATCAGATCGAGGTAAGAGTAAGTTTGACCCTTCTTCTCCGTCACGACGATGTCGGAAAGCGTCTGCAGCAGGAACTGGAATGTTGAGTCGACCGAAGCTTCAAATCTGACCTGTCCTCTCACCTCAACTTTAAGACTTCCCGTTTCCGTTCCGTTCATTTCGGCACATTTCTGCAGGTATTTTTGGGCGTCTTCGAGTCTCCCGTTAACGATGAGCCATCGGGCGGACTCTGGCATCCACCTGGTGTAGAGGATCAAGTTAGAAGTCCTCCTACGGGACACAGTGGCTTAAATGGTTGACAGGTATCAAGAAAAGTGTGTATCAAGCTTGTTATCGTAGTAGCTCTGGCTGTCATAATGGTTAGTGACTCCAGATCTACTAGAACAACATTAAAAGCCTCTGAAAATCTCGGGGGGAAAAAACGCGGACTCAAGAAGTGCAGATTGGTCTTAGATGCTAAGGGTTCTCAGGGAAAAAGGATCTTCTAAGAGGTTGCTAAGGAAAGCTTCCAGGTTGGGGGGGGTCTCCTAGAAGACGATGTATAGCTAAGGTATGAGGGGTTTTGTTCAAGAGTAAGGGAAGTACGAACCTCCAGGTGACAATACCTAAGATGAGAGGTAAGCTGGTGGCGATGAACAGCATTCGCCATCCATCCACCAAGTATGCGATTAATGCCAACATCGTGTTTCCAAAAGACCAAGACAAACTGTCAATCACTCCCACCAGCTTCCTGTGCTCGATGTCCACCCACTCCACACCTGGGGTGAAACGTAGCGTTAGTTAGCGTCATCCAATCCAAAGGTCATCCAACTCACTCACTTAGGACGTACGAGACGATGGCGATGCCGGTGATGCAGAACCCGGTGAAGAACCTCAACACCGCGAACATCACGTAGGTGGTGGAGAAAGAAGTGGCGACGGCGAAGCTTATGGCGGTGACGTACGACACCAGCAGCGTGATTCGGCGACCGAACCTGTGGGAGAAGATGTCGAAAAAGGTCAACGAGTCGTCGGTTTTGAAAATGGGAGGCTTTTCCTCACCTGTCGCTGAGACTGCCGAACGTCACCGCTCCGAACATCACGCCCACGAAGAAGATGGTCGCCGTCCCCTTGTTCTTCCCTTTGTCGTCGCACACCAAGTCCCACTTTTTGAACGACACAACCGACACTAGTTATTTACTCAGACGTACGTGGGTTTCCTACTTAAAACATGTTCACACCCAAATCCAATTTTGCACGACCACGTATTTTCAGATCCAAGACCATTTATTCACAGAGGTTACGAGGTGGTTTAGATCACATGAGGAACCTCGACTATCACTTTAATACGAACCCGTTCAGCTACAGTTTGATGTAAATGACTTTCATGCGAGAGATTCGCTTCACAAAACCTACCATTGGTCGTCTTAGTCTCAGTTGCATATATCCTTTAATTTTCCGAAAATAGAGTAAGTAAGTAAGTAAGTAAGTAATTTGTATTTATAAAGTGCTTTTCCAGACCAGGGTCACAAAGCGCTTAAACAATCAAAACAATATTCAATAAAGTATATATTTTAAAGGTCAAGATAAAACTGATAACACAACAGGAGTTCCAGAAAATCAAGGAAAAGCCTGAACAAATAAAAACGTCTTAAGATGTTTCTTAAAGGAGTCAGTAGATCCATCAAACGCAAAGTGAGAGGAAGATCGTTCCAAAGCTTAGGAGCAACAGCCTGAAAAGATTTCTCTCCTCTGGTCTTGAACCGTGTTCAGGAACCATCAGTAGATTCTGATCCACAGACCTCAGAGCCCGAGCTGGGGTGTAAGTCTGGATCAGATCAGTGATGTAAGGAGGAGCCTGACCATGAATAGATCTGAAAGTAAGAACCAGAATTTTAAAGTTGATCCTGAAAGAAACTGGAAGCCAGTGAAGAGTTTTAAGGATCGTAGAAATGTGAGTTCTTCTATAGAGGGTGTGGCTTATAATCCAGTGCAAATTAATTATTAATTCTGGTCGTACTTACTGACCTTATGTTACCTAATGAACTGATTTTATGTTTTTCATGGCACTGAAAGTCCAAGTATAACTTTGGTAATCTACTAAACTCCATGTTATTACTTGGCTAAAAACTGCTAGACTAGTTCTTAGTATTATACTAGGTGATCGTAGGCTATCAGTCATGCAGTAGAACAAGCTTAGCTTTTTTGTGTAAAAAAGCAGACACGTTTATTCATGGATAAATATTTGAGTGGACCTTATCGTATAGTCCAAAAAATTTGGTACACCTAAAAAGTTAAAGACTTCCTCTGGACATTCATTTGATTTTTCTCATAGATTAGATCAACTGGTGAAGCTTCATGAAGCGTCATCTTAATTTCCTCTATTTTTTTTATCAAATCTGCCAACAGCGCCACCAACCTTGGATCAGGGAAACTGCTTCATGAAGCTACACCACTCCTTTTTTTACAGGTTTAAATAATAAGTTATGTCCTTGTGTTTGCATGGTTAGATGTTGAGTAACGTCTTCGGTTCACTGCGATCTTACCTGTGAGGTGATAGTAGATTTGAAGGAGCTGTTCTTGTAGACCCAGCCGCTCCTGCAGGTCAAAGTTGTCGGCTGAGTCGAGGTGGACAGGTTGTGAAGAAGGTGGAACTGTGGTTCGGCGAACATCTGACAGGAGCTAAGAGAGCCATCGTCCTCCGCCGGGATACTGACGGTGAGCTTCTGCTCGAGCGTCAGATTCTCCAAAGCTCCCCCGTCGTCCAGGTGGCTGATGTCGCAGTGGTGGGACGGGACCACCGAGATGAAGTTGTTGATCATGAAGTGACAAGGAAGAGTGAAGCGCCCGAGGAAGCTGATGACAATGATCATCTTCTGGAATCTTCCAAATCCATTGATCTCAGTGATTATGTCCTCAAACTTCATTTTGTCCCAATCTTCTGCTGGTCCTTCAATCCCGTCTGAGAACCAGGACCTGAAACCTTTTGTGTCGAACACAGAGATGAGTGAACCGGTGAATGGTTTACTCTCTTAACCACTAATCCAACAGAGACTTCCTTGTTGCGTAAAAGAGGTCGACTAAGTTCAGGTCCCATCATTCAAGTGTATTAACACTTGTGCAAGTAAAAATAAAATAAAATTGGTTTCTTACATTTTTACTACTGATAATGCTACTACACAACTACTGTCTATTAAAATCCCTTGTGAACTTCCTAAATAAACATAAAAGCCGTCAGTTAAATAAAATGGTTTTAATGTTTGACAAAAACAATGTCCAATGTCCAGCACGGTATTCTTTTGACCTTTCACCCAGTGATCTTCTCTGACAACTCCATAGTGTTTGACATAAATGGGTCATAACCTCGATTCGATGCAGCTTTTTATTATAGATTCTTCTTTCTTTTTATTGTGAAGACTCCATATCACTCATTGTTTTATATCTTGAGGTCTAATTTTAGCTTTAAGCAGCTCCTTTTTTACTTTGGACTCAACTAGACGCACTGTTGTAGTTCCTTTTTTTTGTTTGTTATTTCTTTAAATTCACTGCTGCGTCCACAAACCTTTATTTTAATCCTTCACCGGCATTAACATTTTTTAGTTTAAAATCCTCACTGGCTATAGCAAGATTTTGTTTTGCTTGACAGTTCAAATGAACCAGATATCGTTTGTTTATTGAAAGCTCTTGAGGCCACATTAACATGATTTGGTGAGACTTATTTGGCCCACAGTGTTTGTTTTAACAACTAATCATTGAGGTTTTCCGTGAGCATGATTTGTACTTCTGACTACAGTTTGATGTGTACCTTTTAACTGAGCAAAATATTCAATTATTAGATAATAATACACATGTTCATGTCTCTAAAGGGCACCTAATGTGCTGATTTAAGTGTCTCTCAAATTGTTCTAGGACCTCTATTATACTCATCAGTATGTTTCTTTTCGCACAAAACTTTCATTTAATAAATATATTTACATTGGAAAATACGCTTAAGCCCCGCCCACTTAAAATGCTCTCTTTTGGCTGGAGAAGTAGTCTCGTCCAAGCAACCACGCCCACTCCGCTCTGATTGGTCACAAAATCACGAGTTGCATTCAAGGACTCACGTGAATTTTAAACTCACTCCTAAAACTCCAGTTTTGTACATTAAAAAACGAATAATAAAAATAAGGTTTGCTGCTTAATGTACACATTACAAAAACACCTAAAGGCAGAAGTAACTCTCACCATGTTTACATAAATATTTATTTTGTTTCACAATTAACATTTAGGTACTTAACGGATTTAGGGCTTCTAGGGGAGGAATGTCAGAATGTTTAATATAAACTGTAATCTTTGCCGAGATTTCAGACAGAAGAGAACTTTATTAAGTTACAACTTTAAAACAGAGCAACTACTGCATTTGAAGAGGACGACTTCAACATTACAACAAGTCAGGAGAGTTGGGTTTATTTCACATTAGGTGCCCTTTAAATGCTGACATTCCTGTATCAACCCCAACAGTAAAACAACTTTGTTTCATAGTTTATTGAGGAGATTTCTCACAAGTGGTGGAGAAGGATCGTCTGCAGAAAAAAAAAAAATTATACAAAGTATACAAACGAAGTTAATCTCTTTGGTCTTCACCTCCTCTGCTCCACATCTTCGATGGTCTCTGGAAGTCGGATGTTTCGTGTCTCCGGGAGGAAGCTGGCAGACAACGCCGCGAGCAGAGCCACCAGAGTGAAGATGCAGCTCGGCAAGTAGGTCCAGACGTCCTCCAGAAGCAGGATGAGCGGAGACACGGCAACACCCAGGCGGGCGACGAAGGAGCAGAAGCCGAGTCCGTTTTGTCTTCACAAAGAGCAGAAAGGTTGGGTCACAAAACAATATCCTTCTTTGATACAAACGCCAGCAACACACCGCATCACAGTGGGGTAGAGTTCTGTGGTGTACAGGAACACCGTGGTGAACGATGCCTCGGAAAACATTTTGCCTAAAGCTCCCAGCGCTGTCCGATACTGCCACTTATCTGAACAACAAAATACACTAAAATGTGAGTCACACTGTTGGGAGGTTATCATACCATAAGGATTGTTTACAATGTGGCAATTAAACCATTAATGTTCTTGGAAACTGATCCTTTACCTGCAGGAATGAACATGCTGAAGAGAATACACAGCCCGGTCAGCAGGAGAGCACCGGCCTCAGTCATTCTGCGACCCATCGTGTTTAGAGTGAAGAGGACGAAGACTTTTGCCGGGAGCTCGATTGCACCGTAGAGGAACTGTGTGAGATAAACGTTCATGCCCAGCCCTGTGATGTTCAAGCTTATTCCATAGTAGGAACAGGCCAAGCCAAACCTGGACAAGGAAGAGAAGAAAACACAGCCTCGGGTACATCGTTTTGAACTCTCGCTTTCTCAGCATTCAAATGTTACGACGTGTCCGATGACCATCATGTCTAAATTCATTGGTCCAACCATTCATCCATAAATCCATCTAACTGTCCATCCATCCATCTATCTATCTATCTATCTATCTATCTATCTATCTATCTATCTATCTATCTATCTATCTATCTATCTATCTATCTATCTATCTATCTATCTATCTATCTATCTATCTATCTATCTATCTATCTATCTATCTATCTATCTATCTATCTATCTATCTATCTATCTATCTATCTATCTATCTATCTATCTATCTATCTATCTATCTATCTATCTATCTATCTATCTATCTATCTATCTATCTATCTATCTATCTATCTGTCTGTCTGTCTGTCTGTCTGTCTGTCTGTCTGTCTGTCTGTCTGTCTGTCTGTCTGTCTGTCTGTCTGTCTGTCTGTCTGTCTGTCTGTCTGTCTGTCTGTCTGTCTGTCTGTCTGTCTGTCTGTCTGTCTGTCTGTCTGTCTGTCTGTCTGTCTGTCTGTCTGTCTGTCTGTCTGTCTGTCTGTCTGTCTGTCTGTCTGTCTGTCTGTCTGTCTGTCTGTCTGTCTGTCTGTCTGTCTGTCTGTCTGTCTGTCTGTCTGTCTGTCTGTCTGTCTGTCTGTCTGTCTGTCTGTCTGTCTGTCTGTCTGTCTGTCTGTCTGTCTGTCTGTCTGTCTGTCTGTCTGTCTGTCTGTCTGTCTGTCTGTCTGTCTGTCTGTCTGTCTGTCTGTCTGTCTGTCTGTCTGTCTGTCTGTCTGTCTGTCTGTCTGTCTGTCTGTCTGTCTGTCTGTCTGTCTGTCTGTCTGTCTGTCTGTCTGTCTGTCTGTCTGTCTGTCTGTCTGTCTGTCTGTCTGTCTGTCTGTCTGTCTGTCTGTCTGTCTGTCTGTCTGTCTGTCTGTCTGTCTGTCTGTCTGTCTGTCTGTCTGTCTGTCTGTCTGTCTGTCTGTCTGTCTGTCTGTCTGTCTGTCTGTCTGTCTGTCTGTCTGTCTGTCTGTCTGTCTGTCTATCCATCCATCCATCCATCCATCCATCCATCCATCCATCCATCCATCCATCCATCCATCCATCCATCCATCCATCCATCCATCCATCCATCCATCCATCCATCCATCCATCCATCCATCCATCCATCCATCCATCCATCCATCCATCCATCCATCCATCCATCCATCCATCCATCCATCCATCCATCCATCCATCCATCCATCCACACCCCCAGTCATCCAAACGGGCTGTCCTTCTATCTGTCTTTTCATCCATCCATTCATCCATCTATCCATCCATCCATTCATCCATCTATCCATTCATCCTACTCATTCAACCAACTATCCGTCCTTCTATCCATCTATCTATCTATCAGTTAGTTCATCCTTCCATTCATCCACACCCCCAGTCATCCAAACGGTCTGTCCTTCTATCTGTCTTTTCGTCCACCCATTCATCCATCTATCCATCCATCCATTCATCCATCTATCCATTCAACCAACTATCCGTCCTTCTATCCATCTATCCATCGGTTAGTTCATCCTTCCATCCATCCACACCCCCAGTCATCCAAACGGGCTGTCCTTCTATCTGTCTTTTCATCCATCCATTCATCCATCTATCCATCCATCCATTCATCCATCTATCCATTCATCCTACTCATTCAACCAACTATCCGTCCTTCTATCCATCTATCTATCTATCAGTTAGTTCATCCTTCCATTCATCCACACCCCCAGTCATCCAAACGGTCTGTCCTTCTATCTGTCTTTTCGTCCATCCATTCATCCATCTATCCATCAATCCATCCATCCATTCACCCATCTATCCATTCATCCTACTCATTCAACCAACTATACGTCCTTCTATCCATCTATCTATCGGTTAGTTCATCCTTCCATCCATCCACACCCCCAGTCATCCAAACGGTCTGTCCTTCTATCCGTCTTTTTGTCCATCCATTCATCCATCTATCCATCCATCCATCCATCCATCCATTCATCCATCTATCCATCCATCCATTCATCCATCCATCCATCCATCTGTCCACTCATCTTTTATTGCTATATAAATGCTGGTCTATCCATCCTGGTGCTCTCCTATTCCTCTAATATATTTCATCCAAAACACATCTTGTGCCAGGTGTCCTGAAGGCGAACAAAATACATGTAGCAAATGAGCATCATAACATTACCACATAATTCCGGTTAGCAGTGCCAGCCTCCTCATCCTGGGGGTCCTCAACAGGTCCAAGTAAGAATATTTTCTGTTTTCATTTTCTACAACTACAACTTTGAGCAGCAGCTGCAAAAGTAAAACGACACATTTTAGTTTGAGTACGTTTTGGTATGATGAAGACCGGGGAGCACCTCTGGGGTGAGGTCAGTGCACAGTTGCTGTCTATTGTTGACCCTTGCACACTGGTGCAGGTAAAAATGAGCTCTGTCCACTTTCCCCGTTCCTATCAGCCACCTGGCGGATTCTGGAATCCACCTAGGATTATAAAAGAGAATGTTTTGTCGTCAGGAGGTACTACAGTCTGTGTATGAGTGTACTCACCACCAGGAGATGATTGCAGGTATTAGCGGGCTGGTGACAGCAGCCGTCAGGTATCTCCAGTCGCTGGATAAGTAGGCAATGGCAGGTAGAATGGACATTCCAAGAGACCAATCCATGCTCAGCAGAACACCGAGCAGAGTCCGATTCTTGATGTCCACCCATTCAATAGCTAAGAGGACGAATTAATGATCATTAAGCATCACTGAGTATTATTTCTGAAATTGTGTGTCTCTTCTTCACGGCACTATACTTTCCTGGCACTATAACTTTGTTTTACTGTGTGTACTGCACATGTGTACCGCTTAGATGTGGATGATGGATTTGAACTGATATAAATGCAGGATACCTCCATGAAAACCTACCCTTGAACCAGCGGTTGTGGTAACTTACCGAGCACGACGGTGATGATGCTGATGCCAGACGCCCCGAGTCCAGTGAAGAATCTCAGGACAGCGAACATGGCGTAATTATGCGAGAAAGCGCTCGCGAACCCAAAGAAGCTGGTGACAATGTAAGCGAGTAAGAGCGTTGCCCTCCGGCCAAACCTGGCAAATATAAGGAAAACTGCTTCATGAATTTGACTTTTCTAACGTTTCTTCAATAGCATTCTTCCTTGTGAGCTGTTTTGAACAAACCACCATTGATGTTTAAGTCAATAATTGCTCCGGGATAGTGTTCTCTAAAGGTTATTAGCAGGGAATTAAAAATACACTGTCATTTTCCCTTTTTTTGAGTAATTAGACTATTTTTATTGTTTATTTGTTAATCTTTCTCTACTGCACATGTGCTTTTTATGAGAGATTAACGAAATAATCAGGGGAAAACTCCCGAACTGTCTGTGACTTTGAACTCTTTAGCAATGTTGACATCGTCTTTTTGTTATTTTATTTTTATACCACTGTACTTAACACAGCTTGGGATTGTAGAGGGGGTCCTAGAAGGGTCGACGAATAGGGAAAGTTCTGAACTATGAACCTCTTTATCAGTTGACTCTGCCTACGTGAAAATATATATCACAGAAGAAAAACAAGCAAACCGATTGCTAGTCTTAGCCTGAAATTCACTCTTGTATTATTATTAATTTTAGGGTAAGAATACCAGTGCTGCGGATATGCAACCTCGATCACCTGTCGCTGAGATATCCGAACACGGCCGCTCCGAGCATGACCCCGACAAAGAAAATAGTGGCTGTGGCTTTGTTGACGCCTCGACTGCCGCACACCAGGTCCCACTACGGGGAGGAAAGAGGAAGATTTTCAACAGATTGTTGATTTCAATCCGCCCTCGACTCACCTCCGTGGCCAGCGATGTCTTGAAGCCTGTGTAGTTATAAACCCATCCATCTCTGCACGGGATAGTTGTAGCCTCGGTGGCGTTCGAGGTGTTGAGCAGCAGCTGGTATTGAGGCTGAGGAAACATCTGGCAGGAGCTGAGGGCGCCATCTTCCTGGGCGGGAATACTAACGCGGAGTCTTTGCGAATGCGTTAAATTGGTGAAAATGTCACCGCCGTCGAAAGCGCCGGTGTCGCAGTGGTGAGGGGGGACCAGCGTGATGAAGGTGGTGAGCAGGAAGTGGAACGGCAGAGTCAGGCGAGCGATGACCATCAACACCACCGTCCTCAACTGAAACTTGCCGAAGCCATTCACCTCTGCCAGCAGGTTCTCGAACTTCATCTTGAACGTGACTTGGGACGACACTCACATTTAGGGGGGTTTTATTAAAGTTATCTCGACTTACAGTACCGGTCCTGGACATTGCACTCGGGTCTGTCGCTGATTTGTAAAGGCAGCTGGTTAATGGGCAGCTTTGTCACTTGAATGTTCGCTCAGGCTTGATGAACACACACCCATGTCAGGTCCTGTCCCACAAACAGCTTTGGTCTCTGGTCAGCGAACGTGCTTTGTGTTGTCACCCTGGTTTATAATTGTTGGACGCAAATCTCAAACTCTCTGTTACCTTTTAATCTGCAGGGGTTGTTTTGACCGACCAATGTGTGAGGGAGGCTCTTCAGGCAGTAAGGACATTGACTGAATAAGTGAGTGTTCAGTTTAAGACATAAAGGTTGCTGTACCTTGCAAATAATACTCTGAACTTAACTTTGTTTTTGGATGTTGGACCGCAGACACTGTTCTGAAGTGGCACGTGTGTTTTTGTGAACGTATGAAAGTTTGTGCACGAACTAAGGATGGGTAGATATCGGATGATGTCCAAACTAGTTCCGTCATAAACTGTAGTCTCGCTTTCCATCCTTCATTTAGGCTTCTTTGATGTCATTTACCCTGATATAGTCATGACATTGATTTGCAACACTTCCCCTCACATTGTAACTCATTTACAAAGCCTCATACAAACACAATTTAGACAGAACGAGTGAACCACTATGGTAAAATTCATTCATTTTCTGCCAGGAGTCGTGGAGGGGCTGGACCCTATCCAAGCTCCTTCGGGCATGACAGGGGACACCCTGGACAGTACGCCAGGGCACACAAATACATACAACCATTCACACACACGCTACCAACAATTTACCCAAGTTCCCAATCAAGCTCTGTATGTTCTTGGACTGTGGGCGGAAGTAAGTAAATAAGTAATTTTTATTTGTGCCCGGAGAAAACCCACACAACAAAGAACATACAAAGTCCACACAGAAAGGGCACAAGTTGTCTCCCACCCGACCTGGAAGTAAACGCTTTGTGACCCTGGTCTAGAAAGGCACTACAAATAACACTTACTTACTTACTTACTTCTTGCTGTGACTGTGAGGTGGTCGTGCTAACCACTGCGCCACCGTGTTCCAAATGCTGAAAAAGGTTTTTATTCAAGTATTTTTACTATTTCTTTTAGCACAATTTCAGCCATATTCAAGTTTAAAGAGCAACTAAAGTGTTTCTTAATAGATGTTTGACTCTATTGTATCATCAGTACGTGTCTGTTTGTAAAAAACTCTCTTTTCATTAAAATATTTATATTAGAAAATAATCTTAAGCCCCGCCCACTGAAAACACTTTATCATAACCACACGCACTCTGCTGTGATTGGCTATCAAGCTTGGTTTGTCACCACACGTCATCAATAGTAGTGAAGACCATTTTTACGTCATAATGGTCTCTGCTCTCGTAGCCTCTCGTTCGCCCAGATTTCAGTTCAAAATATGGTCATGATGAGGGACCGACTGCATCTTGAAGAGGAAGACTTCAACAATTCACTCCACAACAGATTTAACAAAAAACACATTAACATGCATCCAAAATGTGTCCAAATTTTTATTCTCATTGATTAACATTGACCTTAAATCAATTTTCCCGGAACATAATCCAGCCTCTAAAATACAAGATTCTTCCCACACTCTTTGTACCTTCTCAACCATCCGTCGTCTTCTGAATGAAAAAAAAAGGTTACACAGTAAAATCCTTATCCAAGCAAATTGTGCATTGATGAGAGAAAGTCAGTGCAGGATTTTTACCAATATATATAAATATTGTTTTTCCTTATTTGAGGCTCTTTATTATTGCTTTGTTCTCCTTCAACAATTCAATTCATAATTTGTCTCATCTCAGTTTTACTTAAAGCATCAAATCATATCGAAGTTTTCCCACTTTAAAGTTTAAGTGAGATTACATGTATATGGTAGAAAAAAACCCAAAGAATCAATAATCTACTTTTTATTTTTGAGGCAACGGTTCAGCGTACACAGTAGTAGACTTGTTGATATGAATGGACTCGAGCATAAATGGTTTGAATCAGGTTCTGTTCCCATTCTTCACTTTCACTCTAATCTTGTGATTCAAAGTCCTTCCACGATGTCAAAGGCTCTCGGTTCTCCTCTTGGACGGTGACCTGCAGAGACAGGAAGCTCCAGTGAGATTCACATCCTGGTGATGATGCAGTAGAAATTGTTGACGGTGGATTAAGAAGATATTCTTAAATATTCCACTTGATCATATACTTGAGAAACTTGAGAAAACTTTCAACTTATTGTAATATATATTTTTTCAGTGGAAGTTTTGTAGTAGTTGTGTCTGGAGGAAAACTATAGAAGTATATAAGGTCCATTAGAATATTGAATGGTTATACTTAACATTTCAAATATTTAAACCTTTAGCTAAACTTTTTTTTTTTTAATAGTCATAAATAAGAATATAAAAAAACAACATACAGTTGTATGCACTATTGTAACATTTTAATATTGAATTTAAAAGGCTACAAATGATAAAATATTGAACTTAAAAAATGCATTCTTGAATATTTTTCAGTAAATGATCAAACTTAATGTAAAAACATATATTCATTTTAAATATATTATTAGTATAATTATGTAGAAACTGTTTTACCAACATTTTTTTAATTTTATTTATCCCTTGTGTTATTTCAGCGACAAGGTGACCCGAAGGCCTGAAAACAAATGGGTTTTATGATATCCCTTGTGTTGTCTCTGGGTCAAGATGACCCGGTGGCCTGATAACAAATGTGTTCGAGGTATCCCTTGTTTTGTCTCTGGCTCAAGGTGAACAACCTCCCTGGCTTCCGTAAATACATATGCATTGGTGGAGGTCTTTCACCTTGACCCAGAGACCACACAAGGGATACCTCAAACACATTTGTTATCAGGCCACCGGGTCACCTTGACCCAGAGACAACACAAGGGTTATAAGGCAAAAATTATCAAATATTGAATTTAGAAAAAAATATTTTCGAATCATTGTCCCTAGAATATCAAACTCTATATGTAGAAAAATAAATTCATTTAGAACATTTTTGCATCTCTATAGCAGAAATGAACACGTTTGTTTACCGTGGCTTTCCTATGTCCTCGATGAACTGTGGAAGTTGGGCATTCAGAGTTTCTCTCAGAAGTAAAACCACCAAACCGGACCCGATGGCAGTCGCGCAGTAGATCAGCGAAGGCAGCAGCTGCCAAACGTCTTCCAGAAGCATGATAAGCGGCGACAAGGAAACCCCGAGACGCGCCACGAAGGACGTGTAGCCGACGCCGTTCTGACTGGACGGAGAGCAAACGTGGTCCAACTTTGAGACTTTGAGCTTCGATCAGTCAACGGTACAAACAACACGCAACTGACCGCACGACCGTCGGATACAGTTCCGTCGTGTAGAGGAAGATGATCGTGAAAGACGCTTCCGAAAAAGCTTTTCCGATCAACGCCACCACCGCTCGAACGACCCACATGTCTGGGGATTAAATAGAGTTGATATATTTTTCTAAACAATCACGTTGGATGGAAGGTTACGTTTACCTTTGGAAACAAACATGTTGATCAAGAGACACAGTCCAGTTAACACCAAGGCCCCCGACTCACTGGAGCGCCGGCCGACCTTCTCGAGGAGGAAATATATCCCGACCTTCATCGGCATTTCAATAGTTGCAAATAAAAACTGACTAAGGTAGATGTTGAAGCCGAAACCCACGATGTTTAGACTGATGCCGTAATAGGTGAATGCCACACCAAACCTGAAGATGGAAAAAAACAATCTTTACTCGTCATTAAAAGAAATATACGGTAAAACAATTATTCTTCGATACAACCCGTCTAAACAAACAAAAATACATGGGAGAGAATCTGGCGATACAGCACGTATCACGATACATGGTCAATGATATATTGCTATTTTTTGTGATACTGTAACAACAAGGATATATGTGTAGTATTGTTGAGTACTTGACTCTGGCTAACTTGCAGACCATATGACTTGAGGAAGTCATAACTCGTTTCATTTGTTTTGAAACCAAAATATGTCCAAACATCAACTTAAAAAGCTGCTGGAGTCGACTGTATCCTCTTGTCCTCAGTCATTGCCTGGTTCTTGCAGAATTAAACTGTTCCTTAACTTTAGGCGACGTAACGAGTGCTGCCATCTAGCAGCCGGAAGTTTAATTGAAACACAAAATAGAACAAACGTTGTGACTATTTGCATTTTAATTGTAAATAAAGAAATAAAAAAAACTTTCTAAACACTTTATTATGTGAGCAACATGAACACTTGACTATTATCACTTTTTCTAGACAATTTCCGATGTCGAGGCTACAAGATGGACGTTACAGACGAGCAGTACCGAGGTATTTACAGGTTTTTAAATGTATTTTTGGACAAAGAGAAAGGCGAAGACAACTGAACTTCAGTCGCTACATTAAAATGAACAAACATTATTGTCTATAACTCTAAAAAGGAAGCAAAAACAATCCCAACCCTTAGCTCACACTAACCAAAATCCTTTGTGTCATTTCTTTTGGATTTACTAGAGAGGTTTTCTTTAAAAAACACAACAACATGAAATCAATCAAAATAAAGTGATTAAATACTGGTTTTGTAATATGATAGTAATAATAATAATAATAATGGGTTGCCATGCTAATGGCTCATCATCCACGTTTCTAATAACGTAACTCGTAACACTTACCAGACGATGCCGGAGCAAATGGCAAGCTTTCTGATATTTGTCGTCCTGAACAGATCCAGGGTGGTGTACGTCCTGCCGTCCACATGGACGTCATGGGACTCCACTAGCATCTGTGAGTACAGAATAAACAGTGTAAATTGTAAAGTCCTCCATCCTGGTGGATGACATTAGCCTTAAGATTGAACTCGACCATGGGAGTTATGTCCGCCACACTCTTCAACCTGTTGTTCGTCTTCGCGCATTGCAAGATGTATTTATGAGCCTCCTCAGCTCTGCCATTGGCCATGAGCCACCGGGCGGACTCGGGGAGCCACCTATGGGTTTAAGAAAAAATAAGATGTTTTTTTTAGGAGGCTCTTTTAAAAACGTGGTTCAATACCTCCAGGCCATACAGGACAATATTAAAGGCGAGGTCACTGCCAAGATGAGCGTACGCCACGTGTTGACGCCGTATGCGAACGCAACGAGGATCCAGTTGCCGAGAGTCCAGTCCAGACTCGCGATTATGGCCGACAACGTTCTGCGTTCGATGCTGCACCACTCCACGTCTGCGTTTTCAGCAACACAAGCAAGAACAGATCATTTAGGAACATAGTTTGAATATGAAATTCACAAAAACAAGTTACAAGTTACATTGAGAATCGATTGTTTAGCACGCTAACGATATAATGCTAACGGATACAATTAGAATAGCGAATTTTATAAGCCTTGTTTTTCCGGATAGAAAATATAAACCCCCTGCACTACACAGTCATTTTAAATAAGAAATACATACATATATATACATATATATATATATATATACAGTATATATTTATATTATAGGGTTTTGTCCCAGCAAAACGTTACCTGCTAGTAAAGCTAACATGTATCTATCAGTCAAACATTAGCTTAGTCCGTCCAGAGAAAGAGTTAAAACCTTCTTATTTATATTTGTCGTCTCATTCTTGTTAAACAGGGAATCATTGGTGTTAACTGGTCCCTTTGTGGTGATTTTCCCTTCTCCATTTATTTGTCTTTTATTCCTTTATTTACCAATGTACTGCCCCTCCACCCTGGACTTATTAGCACTATGCTATCGTTAGCATGCTAAAGAAGACCTGTGCTGTGTCTCAAATCGCATACTTGCGTACTCAAAGTTAGTATTTTTAGTGCGTAAGTGCGTCTCAATTCTTAGTATGCGAAATTTAGTGCGCCATGCACACTAAATTGTCGTACTAAAACACCCACAAAACTGAGTATGGTTCGATGGACACTATCTACCCTAAATGGCCGCCATCTTAGTGACGTTGTAAACGGAAGTTACTTCATATGTATGCATATATATATATATATTCATATACTTACAGGTGTATTATTTTCAGCCAACAGTAGGAGGATCACACCTCTTCGGTGCTGATACCAGCTTAAATATCTCGCGAATATTTAGATTCTCATATTTTTCTTTATTTCTTTTTCCAAACTTACAAAACGTGCTGCCAGCAGGTGGCGATAGCGTTCAAACAGCTGGTTGCAACCATCGTTAAATAGAAGTAGAAGAAGAAGCTGTCGAGTCATTTCCTGTTAGTGTGTAGCAGCAGAGTTTGATTTGAGACATACTGTCTGTGGAGAATTCACGTACTAGTTAGTATGTACACTATCCTGATGCATACTAACTTCTAGTATACTAAGAGAAGTATGCGATTGGAGACACAGCACTAGTCTCATTGGGAATCTCAAGCCAGACGGAGACACTGATGATATGACGGGACAAACATACACTAATAAAGATCAGTCGACGTACTCAGAACGATGGAGATGATGCTGATCCCGGCCAAGCACACGCCGCTAAAGAACCTCATGACCATGAACATGACGTAGGAGGAGGAGAAGGCGCTGAGGAGCGCAAACATCATGGACGACAAGTAGGACACCAACAGCAGCGGTCGTCGGCCGAACCTACTCCAGAAATCATTCATTAATATACAATATCCACCTGTTTCCGGTTTGTAAATAATTGATCATAATAATTCTGGGGAATGTTTCATTAAAGTTTTTGTTTGTCCTTTAGGGAAAATATGAGTAGATAGTAGTAGTTACTCCACATGGAGACAAGTCAGTTCAGGTGAGTTTTTTTGATTTTGTTTTAAAAATTTGCCTCGAATTCATGTCAAATGTATATACGCCTAGCGTGTCGTATGTGCTAAACATCATTAGCATCGTTTCTTCATCTAATCTAAAGCTTCGGTAACTTTTTTGAATCGTTTTTAAAATACATTTATACACTTGTGTACATGTTCAAGAGCGTCATGCACTAGGAATTGCATTGATTTCCTACTAAAAACAGCCGTACGCTGCATAAAAATATTCAGATGTATGAATGACGGGTTCATCCCTTTCCACGCCTCTATTTAAATATGTCAATCGTATTCAAACATGACCACGAGACCCGAGATTCTACTCAGAAGCAATTATAAAATAAAATAAAAACCAAATGAAAACTTGAAATTTAACAGCGTTAACAGTTTATATGTGTTAGATTTTAAAATATTTCTAAAACTCTTGTAAATGAGCTCAGACAAGCTTGGTGTAAATGTTACATACATGTAAGTAAGTAAGTTAGTAAGTAATATTTATTTATATAGCGCTTTTCGAGACCAGGGTCACAAAGCGCTTAAACAATCAAAACAATACTCAAAAAAGTATATACTTTAAAGATCAAGATAATACTGAGAACAACACAGGAGTTCCAGAAAATCAAGGAAAAGCCTGAACAAATAGAAACGTCTTAAGATGTTTCTTAAAGGAGTCAGTAGACTCCATCAAGCGCAAAGAGAGATGAAGATCGTTCCAAAGCTTAGGTTATTAACAAGAATACTGTATGTACAGAGACGATCAGTGGCTTATTTCAAACATCCTCAGATGAAGTTAAAGGAGAATAAAACTGTCACATCGTCATCACTACTTAGACAAAACAAGGGATACCACAAACACATTTGTATCTGGGCTTTCGGGTCACATTGACCCTGAGATAACACACGGGATACCATAAACACTGTTTGTTTTCGGGCCTCCGGGTCATCTTGACCCTGGGATAACACAAGGGTTAAATATGTTCCTGCAGTCATTTCTAGTCATAGAATATGTGGCTCACCTGCAACAGGTGCGTATTATTATTATTATATTCAGTGTTTTTTTGTTTATAAATAGCCATCATGTGACGGCGTATTAATATAACCGTGTTTTTAAGGATGTGATCACACAAGCTTTTATTGCGCTTTCATTTGAACTGGCAGCTTCTCGTGGCGAAGATTTGCGTGAAAAACTTTTTGCTCGGTTCGTTCCCGATACATATTGAACCGATTGGCCGCTGTGCATGTCAATCAAAATCAGTCAACCAATCGGGCAATAACTGTGTCGCAACCATGAGCGCTAATAGATTTTGGCCCCTGGAGGGATTGAGTTGGACGACCCTGGTGTAGACATTGGCTTCTGACTCAGGACATTTCGACACTTCACTCTTATCTCTAGAATATAATGTCAACCATAAACAGGTACGAGGTGCAAAAAAGACCGCTGTATGTTTTGCACAATGGGAGGAAACTGGAGTGCCCTGAGGAAACCCAGGAGATGCGCAGGGAGAAGTTTTCTCAAGAAAAAAAATAAGACTCTTACCTGTCGCTGAGGAACCCGAATAAAGGGGCTCCACACATGACACCGATGAAAAACAGGGTGGCAGTCGCCTTGCTCAGGGCTTTGTTGTCGCACACCAGCTCCCACTGAAGAGTCAAGAAGACATTCATCTGGAGTTCCACAGGCGTGAAGGGAGACTCACCTCCGTGACCAGAGTGGACCTGAAGGTGCTGTTGTCGAACACCCAGCCGCTGCGACACCCGGTCGTCGAAGCCCGGCTGCCGTTGTTGAGAGAGAAGAGAAGCTGCGGCTCCGAGAACATCCTGCAGGAGCTGAGGCTCCCGTCCGGATCCAGGGGGACGGCGGCGGCCACCTTCTGATCCAGGGTCAGGTTGAAGAAGTCGCTCCGGTTCTCCAGCGGGCCGAAGTCGCAGCGGTGATCCGGGGTCGCCGCCATGAAGTTGTTGAGCAGGAAGTGGCACGGCAGGGTGACCCGAGACATCAGCTGAATCAGGATTATTTGAATTTGGAATTTTCCAAATCCGTTAATCTCTGAGATTAATTTGTCGAAGTTCATCTTTGCTTAATGGGTCGGAGGAGATTCTTTTGTGGGTTCCTCTGGATTCCTCCTCACCAAAAAACCTGCTGTACCAGCAGGTCCAGCTTATCCTTGGCAGTAATATATGTTTGAGTTTGAGACTGAGGAGTTAATAAATATCCTGTACAAGGATCCAGTGGAATTATTGTGGAACATTGACTGACACTGTCTAAAGTCTCTTGTGTCTGGAAACACACTGTTAGGCATCAGTGGACCCGACTGTACACATGAGTACATCCAGGTCGAGCGGGTCCGAGTCGGACTTTTACGAGCCGATGTTTTAACTCATTTATTACCCGTTGATTCCCAAAAGTCTCTTTTTCTTCCCTCAGATCCTGCCGTTCACTCGACATACATCCATGACTCTTAAGTGCTAAGACTTTTATACGTCTAGTAAATACATTTTCAACTTTTACTTTGTCAATGAAGAACCTCCAGACGTTTGTATTGTTTATTTCTTCCATTATCTTTATTGTGAATAAAACTTTGATATGATTTTTTTTACACTATTATTAAATTCACTATTAAGTGAATTTGATTTAATTCATAACAGAATAGTATAACAAAAGTATCTGCAAATAAATATAAATGTAAAAAAAACAAATACAACAAGTATCTGCAAAATATTAATGCACCACAACAAAATTAAATATAATCTACATAATAATTTGTTATCTGAAGTATAGTATATACCAAAGTTAATTCATCCATTTTTTCCACTGATTCCTTTATTGGGGGAGAAGGTTTACAGTGGGTAAGTTTATTATTTGTATTTAATTATTATTAAAAAAGTGAACAATATTTGTTTTTAGGGATTCAATATGCAAACAAAATAAAGATTTACACAATTATACAGATAATACATTTGATAAAACTCAGTATAATTGACTGAAAACTATTCTATAAATTCATATTTTTTAATTATTTTCTTATGTTGTCTCTGGGTCAAGGTGAACACAAGGGATACCACTAACACATTTGTTTTTGGGCCTTTGTGTCACCCTGACCCAGTGACAACACAAGGGTAACCAGGAACACATTTGCTTTCGGGCCTTCGGGTCACCTTGACCCCGAGACGACATAATGGATACCACAATTTTCTTTTTCTGACCTTTGGGTCACCATGATGCAGAGACAACACAAGGGATACCACTAACACATTTGTTTCTGGGCTTTGGGTCACCTAAACCCTGAGATAACACAAGGGATACCATAAACACTGTTTGTTTTCAGGCCTCTGGGTCATCTTGACCCTGGGATAACACAAGGGATACCATAAACACTGTTTGTTTTCGGGCCTCCGGGTCATCCTGACCCTGGGATAACACAAGGGTTAAATATGTTCCTGCAGTCATTTCTCTGCGGGCTGTATGTCCATACAAGGACATCCTGACAGAGATTCTGACATCGTCCGTTGACTGTAAAGAAACGTGTTAGAATTTCGAAAAGAAAGGTTTAAAGGTGAATTTTTTATATGAAAATATAAAGTTATTGATGATGAAAACTGTCATGGCTTCATTCTATATTATATATTCTTTGTTAAAAATACAGGCGTGAGGAGGATGAACCTGCAGTGATGCTGAGGTCGAAGGTGACGGGGGGGCGGGTGAGAGGGGGGAGGGTTCTATATATATATATATAAATATATATATCTACACTGACACAGGAATGGAGAAAGTTCATCACAAGGGTTCAGATGCTGGACATGCAAGATGTGAATGAATGGGAATTTGTTCTTCATGGATGAATGTTTGGACGTCTGTTGTTTTAACGGTGAGTTCCTGATTTCTTTTGTTTTCATCTCTGATGAACGACTGAACCAGGTTAGGTTTATTCTACCTAACTAACTAACTAACTAACTGACTAGGTGATCTGAATAGAACTATCATTTATTAAATATGAATAAAAGTCTAATTAAGAATAACAGAAAAAACGGATTGATGTCAAAATTATATCAAATGTATTTTTTTTTAATATGAAGATAACATTAAACTTGATGAATATATTTTTTTATTCAAAAATTCATTTTATTGTTACGCTTTGTATGAACTTTTACTTTCCTTGTTATTGCGGTCGTGCTTGATTTTTCTCAATTAGTAAATGAATCTTATTTCTTCAGAATTTATTTTAAATAAAATGTTGCGCAATAACATTTCTAATATTTCTCGCCTATTAGTTGATGAAGGTTTAATAAAATATTTTAAACATTGTTATAATTTTATTTTTGTTGCTTCACATGAGCTATTTATTCAATGGTTTTTTACGTGTAAATCCAACATGATACATCAATTAAAGGTTTTATATTTCACAGTAGATCAACACTTTTGATAAAAAAATATATATATTATACAAGAAAAAAATATATATATATATATGAATCAAGACAATGATAAGATATACATTATCCAGCAATAAATTATATACATTTTCACTCTGACTCTAAATTAATCTCTATTAATAATAAATCTAGTATTCAGTAGAAGATGGTCCAGTATGAGGTAAGTTGAGGTCATCGGACCAGAGACTAATGATGTGATGGAAAGGTCTGATCCTCATCATGGGGTCATGCTAAGGGGTCACGCTTCGGGGCCTGGCTTAACACACTTATCATGGAGCTGACACGTCGTTACCATGGAAACCAGCAGACTTCAGAAAAGCTAACCTTAATTGGAAAAAACACGCAAAAAAGTGATGAAAAAAATAAATGAAGTGAGACTGCGTTAACAGTCCCCAGATTCACCTCAAGAGGGCGCTACTGCAATTCTCTGATCCCTCTTTTTTTCCATCCCTTGAATTTGAGAAAATATATTTTTTTAATCCTGTTTTCTTCTCTATCGTCCTCTGTCAACATCTTTCACGAATAAATAAATAAAACTAACGTTATACTCTTACATCATAGATCTTAAAAACGAATGAAAACATTTCTCATCTAAAAACCTTCCATTCAAAACATACTTCCCTCTACTAACCTGAACTCTACCTCTAGCGCCCTCTTCTGGTCAATTGAAAAAACTGCTGATACCTTCTCAATGTAATATTCCTGTGTAACAAACCTACCTAAAAATGAAATCAAATATAATGATTTTTGTCTATAAAATTGTGTACTTATTTCGGGTTTACTTGTTAACCTGTTCTGGAGTGTTTTTACTCCCTGGATTTGTTTTGGTAGTATTTTGGTGTGTAGTTTTTTGTGGCTATAATTGTACATTGTCTCAGTATTTTAACTTTCCTGTTTAACTTTCCTGTTTGATTTGATTTTTTTGTTGTTGTGTAGTACACAGTTATGAGTTATGAGCTAAATTTCTTAAATCAAATTTAACTTTAAATTGCTAATTTTCTGTTTATATATTATGGAAGTATATGAGTCAGTTAGTAAGTAAGTGTCATCAGGAAATTGACAGTTGAATTTAACAAATGCTGAAACTTTGAAATGTTGTTGCGTTTTTTAATTTGTTTTTAATAAATAAAACAATTCTTCATCTATATTGAAATGTTGAATTTGATTTTATTGACTAATTTAATTTCATTATTTGTTTATTTAATTGTTATTAAATAACTATTATTATAACTTTTTTCAAAATAAATGTTTTTTTTAACAAACGTAGAGTTTGATATTCAAATTTCAACTATTAAAAAATTCATTTTCTGAATTGAATATTTTTCAGCTTGTAGCCTTTTTAATTCACTATAATTGTTTTGGTATAATAGTGCCAACAGACAATACGATAAATGATACGTATATATATATATATATATATATATATATATATATATATATATATATATATATATATATATATATAAATATCTCTGAAACACATGTTTGAATTAAAGGTTCTGTATAAATAACTGAAATCCCAAATAAACACTGATTATATTTGGTTGCTAAAGGTTGCCGTGGCAGCGCTGATGGATGACAACAGCATTAGTAACAAACTCAGTGTAAACATCAACTCACAAAACAGCCTCTGATTGTTTTGCTCGCTCCCCGGTCGCTCTGCTCACACTTCGACATACCTTTCCATGTAGAGCAGTATCTGGATCCTGCTGCTGGAAACAAGCCTGAGGGTTTGAGACCAGAACTTAGTTGGCAAAGTGTGAAAAGTGTTCGCAACATTGAAGGAGCGACGGACTGATGAAGCTTCGTGAAACATTGTTCTGGTTTTTCGTGCCCACTAGATGGCACTCTTGGGGACACTGCTTCATGAAGCTTCACTTCATCGAACCCATACAAATCAAACCAAGAAAAGGAATCCAGGTGGAACAAGAGGAAACATTCAATCTCATCAGCTACTGTAGGTTTGTCTCATTTCAGAGGTATAACAGCGAACTAACAGCTCTCTGCTTTAGAAAATTATTCAGACAAACATGTAAACTCAGTCTACTTTCTCATTTGTCGTGTCGTTAAACCAGATCTGACTTCTAATCTTTGTTTAAGTAAGTAAAAGATGCAAGATAACGGTGGTTTGGTGTTTAAACCAACACAACTGACTAAACATTATTCACCTTTTTTTGACGATATGTATGTATGTTACTAGATGTAGTGCTTTAGTGAAACGGTCAGTTATTGCAAATAAAAATACATTAATTTTTTCAGTTTTGAGCTTCATTTTTATTTTTCTTCTGTTTTTTTTCAAAACCCCACGAGGGCTGAGTTATTCTCGTCATTTTCTAATTCAGAAGTTGGAAATAAAAGTTTTGGGTAAATTGCCAAAACAAAATTGAAAAACTTGTCTTCCTTTTGATTTGAAGCCAAAAATGAAATACAAAATCTAACCTAAGTTAGATCCAGGGCTTTAACTAAATTAGTTTTTTAATAAATAAATAAATTCAATAATTGAATTGTTTTTTGTTTATAATTAAAATAGAAAAAGGTGATTATTTTCAAAATGATTAATGTTTTTATTTGATATTGAGTTTGATATTTTTATTTCCAATAATTCAAAAATATTTTTTTGTAATAAAAAAAAAAAATTGTAATCTTTGACATTCTTTTAAATTCAATATAAAAATGTTGGTACAGTCGTGCCACCAGACAATACCAAAAGATATGGATCAATTATGATTGACTGAAAGTTAATTTAAGTATTTTTTATATATATTTTATATATATATCTTTTTTATAGTCTGGTGGCACTACTGTACCAACATTTTTATATTGAATTTAAAAGCCTACGGATTAAACAATACTCAATTTAGAACATTTATTTTTGAACTATTTGAATTATAATATCAAACTCTACAGAAAAAAAAAAAAAATTATATAAATATTATATAAATATTCAACTTTTTTTACTTAACTTTTCAAAACAAAAAATGCAACTTTTCAATATAGCTTGAATTCAAGTGTGTGCTTCAAACATTCAATGTTCTGCTACCATTCCAAACATGGTCATGTAACTATTAAACTTGGACACTATTCTCTCTTTGAAGGGCTCATTGGCGTAACCCTCCAGAATGGAACCCGCCACCGAAGAACTCTCGAGGTCCGGATCCGACGACCCCGACGACGACCTCGGCGACACCGAGTTCTCCAGAGACCGACCACACGGGTTCAGGCCTGACAGAGACGGAGGCTCTTCGTACGACCAGAGTGAAGATGAAGAGGAACCAGATGATCGCGGGAGATCTTCTCCTCAGGACGGAGAGAGTCCAGCGACGACTCGGCCTCGCTCTCCCTCTTCGTCCTCCTTCTCTGGGGCGACCTCTGACCCGACCCCGGCCTTGACCCCGACCACACGAGAACGAGGGGCAGCCTCGTCTGACGGAAGCAGTGGATCTTCTGAGGAAGGAGGGAGCAGCGAAGCACCTCCTGCTCCTGTCTTCTCTGGAATCCCAGGCGGGGGTGCTGAGCCTGCAGAGAAGAGGAACTCGGAGTCCGACACAGATCTTTCCAGACGGGACAGGGAGAGGACCAGGTGCACACGTAAGTCTTCAACCCTCGAGAGGGTCTGCATGATTTCACAATCTGATGAATTCTTAAGTCACTGCTCAAAACCTAAATTTATTCTTTTATGTATTTTAAAAAAAAGAGCCAGTGCTTGTGAAATATTACGCCTGTGGTTAAATTCAAACTGGGCTGTGGAGGCTATTCTGGGTGGTGTTACCGGTGGAGCTTTATTGGTCGCGAGCCGCAGGATAAGAATAAAACATGAGCATATGATGAGGCCGGCAGAAAGAAGGTTGACGGACGTGAGCATGTGTGTCCGCCCGGCCTGTTACCCGACGCCGCTTATCAGGTCGTAACGGTGTAATGGAAAGCGAGCTCCCACACACTGTTACGCCGTAAGTGAAGATGATGCTTTTATTAGTGCGGCAGCAACTGTATGACTTTGATGATGTTCATGAGCTCAACGTTTCTCTGAAAACTGTTAAGAGATCGTTTCCACCTCCACACAAAAAATCTTCTCTGACGTCTGCTGGTTCTCTGGATGCGTTTGTGGTAAACATAAAGCTGCTTTTTTTTGCTTTAAAACATTATTTTTAACTGTTTTAACCCCAGAATTAATTGGATATCGATGCCTCTTTGATAATAAACCGACCACCATTTATCTTTTTTTTTTGTTGTGCTAAGAAATCAGTGTCTTTTGAAATAACATTTCTTAAGGGGCCAAGTTATATAGGAAATATAGGAAAAAGGTCATTTTTGTTTGTTTTGTTATTCATTTTCAATGACAAACAGGAAAAGATGATGATGGAAGTATATCAGTGCCGTTAAAAAAACATTTTTAAATGAATGCTTTACACTTCGAATTTGATAATCTAATTCCTATATTTAAAAAAGTAATTGCCTTTACTGGTATTATATCTTATTACTGTATATTCAGATGTAAATATTAAATACTGCTTCGGATAATATGTCTTATTGACTTGTTATGCTTGATATTGACCCCATTTTTTAAAAAGGAAATTGAAATGTTTAACGAGTTTATTCCAAGTCCTGTTTATCATCTTGTATTTTAAGACTATTTTTATTAACTTACATATAATACTAGTAAGATATATTACTTCGAGTAAAATTAGAAAAAACACAAAAACAACCAAATAAAGTCAAAATCAATACATTGAATGGAAATAATAAATGTCCTTAAACATTGTTTACTGTCCTTGCAAAACAAGTATATTTACATGGAAACACTTATTTTGCACTTGGATGATATTTTTAAAATATATTTGGAAAATTTTACCACAGTTTTTCTGTAGTGTGAGAACTGTTTCAGACGTCTAAGCAACAGAAACTTACCTAAAGTACTGGTTAGAGTAATGGTATTAGACACAAGATACATGTTATTAGGGAACAAACCTGAAGTATTTAAAGGGTTATTTATTTCCTGTTTGTGGTAAATAAGGGCTTATCAGTAGTGTGTATAGATATCCACCGCGTCTACTCCCATGAGCATGTTGTTTTGGATCAAGATTAATCCGAAGACCAGGTCAAGACGAGGTCTGTAGGTGTCAATATCTCTGGGTGCTTCAGGAGCCTGAATATGCTGAGCTCGCTCACGGCCCGGCACTCGTCCAGGTTATATAAGGAGACTGCATTTCCACCTGTTCTGTGTGTGTTGTGTGAGGAACTCAAATGTGGGTGTATCAAACAACATGAATGTCTGGATTAATTCAACATATCTCAGGGCAAAAGTAACTTCCATCATGCAAGCAGGAAACTATGACTGGTATGTTGAGTTGCGTCAGCATCGTTGTTCTATCCTCACGTGGTTTGTGGACTTTATTAACTCACTTGTTTAACCGTTCTTGACCAGAGACAAGTGATTAAAAAATGTTTCAAGGCGTCTTCCTAACCACACGATCAATGCTTTGTTGAAGACCAGTGAAGTGATGTACATAATTCGAAGACTTTGTTGATATAGAGTGACCCACGGGTGTAAAACCGGTCCAGAAATGGGCCAGGGTGGTGCAGGTTTTTGTTCCAACCAGTCAAGCACATATAGTTGAACCAATCAGGCGCTGTTGCTTGTTTAAGCCGACTCCTGATTGGTTAACTCATGTGTGCTTGACTGGTTGGAACAAAAACCTGCACCACCCTGGCCCTTTCTGGACCAGTTTGACACCCCTAGACCAAACAACGATCGCATGACCTCCTTAAAGCTAATAACTATACACAGTGAAAGAGATTCCTCCACAAACAGATTGATCTTTTTGTGTAAACCATTAAAGTGTATTCTTATCCTCTCATCTGTCCTAGGCTTCAAAGACAGCCAATCAGAAAAGAATGTCAAGGAAACAAAGTCCAAGTGTAAGCGGATAGCTCACCTGCTCACCAATGCACCAAACCCTCAAAATAAAGGGGCGTTGTTGTTTGAGAAACGCAGGCAAAGAGTCAAGAAGTTCACCCTCGTGAGCTACGGGACCGGAGACGACGTATTTGACAGCGAAGACCGAGTACGAGAAGAAGAAGCGGAGGAAATAAGAGCAGCGGCGTATAGCTTCGTCACGACCAGTGATTCTGAGTTAGAAGAGGAATATTCTCTGTACCAGCAGACGGTCCAGACGAGTCTGAATTGGGAGCGTGTGAAAATGGAAGCCCTGCCAGATACCAAAGGGAAAGGAGTCTTGATGTTCGACCGCCGGCGAAAACGCCTGGACGCGCTCGATTCGGAACAAGAGGAGCTTACTAGTAGAGCGCCTCCTGCTGAACTGTTGAGGGAACGCGAATGTCCGCCACAACGCACCTATATCCATGAGGATATGTTGGTCAACTCCCATCAGAGCAATCATATCGAAGAACCGCAACATAGTCCAAAATCTTCGGTGCCCAACAGAACTGCCAAGCCATTCCTCGGATTTCAAGTCAGAGTACCTGTCCCTTACACGCCAGGTCACATTACCCCGGTCACTAAGAGGCCTGAGCCAAGGTTCAAAGTACGAGTGCCGATAAGTTCCAGTCCACAAGTTTGGTCCCCGACTGGAGACATTATTGCTTCTAGAGATGAACGGATATGTGTGCCGGCCATCAAGACAGGCCTCCTCTCTGAGTCCAAAAGAAAAGCCGCCAACAAGCAAGCATTGAAACAAGGAGCGGAATCTAAACTACAGAACAAAGGAGACAGAAGGTCGGACCTCGAGCCAGAAGAGGACTGCTTCAGTCTGGGAGCCGAGGCTTGCAACTTCATGCAACCGAGAACAGTCAAACTCAAGAATCCACCTCCCGTTGCCCCAAAGCCAGCGATCGATCCATCCTGTCCACCCTGGATGAAACATTCAAGCGATGAGCCCTACACTCCTCATCGGGGTACCGGGTCATTGCCTCCCCACTGCCAGGTTGGCACACATTACTTGGAGCAGCAAGAATCGGCTCAGCTTCTCCAAACTTCTAAAGGGTGGGCACCAGCTCAAGATCAAGCACCTGGTTGGGAACCTGTCAGCACCTCGTCTCAACGTCATCTTGAGCCGTCTACAAATAGCTGGAGTCAACAGCCGTCACGCTCCCCCGTGAGTATGAACCCTCCGTCACCACCCAAAGGAAGCGCCCCAAACTCAGTTGCCTCATGTCCACCACAAGCCATTAAGTCATTGATCCAATCACCCCAAGCCACTTATTTAAGAGCTCAAGGCTCAGACAGAGAAGTTAGGGGGGCTTCTAATGGCCACAGCTCGATGGGGAAGGGGGCCCAGTTGTTTGCGAAGAGGCAGACGAGAATGGAGAAATTTGTCGTAACCGGTGATAAAGCGCAGTCGACCCAAAGAGCCCAGTCCCCGACATCATCCTTGCCGCACTCCTGGAGGTACTCATCTAATGTCCGTGCCCCTCCTCCTCTATCTTATAATCCCCTTCTTTCTCCTTTCTACCCTCCTTCTGCAGCCAAACAAGCTTCTGCCCCCAGCCCCAAAACTAAACCAAAAGAAAAGCCCACAGCGCCCCCAAAGCAGCTCAATGCATTAGATATAATGAAACATCAGCCGTATCAGTTGGACTCTGCACTCTTCAAATATGACGCCATGACCATAGCCAAGAGTCCCAGTCCCAAACCGACCCCTAAATCAAAGTTTGAAGTCACAAAACGCATTAAGCAAAGATCTGCATTCACTGATTCCCCTAACTCTAGCTCCGAAAATAAATCAGATAAGCCTGCTAAGTCTTCCAAGTGGGTAAGTTCCCAAGTTTCTTCTGGCGATCAGAGCGCCGTGGTGGATGAGCCTCTTGTTAATGGCAAGCACTCGGATGAAGAACACGCTCTGACCCCTTCTAGCCACCACATGCAAGCGCCAGGAGTGCGTCCCGCCAGCTCAACTTCGCAGCATTCATCAGTGGATGACAGCATCGCTTTGGCTTTTTCGCCGGCCGCTCTCATAGCTAGAGGCGCTCGTCAAATGGCTCCCCGGCCCAAGTTCTCCGCTAAAAAGCCAATGGCCAGCACGAAACAGTGGAAGTCTGTTACCATGGTGAATTAGTTTAATTGAATGGGTCAGGAAAAAAAAGGCCAATGTATGGGACGGAGCATGTGGGTTAAAAGAATAGATGGAGTCACTCTTTAGGAAGGCAATGGGAAGTTGTTACCAGGCAGTCATAATTAATTCAAAATCCTAATTTGATAAATGACCCTAAATTGATTTTGGACGTTTTATATATTTTGTGATCAGAAATACTTGAATGTACTGACCTGACACAAATCCTATCTTTTGGGGTAACCGATCCGGTAATAGAAAGCACATCCGTGTTAAACAGGGTCAACAAGTTCCCCCGACGTTCCTTTTTGTTTTTTGGCCAATGTGAAAGGATGACATGAAGTGAGGATGTAGGGAAGTAGGTTTTATTTATTTTTTCCTCTATTTGCACACTGAACTGAAAACACTGAATGCAGCTGAATGTTAGCACAAATGTTAGCACAAATGTTAGCACAAATGTTAGCACAAATGTTAGCACAAATGTTAGCACAAATGTTAGCAAAGTTCAATTTACATCCCTTAT
The DNA here is from genome assembly GCF_982586985.1 of Callionymus lyra. NCBI lineage: Eukaryota > Metazoa > Chordata > Actinopteri > Syngnathiformes > Callionymidae > Callionymus > Callionymus lyra. The sequence continues at coordinate 38,751,669 of NC_141818.1, forward strand.
GAAGACGCTAGTTTATACAAGCTTAAGTTGGTTTTAGCTGATGTTTATCACACATAATTTCAGACGGGATTAGTAAATATGAGGATGAAATTAGTCTTTTATTTGCTGTTTCATAAATTTGTGCTCAAAGTTTAATATTCTCAGGAGGAGCATTTGTGCAATAATGACTTTTGTTTTGTTGTTTAATTTATTAGAAGCAGCACAAGAATATCCTCATAATTGATGGAATTCCAATTTAATTGGTGCTGGTTATCAATATAATAGAAGCTCAATGGTATTTGTGTTGACTGAAAACTAGTTGTATTCATGACTTCATGATGTATGTCTGATTTTTGGAATTGGCTCATTAGGAAACTTGACAACTTCCTAAAAACAACGGCAAATTGATGTTGATGAGAGTAATCTTAAGATGTTAGTACATTCGATGTGATCTACTGTAGCATGAATCAGGATCCAAAATAAGGTTCACACTTTAAGGCTTTAAAGAGTTTTCTTGAGAAACTGTTTATGCACTTTTTATTTCGTGATGCATTCTAAATTCCTTTGGTCTCATTCCAGATGTTATCCAAGCAAATTGAACTTCTTAAAGTTGTGGTTCCTTTTTCTACAATTGTCAAATGTTGTGTATACCATGATTTGACCATTTGGTTATACATCAATCTTAACCCATTCTTTAAATGCAAACATGTCTCTTTGTGATCATCCCTCTGACATATCAATGTTTTTTTTCTGCACTGCCATTAAATTTCTCCTGTCTTCTTCTTGTGTACCTCTTTTTCTGTGTCCTTCTCTTCTGGTTTCACTGACATTCTATGCTTTACCTTCTCAACACCTTTCTGTTTTCCAGCCAAATATTTTCAACATCAAAGTTGCCCTTGAAAAGTCAAATTTCTGTCAAAAGTTCTTTGAACATAGTTATGGTGCAACAGAAATGTTCTCAGAGAGAACCTTCTCAACACAATAAGAAAAGACATGTCAGTTTTACAACGTGCATAAAGATGCTAATGATAATTATAGTATCATCATTGTACATATTAGCATTAGCACGCTATTAGTTTAGTGTCAACATTAACGTAAGATAATTTATGAACATGAATAAAATAAATTCTGGTTCTAACTATCAACTACGTTCATAAATCGATTGTTCATATTAGCATTAGCACGGTATGAATTTAGTGTCAACATTAGCATAAGAAAATTAATAAACGTGAATTAAATGAATTCTCGTTTTAACTATCAACTACGTTCATAAATCGATTGTACATATTAGCATTAGCAAGCTATGAGTTTAGTGTCAACATTAGCATAAGAAAATTAATAAACATGAATTAAATGAATTCTCGTTTTAACTATCAACTACGTTCATAAATCGATTGTACATATTAGCATTAGCAAGCTATGAGTTTAGTGTCAACATTAGCATAAGAAAAATAATAAACATGAGTTAAATGAATTCTCATTTTAACTATCAACTACGTTCATAAATCGATTGTACATATTAGCATTAGCAAGCTATGAGTTTAGTGTCAACATTAGCATAAGAAAATTAATAAACATGAATTAAATGAATTCTCGTTTTAACTATCAACTACGTTCATAAATCGATTGTACATATTAGCATTAGCAAGCTATGAGTTTAGTGTCAACATTAGCATAAGAAAAATAATAAACATGAGTTAAATGAATTCTCATTTTAACTATCAACTACGTTCATAAATCGATTGTACATATTAGCATTAGCAAGCTATGAGTTTAGTGTCAACATTAGCATAAGAAAAATAATAAACATGAGTTAAATGAATTCTCGTTTTAACTATCAACTACGTTCATAAATCGATTGTACATATTAGCATTAGCAAACTATGAGTTTAGTGTCAACATTAGCATAAGAAAATTTATAAACATGAATTAAATGAATTCTCGTTTTAACTATCAACTACGTTCATAAATCAATTGTACATATCAGCATTAGCATGCTTTTAGTTTAGCGTCAACATAAGCATCAGATCATTCATTAACAATAATAAAATTAATTCTGGTTTTAACTATCAACTGCATTCATAAATCGATTGTACATATTAGCATAAGCATGCTATGAGTTTAGACTCAAAATGAATGTAAGATAATTTAAGAACGTGAATAATATTAAATCTGGTTTCAAATATCAACTACATTCATAAATCGATTGTACATATTGTAATTAGCATGCTATCAGTTTCGTGTCAACATTAGCATAAGATTATTTATTAGTATGAAAAAAATGTATTCTGGTTTCAACTATAAACTAAATTCATTAATCAATTGTCAATATCAGCATTAGCATGCTATCAGTTTAGCGTCACTATTAGCATGAGGTTATTTATTTGCAAAAATAAAATTAAGCCTGGTTTCAACTATCAACTACGTTCATAAATAAATCGGCTGTAGCAACAATGACATTTTTGTAGTATTGTTGAGTACTAGTGTACAGAATTCACAGACCAGATGACTCTTGACGAAGTCGTAACTGCTTTCATTTGTTTTGAAACCAAAATATGTTCTAACATCAGCTTTAAAAGCTGCCTGAGTCAACTGTATCTTCTTGTCCTCAGTCATGGCTGGGAACTCTTTGTATTTCCTTGTTGCTCTAGCTGCGTAGGATAAGTATGATTGCAACCCAAAAATGAACACGGCATGAATATTTTCATATTAAATTTTAATTAAAAATTGATATAACACAGCCTTTACTGAACTTGAATGAATTAACGATGGTAAGACCAAAACTGAAAAACTAAACTATTTTAAACAAACTTTGTGTGAAGATTTACAGAACCAGGTACAAGTCAGTTGAAGCGGGTTAAGAGTCAGTTTTGATGTGATACAAACCCATCGAAGTAGCGATGGGCTAATGAAGCTTCATGAAACAGTAGGTGGTGCTGTTGGTTTCTACAAGGTGGTAATATTTGTGCAACTAGTTGACACTTAGTGGGATCTAATAATGAGGGTGATACTTCATGAAGCTTCATGAAACAGTAGGTGGTGCTGTTGGTTTCTACAAGGTGGTAATATTTGTGCAAATAGTTGACATTTTGTGGGACTAATAATGAGGGCGATACTTCATGAAGCTTCATGAAACAGTAGGTGGTGCTGTTGGTTTCTACAAGGTGGTAATATTTGTGCAACTAGTTGACATTTAGTGGGATCTAATAATGAGGGCGATACTTCATGAAGCTTCATGAAACAGTTGGTGGTGCTTCTACAAGGTGGTAATATTTGTGCAACTAGTTGACATTTATTCGGATCTAATAATGAGGGCGATACTTCATGAAGCTTCATGAAACAGTAGGTGTTGCTGTTGGTTTCTACAAGGTGGTAATATTTGTGCAACTAGTTGACATTTATTCGGATCTAATAATGAGGGCGATACTTCATGAAGCTTCATGAAACAGTAGGTGGTGCTTCTACAAGGTGGCAATATTTGTGCAACTAGTTGACATTTAGTGGGATCTAATAATGAGGACGATACTTCTTGAAGCTTCGTCAGCCCATCTCAAGTCGACCATCATTAACAAATGCTTTGCCATTTAGTGGGATCTATTAATGAGGGTTATACTTCATGAAGCTTCATGAAACAATAGGTGGTGCTATTGGTTACTACAAGGTGGTAATATTTGTGCAACTAGTTGACATTTTGTGGGACTAATAATGAGGGCGATACTTCATGAAGCTTCATGAAACAGTAGGTGGTGCTTCTACAAGGTGGTAATATTTGTGCAACTAGTTGACATTTATTCGGATCTAATAATGAGGGCGATACTTCATGAAGCTTCATGAAACAGTAGGTGCTGCTGTTGGTTTCTACAAGGTGGTAATATTTGTGCAACTAGTTGACATTTAGTGGGATCTAATAATGAGGGCGATACTTCATGAAGATTCATGAAACAGTAGGTGCTGCTGTTGGTTTCTACAAGGTGGTAATATTTGTGCAACTAGTTGACATTTAGTGGGATCTATTAATGAGGGCGATACTTCATGAAGCTTCATGAAACAGTAGGTGGTGCTTCTACAAGGTGGTAATATTTGTGCAACTAGTTGACATTTATTCGGATCTAATAATGAGGGCGATACTTCATGAAGCTTCATGAAACAGTAGGTGTTGCTGTTGGTTTCTACAAGGTGGTAATATTTGTGCAACTAGTTGACATTTATTCGGATCTAATAATGAGGGCGATACTTCATGAAGCTTCATGAAACAGTAGGTGGTGCTTCTACAAGGTGGCAATATTTGTGCAACTAGTTGACATTTAGTGGGATCTAATAATGAGGGCGATACTTCATGAAGCTTCATGAAACAGTAGGTGGTGCTTCTACAAGGTGGCAATATTTGTGCAACTAGTTGACATTTAGTGGGATCTAATAATGAGGGCGATACTTCATGAAGCTTCATGAAACAGTAGGTGGTGCTTCTACAAGGTGGTAATATTTGTGCAAGTAGTTGACATTTAGTGGTACCAATAATGAGGACGATACTTCTTGAAGCTTCGTCAGCCCATCTCAAGTCGACCATCACTAACAAATGCTATGTTCTTCCAGGTTCTTGGTAGAAGTCTACCCTTCAGTCCGATGAGGCGGATGAACTCAGTTCCGTGTCTCTTGACTCCACCTGCGTCCCAGCCGTCCTTCCCGCAGAGGCAGACGTCTTACCAGGAGGTCTACAAGAAGGCCCCGACCCCCTGGGAGGCGGCGTCCAGGAGCCCCCTCGGCTCAGTGGACGAGGCCTTTTGCTTCCAGAGCTTCCCGTCATCCGTGGCCTCCAGCGTCAAAGCCTCAGGGCTCCGCAGATCCCTGCCAGAGCCTCCGGAGGAATGGAAGCGGAGGGTTTCTCTTGATCCGGCACCTGTCGCCAAAGGTCAATACCGTGCCGCGCCAGCGTTCCGGGCCCCAGCCAGCAGCCGGACATACCCACCTGAGAAGCCGGCGTTCTACGGGCCTCCGTTTAGACCGGCCCGGCCGCTGCAGTCCGCTAGCAGTTATGCGTTCGTAAGACAAGGGCCCCAATACACTCCACTTCACAGCACATTCCAGAGAAGTTAGTCAGAAATATACTAACAAACACTAGGGCCACAGTTAAGTCATGTTTTATTTAAAACTATAATGAAACATGGCACAAATCCACAGTGAAACCACATGAATAATACATAAAAGAACCAAAATATTAATTTAAATATGTCAAAAACGTCCATAAAAAGCTGCTGAAACCCCCCCCCCCCCCCTCCCCCCCCTAATGTGAGACCCACTCTAAACAAGAATTGACCTCTAGTGGCCACCATACCAGCTGATTGTTTGAGACCCCTAGTGGAGAAAAGCCAGAGTTGTCCAAAGGGAAGTTTGTCAAAGGCATGACGGGTTCGACTACTCAGAAATATAGAGGTTTTCAAATAGTCCGTAGCGGGATTATCTCTAATATGTTTTAATATTTTTACTTCATAGCAAACTCCAATTTATACCAACAAAGTATACATTTTTTATAGATGTGTTAAGTAGCATTGAATGCTTTTCCACTCACTAAACAGCCACGGTTTTAAAGGGTTTTCCTTCACAAATTCTTACTAAATCATTTATTTTGATATATATATTTTTTTTAATTCAAACAATACATAACATAAGAGGATTAAAAAAAGTTAAGTACTTAAAGGTTGTTTGCATGTTTACTGACACTTATGGTCACTTTTCATGCTGTTGTTTCTATAAACAGCATCTACACGTGTGTTACACTTTTTTATGAGGATTTTTTTTGTGCACAGATTGAATTTACAGGATGTTAAACAGAAGATACAGAAGGTTGTTGACAGGAGAAGTTGAATGTTGAATGATATCAGAAGTAATTAAGATGAGATAAGGAACTGAGATTATGGATGGAAACGACTTTACATTGACTTTCAATAACAGTCAAACTGAGGTTAAAGGAAAAACATTTGATGGGAATAAGATAATGTTGACGGGTAGTTGGATACATTTATTTATCTTATTGAATACTTTTTTGATACATTTGTATATTGAAAGATGTAGCATTTAAAAATAAATATTGGTCTAAATTCAATAGTTTTTTTTAATTTGTGGCCCTTTAAATTTAATTTAAAAATGTTTGTATTGTGCCACTATTTTATATTGAATTAAAAAGGCTCTTTATTTTTCGAATGATCTGAATTAGAAAATTAAAACCCCCAATTGTATCAAATATACATTAATTAAAATGAAAAATATGTTAACTTCAATTATTCAATAAAGAAAACAAATCAATGCATCCACCCCCCCAGAATTTCAATGAAAAGAATGAATGAAGTCACATATGTAATGTTAAATTCAACCAGTATTCTGGTGTCACTAATATACCTTTTGGTTCGTCGTGTGCAACATAAATATTCCTGTGATCATTTCACAACCTGACTTGTGTTTCTGCACCTTTTAAGCACCTAAATGATTAAAAAACATGTCGTAATTTCTGTGAATGTCCTTTTCTTTCTGCTTCATTTCAGTTTTTCAGCTGAAAATTAATACATGCACTCTGGTTTCCTCCCGTCCCAAACCATGCATTCAACTAAAACCTACTTGGAGGTATTACTCTCCAATTGATTACAAATGACTAAACAAACATTGTGTCTAATGTTCTCAATATACCCATAATGCACTGCAACAGTAAGGTACTGATAATTGGAAACATTATATGCGTATTTCATTCCGATGAATGTACAGCTGCGTTCACGACAATCTTAAAGTGTCAAAGGTTTAAATGCTCTGAAGATTTGAAACCAATAAGCGTATGAGTGAGAGCACATGTCCACTGTCCTGTCCATCCTCTCTCTCTCTCTCTCTCTCTCTCTCTCTCTCTCTCTCTCTTTCACTCTCTCCTCCCTCTGTGTCTCCAGCTATCCTTGTCCTGTGGTGTCTGAGTGTGACTTTGAGTGTTTGGCAGGTTAAATTTAGCCTATTGATGCAAGCCGCATACCAACGACAACAGACACAGAGACACACAGAGTTTGGCTTTAGTGTCCGGGAGTGTGAAGATCAGGGACGATCGCGCTGCCCTCGCAAGGTTGACCCCTGAGCCTCCGTCGCCGCCTCGGACTCGGACCGGGACCACAGCACAGGTACGGACCGGACGGGTCGGTTTGGGCGAGAAGTCGTTAAGTTGTCAAATCTTTTCAAATCTGGAATTTGATTTTTATATTTTAAGTTAATTTTTGGGTTAACCTAATGGCAAATATATATTATTTTAACAATAATAATAGTGAAATCAACGCATATGTTGTACTTAGAAAACAGTTGACTGGTACAATTCTCACCTTTGACCTTTAACTATTTTTTCTTCATAAATTCTACTTTAAATCACTGTTTATTTGGTAATAGAAGTCTTGAATGTTGCAGCGATCACCTGCTATTATGTCGGTAGTTTAAATAATACATGTAATAGATTCAAATGTTTTAAAGCAAACATATAAACATCGACAAATTCTCCGCTAAGCTTGTGATATTTTGTATATTACAATTTTTTTTAATAAATGAAAGGCGTTAGTTGTTTGAATTCATAACAAAAATATTCTGATAGTTTCCTATTTATATTTTCTATTGATCTGATGTAATAAACCCTTTAACTTGTTATTTGATCTCACGATAATAAATCAAATGTATTTCATTTTGCACTAAGTTTCATTAATTAATAGCATTTTTTTCCCGTTATCATGATGATATTCTATTCTATTCTTCATCTGACATTTTTCTCAATAATCTCTTTTTTCTTAATTGAATATCTTTGTCCAGAAATGTCCCAGTTCTGCACCATGTCGATCGGAGAAAGGAAGAAACGAGCAGCGGCCATTTGTCAGGAGGTCGAAGGCAGCAACGGTCAGTTACGAGCTCGGCCCGGACAAACAACATCTATTGTGATCCCGGGTTGAAAATGTCGGCGCTGGCTCTCGAACTCCTGCCATAAATAAGCTAATGAGATGATTTAGTACCGCTGGGGACTGATCCCTGCGCTGTTCGTCCTTTTCAAAGGCCTATTTCTGGGCGGGTTGGAGGGAAAGTCCTGCCAACTATTTGGCTGTTTGGATAGAGTGAAGGTCCAAGACAGCTGCAGCCACAGAGCGCTGCATGGAGACGGATCAGGAGTCGGTCCGAATGGACTCTGCTGTGCTTAGGAGCACTTTAGCAAGCCTGGTGGAAGTTGTATTTTTATGTTCACCAAAATAAACCACACACGAGGTCACATGTTGTTAAAGAGAAACATTTTTTAGGAAGTTTTATTTGAGTTTTTATTAACGAGAAGAATGACAATAACTGTAGTATTTTATACTATAGATTTTATAGCTTATAAGCATCCAAATATATATGTATTTTTTTACATTACGTTTTTTATTGAAGAGCAACTTATATGAAAACCAAACTCTCCTAACTCAAATGTTGAAGTCTTCCTCTCCAAGATGCAGTAAGTCTGTCATCATGACCATATTTTGAACTTACTTTAAAGTTCTGCCCGTCGGAAATCTCAGCGAACAAGAGGTTACGGGAGCGGAGTCCATCATGACGTAATAATGGGCTTCACTAGTCCTCCAGCCAGCTGTAATCACTCCCTTATACAACAAGTCCCTCGGAGGTGGAGACTTCTGGGATTGATGACGCTCAGTGACAAACGTGGATATTTGACCAATCACAGAAGAGTGGGCGTGGCTATGTTAAACATGGTTTAATCTCTAGAAAAAGGGGTTTTCAGTAGGCGGGGCTTAAGATAATTTTCTAATGTCAATATTTCAATGAAAAGAGAGTTTTGTTCAAACAGACACTGATGATACAATAGAGTCCACCATCTTTTTAAGAGACACTTAATCCCTTAAGTATTTACTTGCTTTAATATGGTGAACTAGAATTGGTCTGTAAATCTGTTTCATACATTTATTTATTATGGGATTTATATCTACAATTATTTCCCTCAATTGGTTCCCCGGATACATTTAATTGGCTTCTGCTACATTTGAGTATGTTTGGTTCACGAGTGAGGGGGTTCTTCTTCCATGCCTCTGACAGAGTACGTGATGGACCTGGGGAAGAAGCTGAGCACCCCCAAAGACATCATGCTGGAGGAGTTATCTCTGCTCTCCAATCGAGGGTCCAGACTTTTCAAGATGAGACAGAAGCGATCGGACAAGTACACGTTCGAGAGCATTCAGAACGAGGCCAACGCACAGCTAAGTGTGAGTCGCTTGTTGAATTCATGTCTCTGGGACAAAAGATCCTCTTTTTGTTGGTGTGAGAACTTTCACTGGAGTGAAACACTTTTTTTTTTTTTCAGAGTAATTTGCTGAATGACAACATTCACACAGTGGAGATAAAAGTGGAGTCGGCAGCAAATGACAGCACAACGAGTCAAAGCAACTCAAATCCAGGTAATTCATTCAAAGTTACTTTGTACCTCAGAGAGGATCAGTTCATCTGTCCATCACAATATCTTTATAAATCCATCTTTAAGATGTTTATAATTCATAATTCCATGTTTAAAAGGATTTGTGGGGACATTTGCATTGTTACAGCAACAAATTCACAGTAGGAATTGAATTATAAAATTACAAACTAAACTAACTAATTGAATTACTAACTAACTAACTAACTGACTGACTGACCAACCGACACGACCGACCGACCGACCGACTGACCTACTTACTAACAAACCAACTAACTTATTGACAGACCGACTGATTGACTGAATAACTATCTAACTAAACTAATTATTATTAACTGACTGACCGACCAACCGACCGAACGACCGACCGACTAACTAACTGTTTGATAGACTGACTGACAAAGTAACTAACTAACTGACTGACTGACTGACTGACTGACTGACAAGCTAACTAACTGATTGATAGACTGACTGACTAACTAACTAACAAATGGACAAACTAACTGACTAACTAAATGACTGACTGACCAGCTAACTAACTGATTGATAGACTGACTGACTAACTAAATAACTAACTGACTGACTTACTAACTAACTAATGGACAAACTAACTGACTAACTGAACGACTGACCGAAAAAAATTTGCCACGATAGTCTTGATACTATTTTGTATTTATATCGTTATGACTAATTTGATCACATGTGTAACCAGATTGATGCTCACAAACCTTGTTTAGATAACAATCAATTAATTTATTCTCTATATATCCAAATAGTGATCAATAATTATAATCAATAAAGTATTATCATGAACTTGTCAATAATGGCGATCAGGCGTAACCAAGGTGCGCGTCTGGTTTCGTTTGTGGGCCTTTAGCTGTTGTGTGACTCGGAGTCTCTGATGGAAAGTATATTATACAACCAGAGACAGAAGAATATATTGAATCTTATATCGTATATTGAGAGAACATTCTGAATGAAAACATCACAAAGTGAAGCCACTAGCTGTTGATGCCAACTCCTGAAAACTGAAAAAGTCAGTTCTGTCTTTCTTGTGTGTGATCTCATGATAACTTTTCATTCAAATGTTGAAATCAACACGATGTGCATACTTTGAAATATGAAGTTTAGGATTATGATGACATCGTGGAGATAAAATAAGGTATAATCTGTAGATGGTATTTATGAAAGCCTGCATTTACGAATAAAGTTTTATATATTCACATCCTCTCACAACGTTTTTAAATGAAAATATATATGTTTTACATGCTCTTCTCATGCATTGTGTGTTCTTCAGACTAAAATTTGCAAGTTGTTTTTGGTTACGTCACTAAACTCCATTTGTTTTGTCTGTGAAAAATAATTTATGAGTAGAACTCCAAAACAAAAACAGAATCACAGCAGTGGAGCGACAACAAATTATTTAATGATTTTAATTTTAATACCAAGCTTGCTTATATCTGTTGGAACATCTGGCAACTTTTTTATTTTTTATTTTAAGTACACGTTTATTCTTTGAACATTCCATAAATAAGCCCCAGCGAGTGCTGGACAGTTAAAAGCTCCTTCTTATGTAACTAAGTCATGAAAATCAGCGGATAGTGTGCAGACATAAGCGTGTCTGACCCGTTATGTCACAGGATTTGAAAGGCATGACATAAAAATATGTGTCAGGCTCAACAAATATAACATCTTTGTCAGAACCAGTACACAAAATGCAGTGTATAACAGCAGTGAATTGATCAAATGTATAAGAACAACTTTTCGATTTCTTTTTTTTTTTAAAACGTTGAGATGCTACAAGTGAATCTTGTGACTGGTTTACTTATTTCAATATCTTTCATCCGATGTTAGTACAGTTTTATAGAATTATTAAACTTATTGTCCTCATAATATAGACAACTACCCCAATCTCGCTATGATAGCAAGTAAACTAAATGCGAGTATGAAAATGAAGAATAACTGAATTTTAGGAAGTTCCATATAACGTGTTACAAAGGTGTGTATTGACAAGAATCTGTCGATACAATACGTACCAAAATACAGGTGCAACGATACAATAGATTACTTTGTATTGGGATACTGTAAGAACAAGTATATATTTGTACTATTGTCGAGTATTTGACTCTCGTGTTGCAGAATTTACAGACCATTATGACTCTTGACAAAGTCGTAACTGCTTTCATTTGATTTTAAACTTAAATATATTCAAACATCATCATTAAAAGCTGATTGAGTCGACTGTATCCTCTCGTCCTCAGTCCTCGCAGGATTACATTGTTACTTTAGCGGCTGAGGAAGTAATGACTGATTTTGCAGTTTAATTGTAAAAAAAAAACATGAATAAACGCAGTAAATATTGGCATGCTACTTGTAATTATATATATATATATTTAAAGTAATTATTTATTTATTTACTTTATTGAAAAATAAACCAAAATTATTAAAAAAAAACACTTCAGTGCTGTTCGATTTAAAGAAATATTGCAATATTGAAGTTTATCAATAGTTTCTTACACCCCTTGTTTAAAGGTTATGTTATAGTAATGTCAATTATCTTCATTTATCCACCAGAAAACAAAAGAAAATAAATTATACCAAACAGCTCGAGACCTCGGCTCCTGTAAGTGTTCAAGTGAAAAGTTACTAAAGAGTTACTTTGTGGTTCTGCGTATAAGAAAGAGCGACTGGGATGAAGAAGTGAAACGCTTTAAAACAACTGGATGGGAAATGTTCGACACGTGATACGATGAGCCGAGCGTGGAACTATGTGCTATTTTAAAATGGTGACGGATGACAGCGGCTCCGGGCGAGTGCTTCCGACCCGACTTCAGAGCCACAACATCCAGCACAGAACCTTCTGATCCGACACCAGCGAGCTTCACCGATGTTTGTTTACAGACACGACTCCACAGACGACAAACGCCTCCTCCGTGTCCCGGTCCTACACCCCGTGGGAAGAGATGCTCCTCCGTGACCCGGACCTGGCCGAGACCATCAAAATGAGGATGCCCGTCATGGATCCAAGACCGGACCTGCCCGAGTACAAGAGCTTCAATCGGTAAGAGGATGGAAAAGATTCCCGATTTGAATTCGATTTACTTTTTCTGACGACCGCCCGCAGGGTGGCGACTCCGTACGGGGGCTTCGACAAAGCCCCCCGCGCCATCTCCTTCAAACTACCCGCCCTGGACTTGAGCCCGCCACGGTACCCGGAGCTACAGGACAGCGGGGCGAAGCGACCCACCTTCAACAGGACGGCCCAGGGGTGGATAACGGAGAGCGTCCACATGATCCTGCCCACCATCACCCTGGAGCCCGCCGAAGTTCCCGAGTCAGAAGACCTGTAGGAGGTCAAGGGTCAACCATGTATTATAGCAGCACTTATACAGATTCTCATGTCTCGACTCTTCGACGGACAGTGTGTCCACTCACCGACCCGAAGAGAACCTTTTAAAAGGATTGATTTCTATGGCGCAAGAGAATGTAAATAAACAGCTGAGAAGTTATTTATTAACTACACGATATGAAAGCGTTTGACAAGTGATGATGTCTGAAGTTGTGTACTTTTCATCAAATGTTACACGGTCCGGACGAGAAAGAGAAAAGGCACCTGAAGGAAAAAGGCTATTATTGGTCCCCGTTGATCTTAAATAAAATGTGGTAATAAAAAAAAAAGTAGATTGGGCATCAATGTGTCAATTGTGAGTTTATATTTATTTCCAAGATATAAGCAAAAATGTAGATCGACATTGTATCAATAACAGTTTTGGTTGTAATAATCACAACAAGAATATCAATATACATAGACTTACATGTATTAATGACACATACATTTGGAACGTTTAGGACAATCAAATAAAATGTATTTAGTTTTGCAGATTCACATTTATAATTATCAACCTGAAAAAAAAAAATATAGACAGAATATTAATAACCAGAAGAACCCTTGTGTTATCTCTGGGTAAAGGTGAAACTAAATGTGTTATCCCTTGGGGTCACCTTGACCCAGAGACAACCCAATGGATACCACAAACACATTTGTTTTTCGGGAATGCAGGTCACCTTGACCCATAGACAACACAAGGGATACCCCAAGCTAATTTGTATTCAGGCCTTTGGGTCACCTTGACCCAAATACAACACAGGGGATACCACAATTACATTTGTTTTCGGGCCTTCAGGTCACCTTGACCCAGAGACAACAAATGGGATACCCCAAGCACATTTGTATTCAGGCCTTTGTGTCACTTTGACCCAGATGTAACACAAGGGATACCACAAACACATTTGTTTTCGGGCCTCCGGTTACCTTAACCAGGAGATAACACAAGGGATAACACAAACACATTTTTTTCCCGGCCTCCTGGTCACCTTGATCCTGAATTAACATAAAGGTTTATATACGTTATCAATGCAATTTTGTATAGTATTGAAAATCAAAAAAGCTCAATTGAACAACAGAGAAAGCACTACAGCTCTTCAGAAGTGGACAATCCTTCAAAATATTTAGGGAACCTGATGGAACACTTCCACAGTTTTTTCCATGGATAGGTAACGGTGGTGACGTGGAGATGTTGGTGATGGATACTAGAGCACAATTAGACAGAAGCAGAGGTTTGTACACCAAACCTGTACTAAATGGACTCAATCGATCCGTCGATCACGCAGAGCAACCAGAAGAAAACGAAATCAGGAACTAATTTTAGACAAGGTTATTTATGAGTGTAGAAACGTGAAGAACAATGGATGAAAACTTCTGTTTCCCACTGAAACTGACAAGATGGAAACCTCGATTTCCCTCTTTCTCTTTTCCAACAGATCCTTTCTTTGATTTAAAATCTTTCTTAACCATTTTAAAGGCGCCTGTTATAAATAACCCAGTCTGTGTGGCAGAGAACTAGACAAAACTGAAGCCATTTAATTTGCTAACCTTGTTGTCTACTCTTTTTTTCTTTTTTTAAAAAAAAAGCTGCAGGACTTCCCCTGCCAGGATCTCCATCTGGCCCATATTGTGTTTTATATATCCCGTCTCCCGCTGCTCAGCACCATTGATAAAAATAATTTCCCTTTTTATTTTTCTGGCCGAGTTACATCGAATTCTGTCGCTAATGTGTCACGGAAAGTATTTTAAAACTGTCGTTGTCACAGTTCTTGACTTGTCTGTACAGCTTCAATGTGTCTTTCAAATTATTCTTATTTTTTAATGGTTTTGGACAGTGGGAGGAAACCAGAGCCTGAAGGAGAAGCTGTCATTGTTATTTAAGCATCAACCACACATAGCTAGTAGCAGACAAAAGCGATTGTTATTAATATATTTTTTATAGAAAGGATACATCTAGATAGATTAACTTTATTGATCCCTCTGGTGATCTCCTTCAGGAAATTGTTTTTCCAGCTCACTGCAAGAACAAGAACATATATATAAAAATAAAACAGATTCCACTGAGTATGAATTTGGCCAGAATCTTTCTTTTACTAAGCCTATGAAGTTAATTTAAAGTTTATTTCCAACTTACTTTTGTACAAATTTTGGAAAAAGAAAAATACTGGTAGATCATACTGTATTGTGTATCTCTTTATCTTCCTATGCATTTTGATTCATTGGTACATTTTTAATGTTAATACTGTATCTTACCCAAACTAAACATATATAAAAGTATTTATTTTTAAGCCTTATTTTAAGAATAAGACCAAAAACAGTTAATCAATTATTTTGGAAATATTTTCATGCTATTTCGTTGATCTAATTAGGGGGTTTTGTGTGATTTTTTCCACCTTAAAACCTATTTTATTATGTCAAAATCATTCTGTATTTTGTGCCTGTATATATATATTAATCTATTTCAATCAATTCATTTTTTTCTAAGTCTGTATGTGTAAAAAAGATACAAAAACCTGTCTAAACACAGGATGATTATTTTTCTTGTTCCTATCCTTGTAGTTAATATTCACTTAATACTAAATTGAAATGTTAAAGACACAAAAATAAATACATGATGTTATTTATAATGATTTAATTCACTTGTAACCGTGTGTTTTATGGCACGTGAAACAAGGTCATGTCACTTGGACGCTTGTATTTGGGAGGTTTCAGTTCACCAGCTGTGTATGGATTTAATATCTCGCAGGAAAATGAGAGGAAACAAGATAAAGTCTCTGAAGGGTTTAATGGACTTATAATACGACACAGTTCTAGAACCTCATGATGAATGATAACTTTTATTGCCAGAGTTTTAAACAAAAACATTTTTCTGTGTTGTCAGTACAGAATAAAATAATAAGTAAGCAATAGAAAAACAGAAGCGAACACCTCCTTCTCTCCAAGTATTTATTGCCCTTTTAAGTGAATAAAAAATACTATATTGGGGGTAAAAGGGCTTTTATAAAAGAAAAGTGTTAATAAAATACAATATAAATATGATATTTTTCCACGCTCAGCTCGTGTTTACTACTCCTTTGACTTTTTTTTCGACTGTGTCCACTTCCCATGAGGAGCAGACATGTTCCTCTCCAGTGCAGCAGGATTATGAAACCAGTGCAGGTCATGTGATGTCTTCTCTCATCACCATCATGACTAGTTGGAGGTTCTGACCCCCACTCGTCAGAAGAGAGGACGCCTGCCTGCAGTTCCCCGCTGGCGACACTGGGGGCGGAGTTTGACCTCTCAAAAGTCTCCAAAATATCACTTTAATCCTAACGTCGGACATTCTGGCTCTTGAAACCATCAACGGCCTCCAAAAAAAAAAGAAAAAAGAGTAAAGAAAAAAAGAAAAAAGAAGGGAGGAATCTTCCCGCAATGAAGTGGTGTTGACAGCACTGGTGCCGGCGGAGTGCGTGTTCGCTGCTCTGCTGCACTATGACAGCGTTTCTGGGCTCCATCTGCAGTCGCTTCCTCTGACCGGGGCTCGTTGTGTTTTCAAGGGGGGGTTGGATTTTGCGCATTGACAGCCGGAGCTCGCGTTCCTTCAGCGGCGGAGTCGAGTGTCCGCTCCCCGGCGAGGTGAGTGTGCGCGGGGCGTTCGTTTTTCAGAGCTTGCATGCGTGACCGTTTTTTTTCCCCTACTGTTAGCATCGAAGCTAACGGTGCTACTAGCTCCGTCCCACTCGCCACCATGGCCGGGGTTTTTGTTTTGGTTTGTTTTTTTTCACCGTGGTTTTGAACGTGTGTGTGTGTGTCCTCTTACTGAACCCCAGGAGCGCGCAGGCCCGTGTAGATACATCATGGGGGTGTCGCTGCTGCAACAACACATGTGACCCGCAAAACAAACTGAGTTGACATGTAAACATCAGCTCTGGTGCCTCGAACCTGGAGACATGTTGGACTGGAAGTGACTGGCAGGATAGTTGTTTACATTCGTAAACATTTATCTATATATATATAGGTATGTGTGTTATAAGTATTAGTGTTATAAATCTGCTCTTTTAAAGATGTAAGTCATTTATATTTATAGAGCGAATTTATAGACCAAAAAATTATGGAAAAGCCTGCACGAATAAGAAGCCAGTTTTTAGAGTTTTAAGGATCTGAGAAATGTGAGTTCTTCTACTAGAGCGAGTCAGACTCGGTTAATATTAAGTGTCATTTTCCCTTGAAAATGTTCTTTAATTTCTGTTCTACCTCCTTAAGTCAATAGGGTTAAATATTTTAGGCCTTATTTGTTGTTGTTAAATACTTTCAAAACTTGCGATATGTTCGCCATTTTTAAAAGTTTGGTATCATTAGGAAGCGTGGCTATAATTAGGTATGTGTATTATAAGTATTAGTGTTATAAATATGCTCGTTTAAAGATGTAAGTAATTTATATTTATAAAGCGAATTTGTAGATCACAAAATTATGGAAAAGCCTGCATGAATAAGAAGCCAGTGAAGAGTTTTAAGGATCGGAGAAATGTGAGTTCTTCTACTAGAGCGGGTCAGACTCCGTTAATATAAGTATCTTTTACCCTTGATGCATATTTAGAAAGTTATGGATTATTAAAACCTGTAAAATGCACTAATTTATTTTCTACCTCCTTAAGTCAATAGGGTTCAATATTTTAGGACTTTTTTGTTGTTGTTAAATCCTTTCAAAACTTGCGATGTCTCCGCCATTTTTTAAAAGTTTGGTATCATTGGAAAGTGTGGCTATATATAGGTATGTGTATCATAAGTATTAGTATTATAAATCTGCTCTTGGAAAGAAGACTCCATTAATTTAAGAATCATTTTCCCTTGATACATATTTAGAAAGTTATGGATTATTAAAACCTATAAAATGCACTAATTTCTGTTCTACCTCCTTAAGTCAATAGGGTTCAATATTTTAGGACTTTTTTTGTTGTTAAATCCTTTCAAAACTTGCAATATGTCTGTCATTTTTTTAAAGTTTGGTATCATTGGGAATTGGCTAAACAAATAAATAAAAATAAGTTTCATTATGTGATCACAATCTGACACTTTTGTTGTTTGAAACACAACACAGACGTTTTAATGTTGTCAGTACAGAATAAAAGAAAGAAAAGACACAAAATGAAAAAAGGGGAACAGAATCAAGCACCAGGTCATTCTGTGGCGCCTATAATGATGTGAATCATTTCTAATCAATTTAAGTTACATTTGAAAATCTGGCTCTCAGAATATGCATAGAATCTAACAGGCAGTAATTGAAACATAAATCACAGATTTTGTGTATTATAAATGGATTACATTTGCAACATTTGCATTGAAAGTGATAGGATTTTTTTTATTAATTTATGTTATATTTAGTATACTTGAAGATAAATATATAACTTATAATATAATAGGGATTCCAATGAACGTTTTACTCGCCTTAGATGTTTTGTTGATCAAAAACGTATAAATTGTTTTCAGCGATTGGTGGAGCATGTACTTGATATTCTTGATGAAGTAGTACATGTGTACTATGTCATCAGTATTGTACAGTGGTGATGAAAACGACGCAAACACAGTTGTACAGCGGTCTGGCAGCGATTCAGTTCGCTTGATCAAACATGAAAGGTGCTCACTGACCACTGCTGATATCCTGGAAACGTAAAATACAAACAAACCTACTTTATAAATAACTTTTATTCACTTTTGTTAGGATTTAAAGCCCAGCAGTTTTCTGGCTGCATTGTCTGATTGTATTTGCTGATGTCTGCTCATCGACTGGTAAATGACAAATATTTACACCACAACTTTGCTTGTTTTATATGGAAGTAAATGTGTTTAATAAGGCTGTGAACACAAGTTTCTAACACTGAATTTTTTAGAGCATGACTTGACCTGAGCATGACTTTTTTTGTTTTGATGCTTTAAAAATTCAGTGTTAGAAATTCATAAAAAAAACAATAGCTCCCATACTTTTTTTTTTTTTACACCAAATTTCTTCCACTGACTTTATTCACATTACATTTTTTACATTTAATGTTCTTACACACTTCTTTTGTATTTAATCTTTTTTTACTTTGAGGTATTTAAACATAATATTTTTACATTCAATTTTATACTGAATTTATTCATGCATTGAAAAATGAAAAAACGCTTCAAGTTAAAAAAAAAATGGGATAAAGTCTCATTTTGATGTGAGTGTAAAAATTCATGTAAAAAATGTAAATTAAAAGTGTGATCATGACACGCATTTACTTGCATAATCTTAATACAATATATGTCTTCTTTATTTTGGTCTCACTTTATTTCTGGGCTAACTGAAAAAGTATTCACAAAATCAAACACAATAAGATGGTCACCTCAGCATTAATAAAGAAATTATTCACATGTTATAAGAAGCACATTATACTGTACCTACTAGCATCTTATATAGCCTCTTTTTTTCTTATCATGAAGACCTGAAAGTAGGAACCACAATCTTAAAATTGGTCCTGAAAGAAACTGGCTGCCATTGAAGAGTTTTAAAGTTAAGGGAAATGTGAGTTCTTCTACCGGAGCAGCTCAGAATTCTCGCTGGAGAGTTTTGTATTAACTGCAGGCGAGACACCTCCTTCTCAACTGTTACAATAGTGTTTTGTTAGGTTTAGGTGAGCTAGTTCTTAACAGAGCAGCGGCGACATGTAGCCAATGACCGACTTAAAAAATTAAAATGTAGAATAAAACCTGAAAATTAGATGGATGTGAGTTGTTATGCAACTGGTTGACTATAGTAAACGATTAGTTTTCTAATCATCACGTTAGACTATTACCTGGTCATTTGTGTCTGGTGTTTCTTCCTCACTGAACGCCCACCAGCATCTCCTCTAGTAGTGATGTCTCTATTTTCTTGAAATACAATATATTGTTACAATAACATTCAACAGCCCATCACTCTAAATTCATAAAATAAAGTGTGTGAAGAGAAGACGTGTTTAAATTGGGTCGCATTGTTATTTTCCTGTTTTGTTTTGAGTTCACGCTGCTGGAAAAATACTTCCTGGATTTCTCCTCAGCTGACATCCGATGGTGAGCAGCCGCCGGCGTCCGCACGAGCCCCCGGTAGATCCATGCCATGCGTTCCACTAGCTGTGGCGGTGCGTGGGGGTAAGATGGACGCAGCCCATGGCAGGACCTCCACCGCCCAGCATGTCCAGCTCCAGCAAGTCTACCTCACATTCAGGAGAAGGTAGATGATATAATAATTGATCTGGCAACCGACCAAATCAGTCATTCGGTTTTAGTGATGCAATGCGATCTGTGTCCAAGAGGAAGTTTTCAGCCAGCGCTGCTTTAACTGCCCACATGGAGCTTTGATGTGAGAGTTTGAAACGTTTTTTTCATGTCGGATATTGTTCGAGGTGAGCAAGATATTATAACTGATACAGAAACTTGTCTGAATTAACTTCCACAAACACATTTTCATGCGTTTACCCTTACTTAACTTGACCACAAGTCAACAGTTTTTAATCTACCTAACATTTTTGGTGAGTTAAGGAACATGTTTCCACCAAAAAACTACACGGATTTGCTAAACAATTTCACTCATTTTCTACTCACCCTCATGTCTACGAAAGGTAGGGATTATTTATCAGGGTAATCTGTTCATTTTGTTCATTTTAATGTAGCGACTGGAGCTCAGTTGTCTTCATCTTTGTTTTAAAAGACACCTAAAAACAACAAAATGCCTCCATACTGTTCGTCTGTAACGTCGTCTGTAACGGACAAACAAGCTTAACAAATATAGATTATTTAGGTTTTTTTCCTGAACAATTTTTAATGTCGAGGCTTCAATACAAGGTAAGGTAAGGTAAGGTAAAACTTTATTGATCCCTCAGGAGGTCTCCTTTGGGAAATTGTTTTTTACCAATAGCCAGCAATTTTTCATAAACAATAAAAAATAATACATAAAAAATAAAACAAGAAGAAGAACATAAAGAGGAAGAACAAGATGACACAATCTAAGTCTAAAGACAAAGACAAAGAACATGGGTCAAGGAAAGAAAAACAACAAAGACAAAGGATACAAATACTAACATAGAACAGAACATCCAGATACTCTCACTGCACTCCTGCCCCCGAACTCAGAATTGTATAATTTAATAGCCCGAGGGATGAATGAGTCCCTGAGTCTATTTGTATTTGTATTTTCTAAGAGGGACGGACGAGCAGTACGGAGGTATTTGGATGTTTTTAAGTGTATCTTTTTTTAACCAAGAGTTAGCGCCGGTCGCTACATTAGAATTCACATACTTTTTGGCCTAATGCCCTTTAAAAGGGGAAGAATCATCTGTAAATCTATCACTAGATGGCGCCGTCATCCGTTTGGAGCAATTTAAATGATATCAAGGTAATAGACTCTTAATGTTTTGTCTAAATCAGAGTTTTGCTCTTGATCTTCACCAGCTGTCAGCTCTAGCTCTATGGCCTGGGTGAAGATGTTTAAAAAGCCCGGAGGAGGAATGAAGAAGTCCTACCAGCCGGGCAGCATGTTGTCTCTCGCTCTCACCAAAGGTCTCCTGAACGAACCGGGTCAGAACAGCTGCTTCCTAAACAGTGCTGTCCAGGTGTGAGCGACCGCAGTCGTCCTTCATCGTGCCTGATTCGTAACGTGCTAATGTTTTGACTTCGTCTCCCACAGGTCCTTTGGCAGCTCGACATCTTTCGCAGGAGTTTACGACACCTTTCTGGACACTTCTGTCTCGGCGACTCCTGTATTTTCTGCGCACTAAAGGTAGAAAACTATCCTGTCTTTGTGTCTTTTTCTTTATTTATTGCTTTGTGTTGATGTTTCTGATGAATAGTGGCTTCATTTCGGAACTTCTGCTGCAACACAAATTTAAATTCCACAAGTACGCTGAACCACAACTTGAATCAAATGTCGGTTTTAGAATTTGATTTCAGGTTCCAAACATGCTGATAATTCTCAATCTTATATTCATATTTGTGTAACCATCTTTTGTCAAATTCTCTTTCATTTGAATCATTTTCTCTTTTTTTGTTGAGGTTATAATCTCCACTATCTACAAAACTGTGTTGACACGACTTTATGCGGCCATTGTTTAGGATAAGATAAGATAAGAGACTTCAAATAACTGAGGTTATAGGAAAGGAATTTAATGGGAATTTGTTCGATAATATTGGAACAATTACATTATTAACTAATTCATTTATTTTGATTCTACACTTGTCCATCGACATATGTTTACTTTGCCACAGAGAGGGAAGATTAAACATTGTAGAAAACAAAGGGATGCATTTTGGAACATTTTGAGTTCAAAACTAAGGTTTTTAATTTTTTTTTTATATAAGCATCACAACATTTGTTTTCTTAATACCTTATCTCTATTCAATACTTGTTATTATTTGTTGCTGTCAAATTAGATTTTCTGTCAAATTTTATTCATGGTTTATAATTTAATAAAGTGTGTATAAAATAAAACTATATTTACAAGTTACAGTAACGGTGTCGGTTACGACTTCATCAAGAGGTCATGTGGTCTGTAAATTCTGCACCACCAGAGTCAAGTACTCTGCAATACTACACATATATCCTTGTTACTTCAGTATCACAATGTAACAAGCTATATTGTATCGTCGCTGACACACCCCTTTAATTCCTTGTTAGTCTTTCAGTTTGTTAATATACACTTTTTGTTGTTTAATCTCTACTCGGATTGTGTGTTTATTTCTCGGTGTGTAACACGCGACCGCTTGCGTCCCCAGAGTATCTTCAGCCAGTTCCAGCAGAGTCGGGAGCGCGTCCTCCCCTCCGACAGCCTGCGCAACGCCCTCGCTGAAACATTTAAAGACGAGCAGCGCTTCCAGCTGGGTCTGATGGACGACGCCGCCGAGTGCTTCGTATGTCTTCAACCGTCTCTGACTTTAATTAAAAGTAATATCCGGGTCAGGACGTCCCCAGAGAGGAGACCTGGGGTTAAACACTTCCTCCACTGAGAGCATTTTATAGCTGGTTGTAATGTAGAGCTGATGAATGATGCATTAATATATACTAAATGTATAAAATATTTGTATTTCGAGTCAGGTTATGAGACGTATTTGTAAAAGTCTTCTTGTATGTTGACTTCATTTGACCTTCTGCACTTCAGGAAAACATCCTGGAGAGGATACATCTGCACATCGTCTCTGACACAGCAACGGACACTTGCTCGTCCAAGTCCTGTATCACTCATCAGAAGTTCGCCATGATGCTCTACGAACAGGTGACTTCAACACCCACTCATGGAAAAGAGAGTTCTACTTTAAACTGAGGGTGGAGATGCATTTCAGGGGAGAAGGATAAAACCTTTTTGGACGGGCCGGAGTGTGTAAATATGTGGTGGTCCAAGAGATCTGTCAGAAAATAAATACAGTAATAGGTGTTCCTCGGTTTGATGGTTCTACTACTGGATGTTCCTCAGCCTCTTCCCAGGAGGACGAAGCATTTTTAACGTCACAAATCGTGGAATAACGTCTATAATTTTAGTCAATTTAAGTTTGAATTTTAAACCAAATGTAGACCCACAAATTACATTATTTTTAAAAATCTGCCCCCTGACCTCAGGCCTGACTCTGGACGTGTTCGCCGTAGAGCTTTTTGTGAAGTCGCTCAGATTCCTCCAGAAACGTCAGGCAGTCGTAGCAGATGAAAGTTTTGGAGCGATCAATAAAGACCAAAAATAGTCTGGACTGAACTCGGACCGAAAATAAATGCTGTTTATTTTTAGTTTGCATCTGATTTATTTTTTTTGCTACTCGTCAAGCTTTTTTAAAGAAACTGGATCTAAGAATTCCGGGACTTATTGACAAAACTTTACACACACTTTTGTTTACAGTCGCGTCACTAAACACTGGTTTCAATTTTCTCCAGTTCGTCTGCCGTTGCTGCGGCGCCTCCTCGGACCCTCACCCCTTCACAGAGTTCGTCCATTACGTGTCAACGACAGCATTATGGTGAGTAGCTGCCGTGACCATCACCTGCTGCTTCGTTTTGTTCCTTCGCTAGCGAATGGAAATTCCCAGGAACCTGACTTTCTCGCTTCTCATCAGAAGATCTTTATTCACAGTCGAGCACACTGTTTTCGTCTGCTGCTCGGATAAAGACGAGATGAGATGTGTATCTTCTGTACTCAACAATCTGCAACGTCTGCCTATTCTTGCTTGAATCTGAATTTTAACTTCATGTTTATTATTAATGCTGTTGCATACTGACTCCTTCAAGAAACATCTTAAGATGTTTTTATTTGTTCAGGCTTTTCCTTGATTTTCTGGAACTCCTGATGTGTTATCAGTTTTATCTTGACCTTTAAAGTATATACTTTATTGAGTATTGTTTTGATTGTTTAAGCGCTTTGTGACCCTGGTCTGGAAAAGCGCTATATAAATAAATATTACTTACTTACTTACTTAATGTTGCAGCAAAGTAATCATTTTATTTTCGTCATTTCACTAATTCTCTACTCGCCCTCCTGTCGACTAAGATTAGGGATTATTTTTATAGTAGTTTGAAATCAAGTTATTGTAAGTTGTAAAGCGCCCTTTCTCAGACCAGGGTCACAAAGCGCTTGAACAACAAAACAATACACAGTTAAAATACATGATTTAAAAATAAAAAGATAAATAAAAATAACATGGAGACAAACACAGCAGCCACAAGAAAGTTGTGTATTTTAGGAGACATCGACAGAAATGTATGTTCATAAGAAAGTTGCGAGCAGCGCCTAATTTTCCTCGTTTTTTCTCAAAAATACACGCCTTAAAACATTCAAATACCAACATACTGCTGCTCGTCTGTTTATCCGTCTTGTATTGAAGCCCTGAGAAGTAAGGTAAGGTAAGGTAAAACTCAAGTAACGTTGTCTCTTCGAGTTAAGACGGTAGACACTCACAAGATTTACTAGATGTTTGAGTAGCATGTTAGCCTTTTGGCTCCTGCTAGACACAAACTTAAAATATAGACTTGTTTTATTTAATTAAAATAATTTCTCATATTAATGATTATATTAAAGACGTCACAGATGAGCACTGTATCGTTTAACTAACGTCCACAAGAGAGTGAGTAGAAAATGAAGTGAAGTTCTGATCTTTTGGTAAATTTATGATGTGAATTCAGAAGCCATTTTTGTGTTATGTCATCCTCTGTCTGTGTGTGTGTGTGTGTGTGTGTGCGTGTGTGTGTGTGTGTGTGTGTGTGTAGCCAACAGGTCGACCACATGCTGGGGAAGAGTGAGCGTCTGCGAGCGGACATGTTTGGAGAATTGCTGCAGGCAGCAAACAACACGGGGGATCTGAGGAGCTGTCCTGTATGTGATTAAATGTTTAATAGCTTTTTTTTTATTCAAGCAGTCCTTTAACTCGTGACGAGTCGCTCTCATGTCGCTGCAAAAACGAGACACAAAAAAAGTGATTTTTTGGAAACTATCGGGAGTACAGCGCGTGCTTTTGGCTCGCACTGTACTCATGGCAACAGGAAGGAGTCGGTGCCAGACTGGTGTTAAAAATAGAAGGGACGGCTTATCGGCTGTTATTCTAACATCTGTATGTGTGGCCGCTGTGTTCGCTCTTCAGCTCGGGGTTTTTGCAAAACGTCCTTTCACTCTTCCAGGAACGGCGACCGGCCGAAGCCAACGTCGTCTTTCACTTTGAAGTAAAAAAGGGATCTGTTGCCAAGCAGCCCGTGTTCATTAAAATTAATAATAAGTGCCTTAAATATAAACTTAATGAGCATTTTACTGATAAAAAAAAAACAAGATATTAACTCATTATGATATAATTATATCTTGATTTGATTTCTACACTTTATTTTAACTTGATAAAATGCCTTAAGAGGAAGTTAATTTATTTAAAATGTATATGTCCCATACATCCATTTCACTTATATGTTTTTTACACAGATCAGGATTATAAAATTACCAGAACAATTTAAAGTTTAAATTATTTAAACCAGATTAAAAACATATTTTTTTGCAAAAGTCAATTTACTTTTAATTATATATGTATATAAATATCTAAGTGATTTGTTTAAAATCCAAAATTTATTTTGCAGTGTCGCAGGACGTCAATACAATTATGTTTTGAGCAGAAATACCGTTTTCTATTTTGATTTGTATATTAAGCTACTTTAGTTTTATTTGATTTTTTTATTATTTGTTGTATTTGTTTGCAGAGCGACTGTGGCCAAAGCATCAAGATCCGTCGTGTTCTCATGAACTGTCCTGAGATCGTCACGATAGGATTTGTTTGGGACGCCGAGCAATCGGATCTGACAGACGATGTTATTCGGTCCCTTGCACCACGTTTAAACTTATGCGGGGTATGTACCATTTAAATGTTTCCCTATCAAAGTTTGTTTAGGCATTTATACTTTTTATTTTAGATGGTTTATAATGCAAAGTGTCACACTTTGAGTGTTTGTTGTTCATTCACTTCTTTTTGTTATTATTAGTTGTTTTGTGCCATAAGCTATTGATTGTTTAAAAGAAATTTGGACAAAGATTTTCACCAAGTTTGTCATTCAGATCATTTAAAATGTTTAAAATGCGAATAATCAGCTTTGACTCTTATGTCATTCAGAAATTAATAATGTTATCATATCATAATTTTTACTATCTTAGTCATGAAATTGTCCAAGTTGCTATAAGTAGCATGGAGTTTTGGAAATACATTAATTTATTATTGTTACCATAAAGTAAAAAAATAACATTAGTACAAATATAAGAGAGAGAGTTCTTCATATCTCAAGTGTTACTTAACTGATTTTAAACTACTTATCAAAGTCAGAAACACCTTAAATGTGTATAAAACAGTTTGTGTCACTGAACTTACTTTAGCATATAGTAAAATATAATTATTAACACTCATTAATAATAGTATTTTCATAAAGAAATCACTTAAAATGAGCATATGTATCCTTTAACAAACTATTTATTTATGTTAGCTTAATGCTAAGCTAATAGCTAACACTGAGTAAATATGCTAAGGTGAAGCTTCAAAGATAGTAAAGTTAAGTCATGGTCTAAGTTTTTATATAACCAGTTAGTTTTTTTTTTTTTTTTGATATCCTAAAGAACATCCAAGCAAGTAAAGAAATGTAATAAGTGAGCTGTTTTTTTTAAAGTGTTTTTAAATAGAATTTGTTTACAGAGTTCCATCATGTTGAAGATGTTTTCACGGTGGAACTGCTGCTAATGCTTAAAATGAACTTTTGTGCCGACATGAAGCTGCACTAACCCAGTTAAAGCCAAAAATCCGTTTGCATATAATCTCCAAATGTCTCAACCTTGTCTGCCTTTCAGCTCTTTAACAGAGTCACTGATGAAAATGTCAAACGCAGCGAGCTTCATCTGGTGGGGATGATCTGCTTTTCTAGTAAACATTACTCGGCGTTTGCTTATCACACCAAATCTTCCAAGTGGATGTTTTTCGATGACGCCACTGTGAAAGAGGTACGACCGACCGCTATCTTTCTATGTTCGCTGAGAACCAGGACTTCTCATCTTCTGCGTTGTCTTTTCGAAAGATCGGCTCGAAGTGGAAAGATGTGGCGTCGAAGTGCATCAGAGGACACTTTCAGCCTCTTCTTTTGTTTTACACCAACCCTGAGGGGACGCCGGTCTCCAACGAAGACGCGCCAAGACAGACCACCATGTGTCCACGATACAAAGCCCAGGTCAACGGTGATATGACAGGTCAGACATGTTTATGTTCGCGAGCTCTCACATGACATTATAAACGTGTTTAATTATAAACGTCTTTAATTCTAAACACGTTTAATCTAAACGTCTTTAATTCTAAACGCGTTTAATCTAAACATGTTAAATCTAAACGTATTTAATCTAAATGTCTTTAATTCTAAACACGTTTAATCTAAACGTCTTTAATTCTAAACGCGTTTAATCTAAACATGTTTAATCTAAACGTCTTTAATCTAAACGTCTTTAATTCTAAACACGTTTAATCTAAACGTCTTTAATTCTAAACGCGTTTAATCTAAACATGTTTAATCTAAACGTCTTTAATTCTAAACGTGTTTAATCTAAACATGTTTAATCTAAACGTCTTTAATTCTAAACACGTTTAATCTAAACGTCTTTAATTCTAAACGCGTTTAATCTAAACGTCTTTAATCTAAACGTCTTTAATTCTAAACACGTTTAATCTAAACGTCTTTAATTCTAAACGTGTTTAATCTAAACATGTTTAATCTAAACGTCTTTAATTCTAAACATGTTTAATCTAAACGTCTTTAATTCTAAACGTGTTTAATCTAAACGTCTTTAATTCTAAACGTGTTTAATCTAAACG
Organism: Callionymus lyra; assembly: GCF_982586985.1. Classification (NCBI taxonomy): domain Eukaryota; kingdom Metazoa; phylum Chordata; class Actinopteri; order Syngnathiformes; family Callionymidae; genus Callionymus; species Callionymus lyra. Next base: position 38,779,814 of record NC_141818.1, read on the forward strand.
TCTTTAATTCTAAACGCGTTTAATCGAAACGTCTTTAATTCTAAACGCGTTTAATCTAAACATGTTTAATCTAAACGTATTTAATCTAAACGTCTTTAATTCTAAACGTGTTTAATCTAAACGTCTTTAATTCTAAACGTGTTTAATCTAAACATGTTTAATCTAAACGTCTTTAATTCTAAACGTATTTAATCTAAACGTGTTTAATTTCTATGACCAAGTTTCTAATCTTGTTCTACTTCTAAAAGAGCCAATTAATATGTTTATATATATATATATATATATATATATATACTATATAGGGTGATTAAAAATATACATCTTAAAATCCAGGAATAGGTTTTGCTTTTGCAGGAGATATTTAAAAAAAAATTCAGACAAACTTACTCGGAAAGCAACCCTTATCTTGATTAAGGGTGATCTGTTCTTATAATTAAAGGCAACAATTTTAGTCCATATGCATTTTCTTAAAAACATCGAAACACCTCCATACTTCATGTCTGTTACGTCCATCTTGTATTGAAGCCTCCATGTAAAGAATCTTTCTGAAAAAAAAAGTATTCTTGTGTACTTAGATTGCCCTAATAGTTTTCCTCGACCAAGTTCATATGTATCAAGAAGGAAAAGAGAGTGAAATCGCACACAAATGGGCGCAGACCTCTGCCAAGCAGCACCCATTTTGTGATTGACACACATATTTTTCCTACATTTATTTCATCAATTAATTTCAAAACCCTTTATAGGTTTATTATGTCTGGCACTGAGGTCAGTTGGAAAGCCGGTGAGCGTTACAGAACTAGCACAATAGGCGAAGAAGAAAGCTGGATCTCTAGTGACGCCCGATCCTTCCCTTATTTCAAAAGGTACTTTGGAAATAGTTTACAATTTTATTTTGAATCCCAAATTCATTTTTGAGTTATTTTGCCAACATACAAACAGAAAGATGAACACTGACCATCACATAATCTCCTTGGGGGTGGGGAGTAAATACTATACTACAGTTGTCAAATAAGATGAATGTTTATATGTTGTTTATACAATTCCTGGTTTAATTCCCAAGTGTCTGTTTGTGTTGAAACAGATTCTTGTAAGATACTGTTTTCACTCTCAGTAACTTTGTAAGTTCGCTGGTTGTTTGTCAAGCCTCGAAGTTCCCGCTGACTTTTCCACTGCGCTGCACAGCAGTTTCCCCCCTCAGGGAAGGACTGTGAATGCCTACCTCATTTTAAAGTCTCTTTGGATGAAGCCATCATCTCAACATAATGTAATGTACATTAGCATGAAGTAGAGTCAGCAACTCATCGTCACTGACCCTCTTAACTTCCTCTCAACGCTCCGAGCACACTTTCCGTGGTGGTGTAACAATTGAAGCGAGCGCCAGCCCAAAAATGTTCTTCACTAATGAGGTGATGGCAAAGCATTTTCACTTGTATTAAAGTATGAAAGAATCCTGAGGATCAACATCAAACAACATTTTTTTTTTTTTCTTTGGGAGGTTGAATTGAATATACTTTTAGAGATAAGCAGGAGTTCAGTCATACAGCAGAGACTTTAAACTTTTTAAAGTTGAACAATAACACATTGACTTGAGTTTTTTTTTTCGGAACATGAAGCACTCCAGAAGCCCCATTCTTCGTGATGGCCTCCACTGATAGCTAGGGTGCCTTGCTGAGTAACACTGCGGAGGCTCGCCTGGTTCGGTATGGTAACACCTCAGGGTTCTACCAATGGGGATTGAATGTCCTGGGCCACTTGGCTCCTGTTGCTGCCCCCTCGATCTGACCTTGAAACAGTAGAAGATGGATGGATGATTTAAAATAACGTGTCCATGGTTTATCTCTAAGGATCAAATTGAAGTTGAAGTAAGTTTGTATCTATGTATGTATGTAAGTAACACTGCGGAGCCTCGCAGAGTAACGCTGCGGAGTAATGTTGTGGAGTAACATTGCGGAGTAACGCTGCGGAGTAACGCTGCGGAGTAACGCTGCGGAGTAACGCTGCGGAGTAACGCTGCGGAGTAACGCTGCGGAGTAACGCTGCGGAGTAACGCTGCGAAGGAACACTGCGTGGCCTGCGGAGTAACACTGCGAAATAACACTGCGAAATAACGCTGCGGAGTAACGCTGTGAAGGAACAATGCGTGGCCTGCGGAGTAACACTGCGAAATAACACTGCGAAATAACGCTGCGGAGTAACGCTGCGGAGTAACGCTGCGGAGTAACGCTGCGAAGGAACACTGCGAAGGAACACTGCGTGGCCTGCGGAGTAACACTGCGAAATAACACTGAGAAATAACGCTGCGGAGTAACGCTGCAGAGTAACGCTGCAGAGTAACGCTGCGAAGGAACACTGCGTGGCCTGCGGAGTAACACTGTGTAATAACGCTGCGGAGTAACACTGCGAAATAACGCTGGTGAGTAACACTGCGAAATAACACTGCGAAATAACACTGCGAAATAACACTGCGAAATAACGCTGCGAAATAACGCTGCGGAGTAACGCTGCGGAGTAACGCTGCGGCGTAACGCTGCGGCGTAACGCTGCGGCGTAACGCTGCGGCGTAACGCTGCGGCGTAACGCTGCGGCGTAACGCTGCGTGGCCTGCGGATTAACGCTGCAGAGTAACGCTGCGGAGTAACGCTGCGAAGGAACACTGCGTGGCCTGCGGAGTAACACTGTGTAATAACGCTGCGGAGTAACGCTGCGAAATAATGCTGCGGAGTAACACTGCGGAGTAACACTGCGGAATAACGCTGCGAAATAATGCTGCGGAGTAACGCTGCGGAGTAACGCTGCGAAGGAACACTGCGTGGCCTGCGGAGTAACGCTGCGGAGTAACGCTGCGAAATAATGCTGCGGAGTAACACTGCGAAATAACGCTGCGGAGTAACACTGCGAAATAACGCTGCGAAATAATGCTGCGGAGTAACCCTGCGGAATAACGCTGCGGAGTAACGCTGCGAAATAACGCTGCGGAGTAACCCCTGCGGAATAACGTTGCGGAGTAACGCTGCTTGGCCTGCGGAGTAACGCTGCGGAGTAACGCTGCGAAGGAACACTGCGTGGCCTGCAGAGTAACACTGCGAAATAACACTGCGGATTAACACTGCGAAATAACGCTGCGGAGTAACACTGCGGAATAACGCTGCGGAGTAACACTGCGGAGTAACACTGCGTGGCCTGCGGAGTAACGCGGCGGAGTAACACTGCGTGGCCTGCCGAGTAACACTGCGGAGTAGCACTGCGTGGCCTGCGGAGTAACACTGCGGAGTAACACTGCGGAGTAACACTGCGGAGTAACACTGCAGTGTAACGCTGCGGAGTAACGCTGCTTGGCCTGCGGAGTAACGCTGCGGAGTAACGCTGCGGAATAACACTGGTGAGTAACACTGCGAAATAACACTGCGAAATAACACTGCGAAATAACAGTGCGAAGTAACGCTGCGGAGTAACGCTGCGGCGTAACGCTGCGTGGCCTGCGGAGTAACGCTGCGGAGTAACGCTGCGGAGTAACGCTGCGGAGTAACGCTGCGGAGTAACGCTGCGGAGTAACGCTGCGAAGGAACACTGCTTGGCCTGCGGAGTAATACTGCGTAATAACGCTGCGGAGTAACGCTGCGAAATAATGCTGCGGAGTAACACTGCGGAGTAACACTGCGGAGTAACACTGCGAAATAACGCTGCGAAATAATGCTGCGGAGTAACCCTGCGGAATAACGCTGTGGAGTAACGCTGCGAAATAACGCTGCGGAGTAACCCTGCGGAATAACGCTGCGGAGTAACGCTGCTTGGCCTGCTGAGTAACGCTGCGGAGTAACGCTGCGGAGTAACGCTGCGGAGTAACGCTGCGGAGTAACGCTGCGAAGGAACACTGCGTAGCCTGCGGAGTAACACTGCGTAATAACGCTGCGGAGTAACACTGCGAAATAACGCTGGTGAGTAACACTGCGAAATAACACTGCGAAATAACGCTGCGGAGTAACGCTGCGGAGTAACGCTGCGTGGCCTGCGGAGTAACGCTGCGGATTAACGCTGCGGAGTAACGCTGCGGAGTAACGCTGCGAAGGAACACTGCGTGGCCTGCGGAGTAACGCTGCGAAATAATGCTGCGGAGTAACACTGCGAAATAACGCTGCGGAGTAACACTGCGAAATAACGCTGCGAAATAATGCTGCGGAGTAACCCTGCGGAATAACGCTGCGGAGTAACGCTGCGAAATAACGCTGCGGAGTAACCCCGCGGAATAACGCTGCGGAGTAACGCTGCTTGGCCTGCGGAGTAACGCTGCGGTGTAACGCTGTGAAGGAACACTGCGTGGCCTGCAGAGTAACACTGCGAAATAACACTGCGGATTAACACTGCGAAATAACGCTGCGGAGTAACACTGCGGAATAACGCTGCGGAGTAACACTGCGTGGCCTGCGGAGTAACGCTGCGGAGTAACACTGCGTGGCCTGCCGAGTAACACTGCGGAGTAACACTGCATGGCCTGCCGAGTAACACTGTGGAGTAACACTGCGGAGTAACACTGCGGAGTAACACTGCGGAGTAACACTGCAGTGTAACGCTGCGGAGTAACGCTGCTTGGCCTGCGGAGTAACGCTGCGGAGTAACGCTGCGGAGTAACGCGGCGGAGTAACGCGGCGGAGTAACGCAACGGAGTTACGCAACGGAGTTACGCGACGGAGTTACGCGACGGAGTTACGCGGCGGAGTAACGCGGCGGAGTAACGCGGCGGAGTAACGCTGCGGAGTAACGCTGAGGAGCCTTGCCGGGTTTGGTATGGTAACACGTCAGGGTTCTACTAATAGGGGTTGAATGTCCTGGGCCACTTGGCTCCTGTTGCTGCCCCCTCGATCTGACTTTGAAGCAGTAGAAGATGGATGGTTTATCTCCGAGGATCAAATTGAAGTTGGTTTATTTTATTCTGTTAATAATCAAAAATATTACTGAGATATCACAAAATTTGTCCTCAAATATGCTTTCCAACCAAAACTATATGTTTGTAGCAAATTTCTTTTTTTTTAAACAAAGCTGTTATCCATGACTGCTAACAACTGATCTTACTAGAGTTCTGTTGAATCACAAGTGAAATGATTTGCTGTGCACTGTGAGCTGGCTCCAGCTAAACATGGGGATGATGCCTCTGTTGCACACAGATTACCACCCACGCCTCCTCCCTAATCCCTGCACCCGGCGGTAGAACACACTCCTCGTCCTCGTCCATCGACATTGCTGTTTTCGAAGCTCGCCCGGAGTTATTTAGCAGCTTTGTTTCTCCGGACAATGTAGCTCTGTGAGCCTAAATGGATTGTTTTTATCTAATGGGACGTTTCAACACGTTGACTGGCATGGGATTGGATTCTTGCTTCATCAAAACTAAGTGTAAGTGATTTTTGTGGTCAGTGTTTCGTTTTGCTCAAGTGGACAAAACACTTGTTGATGGTTTAATTTTAGACTGATGGAGACACTACTCTAAGTAGTCATCCGATGAGTCTGAATGTCTGCCCGGGCCGCGGCTGAAGGAGGGTGTTGCTTGACGACCGGTCTTTTAAAGTGCAGCGTTGTCTGAATGCTTTAGCCGGAATAGCTAAAATGTCAACCATGTCACCCCCCGTCCCTGATACCGCGTCCTACTCGCCGTCGCGTGGACCAGCTGGAACATGATCTCATTGTCGTGGCTGCAGCAACAAGTCGGTCGTTGGCACGCCAACGTCTGAATTGAACCTTGCGGTTTATGTGTGGCTTACTGGTGTTTGAACCTGCCGTGAACCTGATCTAACTGTACTTATCTTAAGGCTCGTCATTAGTTTGATTCCTCAGACTTCTACAGGCGACTCTCAAAAACATCATTATTTTGCCGCCTCGAGTTCTCCAGCCTTTTTTTTATTTTTTTTATTTTGAGGCTTAAGAAAATATTGCGAGTGTAACTATGTTTTGTTTTGTCACAATACTTTTTACAATACATGCATACGTACATATATATTGTATATATATATATATAGTGGTGGCTGGTAAAAATATTTCCTCTTTTCCAGTAGATTTTCCTGCTATACCATTGAAAGAATTAGTTGAAAATCGTCTTAACTTAGACAATATTAATCGCATTTAGAAATCAACACTTTGAAAGCTAATGATGGATAATGTTTATTATTCTCCTTCTTTAGATACAAATGAAAACATATTTTAATTATACCCTGAAAACACATGATACAGAGTAAACGAAAAGCTATTAACAACCTGACCAATGCACCAGAACATCAGAGATACTTTCTACTAAATTATAATAAACACACACACATACACTGCAAAGAAAAAAAGAATAATAAAAAGTAATAAATAACGACACTAAACAAGATTTTACTGGAACATGAATCCATGGAAAAATATAGAATGTATATGTGTGTCTTCTTATATGGTTTATATTTCAATTAGTTGTTTATAAAACAAAATGATTATCTTTTTTTTTCTTCTGTTGTATTTTTACATGTAAATATTATATTTAAGGCATTTGTTCTCCTGTTGTGTTATCAGTTTTATCTTGCCCTTTAAACTATATACTTTATTAAGTATTGTTTTGATTATTTAAGCGCTTGTGACCCTGGTCTGGAAAAGCGCTATATAAATAAAAATTACTTACTTACTTACTTACCTTTGCAGATTGCAGTGATCATTACATGCTCCATAGCAAATAGAGCAACGCTGGGTATCGAAACATGGGCAACTAAGCATGTTTCTTTGTATTTTATTCTGTATTACTAAAGCATTTTGGTCAATACCACAAAAGAACCAAAGTTCGATACCCAGCCCTAGCGATGACTGAGGACGAGAGGATACAATCGATTCCAGCCGCTTTAAAAGATGATGTTTGGACATATATTTGTTTAATGAAAAATAAAAGCAGTTACGACTTCGTCAAGAGTCATGTGGTCTGTAAATTCTGTGAAACCAGAGTCAAGTACTTGACAAATACTACAAATATATCCTTGGTCCTAGAGTATCAAAATAGTCTTGCCAATACACACCTCTACGGTTAATGTTAATATATTTAACAATCAAGAATGGAACAAAAATCAATTTAAAAAAACAGAATGGCAGCGTTGATTTCACGGTCAACAAATTGTTATTTAAAATGACTCTCATCATAGTCTTATTAATATTTAACACTTGTGTTTGTGTGTTTTGCCTCAGTGAAGAATCCTCTGGGCAGTCCCAAACAGCTCCACGAACCCTACATGGAGAACATGAGACCGGGTGAAATGTCTAAGAAGGAAAGGGGGCACAGAAGAAACGATCCGTCCCATCACAGAGGTACGAGCGTCTTCCTGCATCCTTTCTCATCGAAGACACATTTCACGTTTCAATATATGTACGATGTCAGCTGTGGTGAAGTTGGACTTTGGGAGGAAATGAGTGATGAATATTGAATTCTGTCAACAAGCCTTGCCAGTGGTTGAGTCTTTTAGGGGCTTTAATAAGAATCTCCCTCTGGGTCACGTAAAATGATCCAATGGTGGATCTCGAGTTTAATTTAAGTAAATCAGGATTTCCTTCTACATATTAAGGTTAAATCTTTTTTTTATTACAGATCTTCCACATGCCAGGTCGTCGTCTCCTCCAGAGAATGGGCCGAGGTACGAACAGAAGTCGAAAAGTTACCCTCGCGCCGACAAGGCGATGAACCACTCGGGCCGAGGACCCCAGGAGGCCCGGGGTCAGTCCAGCGCGAGCGCCGGCGGACACGGCAAGAAGACCAACGTGTCTCAGAGCCGCTACGACCAGGACAGCTCCTCCGACCAATGGGAGAGCAGCGGGAGCGGCTCGAGCCGCAGCAGGTCCAAGTCCACCTGGAGACCCGTGCGGGAGGTCTTGAACGTGGACACGGTGCTGAGCGAGCTGGAGCAGCGGCGGCAGCAGCAGCTGGACAGCCCACGACACAACAAGCCTTGTCCTCAGGAAAGGGGTCACGCGGATAGGAACCGGGAGAAGGAAAGAGGTAACGTACGGAGCAGAGAGGATTGGAAGCAGAAGTGTTTGATGACCATCTACGAGGACGAGCAGCGCCACGAGACCGAGAGCCACAGCTCGGTGGAGTCCGAAAGCAAAAGCAACCAGCATCGAGGTAGCAGACTGAAGGGTTGTCCCAAATCTCTGCTCCGGAGTGACACCTGGACCATCCAGAGGACGGAGTCGGGCTACGAGAGCAGCGATCGACTGAGCAGTGGCTCCACCAATCCTGACTCGCCCGGAGTCGACGGTTTCGCCGTTAAAGACGCACGAACGACACCAGAGATTCCTACACAGAGGTGAGAAACTTCCGCTTGAGTTCAATAAAAAGATTTATAAAACACACAAAGATGACCAAACATTCGTAGCTAAACTAATGCGCAAATATGGAAGTATATTAGTGCCATATGAATATTGAATGTTGGAAATTTGAATATTACATTTTTTATGTATTGAAACATTTTTTAAAGTATTGAATAATCTTGAATTAAATTCAATCATTTCTATGTTGAAAGGTTGGATTCATGTGTGTTTTTAGTAATTGGATTAAAACAATTTGAACATCTTAGAAATAAATATTACTTTTTCCTAATGTAAGTAATTAAGTAAGTAGTGGTAGTATTTGTAAAGCGCTTTAACAATAAAAAATAATATACATAAAAAAACAATCTTTAAAAGGCCAAGACACATAAGACAAACAAAGGAGTTCCAGAAAATCAGGGAAAAGCACAAATAAGAAGATCTTAAGATGTTTCTTGAAGGAGTCAGTAGATCATCAAACACAGAGGAAGAGGAAGATCGTTCCAAAGCTTAGGAGCAACAGTCTGGAAGGATTTCTCTCCTCTGGTCAGGAAGTGTGTTCAGGAACCATCAGTAGATTCTGATCCACAGACCTCAGAGCCCGAGCTGGGGTGTAAGGCTGGATCAGATCACTGACCATGAATAGATCTTTAAGAGTTTAAATGAGTTTTATATTTTAATTCCAATCATTCAAATGCATTTTCTTAATTCAATATTTTTCAATTGTTTTGCATTTAAAAAAATGAAATCCTTAAAGGTTGGTATAATGGCGCCACTAGACAAAACTTGTGCGCTTGTCTGCGTGTCGCATGATTGGCTGAAAGTTGGATCGTTACTGTTGATATTGCTTAGTGGGACTATTCAACATTTTTATGTTGGATTTAAAAGGCTAAAATGTTTAAATAGAGATTTTAGGAAAATGTATTTTTGAAATTAAATTAGACCGTTAAATATTCTGATGGCACTGATATACTTCCATACAAAAGCTATGACCTAATCACATTACATTTCTGATATGTAACTAAGAGATTAAAAAAACAAAAACATAAACATATCGGAAAAATTCCATTTTTTTCAGCCAGGTACCCCAAAAAGGAAGCGAGGCTAAGTCAAGTGTGATGTCCTCACCATCGCTGAATGGTATGTATGTCACATTAGTGGTGAGTGCTGGATTCAGGTGGCGTTAAATCTTGAGTTTTCAAGAAACTCAACGGTGTTAGAAATGACTGTTTTCATCTGAATATTTGCATCATGGTTGTATTAGTGGCTCATGTCAGACAGTTGATGAATCAGACACATTCTAATTATTTAAATAGATGGGATACACGTATATTAAGTATTCATAATAATCTCAGGTTTTCTTCTTAAAAAAAACACCTTGTTATTATTTGACTAGTTTATTAAATCAACAACTTAACTTGACTAACTGCTGACTTTCTTGGCCAGGTAAATAAAGGTTAAGAAAACAAACTTACTGATACATCACCAATAAAAAGTTAACTATTATTAATCTTGTTTTAAGACATTCAATCATTTTATTTATATATATATATATGAATCATATATGAAACATCGAGTGTAAAATGCTACTTTATTATACAGTTTATAGGTTTGTGTTGGCAAGAATCTGGAGATACAATACGTATAACGATAGAGTGACAACTATACAATGTATTGGGATAAGGTAGGATCAATACCACATATATATCAATATCTAGATATATTTGTAGTATTGTCCAGTACTCTACTCTGATATTGCAGAATTTACAGACAAAATGACTCTTGACAAAGTCGTAATTGCTTTAATTTGTTTTTAAACCAAACATCAGCTTTAAAAGCTGCTGGAGTTGTATCCTCTCGTCCTCAGTAATTTCCGGGATTTACTTGTTTCTTCTGCTGCGGAGGATGTAACGACTGAAATGTTTGCTGTAAATTATCAATATCAATATCAAGTTATAGTGAAAAACAATATTGCAACATATAAGTGTATATTTTCTCACACCCCAACTTACCATTATGTGTCTTGGATACTTCCTGACAAATTTACCCTCTGATAATACTCGGTAGCAGAATAAAATTGTGGCTGAGTTTTTATTTGTTAGTTTTGAATAATCAGGGCCGAGCAAATCTGTAAACTTGGATCCAACACGATCGGCTTCCAGCTTCCACACGAGAAATCTCTCGTCTTATTTCAAGCAACATTTACGAGCTGACACTTTATTAAGAAAGCATTTCATTGCCGTTGCATCCTCTGCTGCGTTATTTTGTGTAGTTATCGTTTTCATCTCGTGATAAAAACCCAAACAATCAGGGAGAGAGAGAGAGAGAGAGAGAGCGAGCAGAGATGTTCTACTTTTCTGAACAGAATGTGACTAAACTCATTTATGTGATTTCTGTTTACTCCCGTCTTCAGTAAGACACCGGAGTACAAGCTCGCGGAGCTAAATTTAATTTGTCACTCTCTTGGATGATATCGCTTCGGTAACCTCCTCACCCGGTCAGCGCTGCAGGGGCTTTAATCTGGTGATAATCCCACATCACTGCCTCACAAGGCACAGCTGGACAAGTTTTCTGACAATGTTTTTTTTTTTTAGGGACAGAAGTGTTTCATAGTGTCCCACTCATATCTATAACAAGTGTTTTCCGTCCGACAGCCAAAGCTTTAATCCTCGAGCGGACCCCCGGCTGAAGAGCAAAGGGGGGGGAATAGCGCATCTATTTTTAAAGAGGATGCCTTTAAAACCTTGTGGGTTGATTCAGCTGCGAGGACGAGATTATTACTCTGGTGATGCCACCTTGTGTTCGCCGAGAATAACCGCTACGAGTGTTTGTCCCTCGAGCTAATGCTCGGGTGTGCGTGTGCACGGATGAATGTCGGAAGCTCTCGTAGTAATCTTCTTCTCAGAAAACAATTGGAACGTGAGACGTTTGCGCGAAATCATTGGGTTTGACATCCATCTAAGTATATTCGTGGGATTGGGAGATTCCAAGAAAAGCAGCTCTTTAGTTTACTCTTGCAGAAATATTCCATATACTCACATCTATTATTTACTCAGGCTCTACGGCATTCAGAGTTTTAAAAAATGGTGTTAAAACATATTTTTTATTTTCTTGTAGCAGAAGAAATTAACTTTTTTTTATAAACTTCACCCAAAATTATTTTTTTCAGAGCTACTCTGTGTGTCTGACAGGATCATCTTCACCTCCTTATTAATATAACTATCTATGATTTCCCGAAGGAGATTTCAAGGGGGATTCCTAAAGTTTTATCCATCTATAAATCTGGAGTAGGTTTAAGTAATGCAGACCTTTACGTGCAAACATGCACTTTCATTTACTCACCTTTCTTGAACGAGACCTTACAGCAGGGGTGGGCAATTAAAATTCTACAAGGGCCACATTCAATTCTGTGAATGTTGTTAGGGGCCGTCAAGCAAAAAGAAAGACGAAAAAATCCCTAAAAAAAATAAAGGACATGCGTCATTAGGCATTAGACATTTATTAAGCTAAATAAGATGCAATTTTATTCTTGTATAGATTCGTTTTTTCAAAACATTTCTTCAATTCACTTAAAAAAAAAATGTTTTGAGGGATAAATATATACTCAAAAAATAACACACAAAAAGGAGGGAAGTGTTGTGTGAAAATGTAAATTAAAAATAAATGCATTAGAACCATTTATACATGATCATACTTTGACATTACGAGGGCTGCATAAATACAGTCAAAGGGCCGCATGTGGCCCCCGGGGCGCACTTTGCCCAGGTCTGCCTTAGAGAGTCTGGTATCTGTTCCTAATTTGCGATGAAAAACTCACTTCTGTTTCATCTAAAGTGGTTCAATGTTAAAATGTCATGTGCTCTGGTGTTCCAGGTAAACATCCAGCCAAAACTCAGGGAAAGAACCACGACCAAGGTTCGCACTCTCATCTCAAGTGTAGCCCGTGTTCAAGGTAAAAACCGTTGTCGTCCAAAAAACGATTGTGATGATCTTCTCTGACGCTGTCGGACGACTCTTGCAGGCGGAAGATGAAGTACGCTCTCGGCTCCTCCAAAAAGTCGTCGGAGAGGGACTGCAGTGGCCCCGAGAGCCGGCAGAGCGAGCAGCCGGAGCCGACGAACTGTAGGCACGCCGCGGAAAGTACAGCCCCGAGGCACTTCACCAAAACCAGCAGCTCCGAATGGAACAGCTCCGACGATCTCGCCATCTCCGAGCCCGAGGACAGGGACGGCTCGTACCGCTCCAGCAACAGCGAGGCCACCGTCTCCGATTGTCCCCACGTGACCCTGCCGTACCACACCCCTCACGGCAACGTCATCGCCAACGAGCCCCAGCAAGCGAACGCTCCGCGTCAGCTCGGCACGTCAGGGTCCCCGCATCTACGAGCCTCCAACCGGGTCGCGTCGTCGCACCACCAAGGCGAGGCGAGCCACGCCACGTTTCGCCCGCGGCTGCTCCAGGAGCCGTACCCGCCCGGCCTGCACCTGGCCAGCCCTCACAGGAAACCCGAAGGCTCCGGCTGCCTCCAGATGTTCCTGGACGGCAGCTCCAAGTCGGGCTCCGACCAGGAGCGAAGCACGCCGTCGTCCTTCGAGAGCGAGGAGAGACCGTGCAGGGTGGCGGAGCAGGCGGCGCCGGCACAAGAGGTCTCCCTCACGACGTACTTCACCGTCGACAACTGCATGACGGAAACCTACCGCCTGAAGTACCACAACCAGAGGCCGCTGGTGCTCTCGGCGACCATGCCGAGGACGTCCGGGGCGACGGAGCGAAGAGACACCAGCCACACCCTCGCCGCCGAGACCCGAACGCAGGAGGTTCCTAAATCCAAAACAGAAACAAGTAAGAAAGCAAACAAATCAAAATGTTAGTCAATATTTCCTTTACTGTGTGCCGCAGACACACATAACAGAATAAAATGAAATGACAGATGGTCAAGACATATAAGCTTGATGGATCTACTGACTCCTTTAAGAAACATCTTAAGACGTTTCTATTTGTTCAGGCTTTTCCTTGATTTTCTGGAATTCCTGTGTTGTTCTCAGTATTATCTTGATCTTTAAAGTATATACTTTTTTGAGTATTGTTTTGATTGTTTAAGCGCTTTGTGACCCTGGTCTGGAAAAGCGCTATACAAATAAAATGACTTACTTACTTACTTACTTACAATATATTTAACAGAAGAAGCAGGATGTTTGTAAACTCCTACTCAAGCTTACAAAACATAAAAAAGGTAAATATCACTTATTACTGAGGCCATAGGGAGGGAGAGTAAATATGAGGGTAGTTTTGCTTCGTCAAAAGAAAAATAATTTTCAAACAAACGGTTTCTATAAAAAAAAATGGAATATAAGTTATATAGTTGCTTCTTAAGTAGTTTTTATTTGTTCAGGCTTTTCCTTGATTTTCTGGAACTCCTGTTGTGTTATCAGTTTTATCTTGATCTTTAAAGTATGTACTTTATTGAATATTGTTCTGATTGTTTAAGCGCTTTGTGACCCTGGTCTGGAAAAGCGTTATACAAATAAAAATTACTTACTTACTTACTTACTTACTTAAAGCTTAGAATATTATTATTAATAAAATGGAACAAATGTTTTCAATATTTTTTAAGTAACTAGTCTGGGATTGCAAGAAGACAAACGTGTCACAAACACAAACAATATATATATATATATTTTCAAAATTCTGTTTTCGATTGAAGCAAGAGGTTTAAATTTAAAAAATGCAACTTTTTGAGCTCACCACTAGATGGGGTAAGACCACAAGACTGTCTCCCTCAGCAGCCCCTGGTAGAAAACCACCGACCGAGCTCTATTAAGTGTAAATGGAAAAAATGATTAAAAAGTTATGAAATCTCAGGAATGATTGTGAAAATGTATCAAAAACAATAATCCTGCTCTAGTGTGGAGTTTCATGACTATGTTTAAAAACCTGTTTTACCACTGATTTGATTATTTTCAAATGTTTGTTTTCGTAATGACAACAAGCTAAACGGACGCCATGTTTTCTCCCCACAGGCCATAATAGCAATAAACCCACTGCAAAATGGAACCCAGTGACGGCCAAGGGTCTGGACGAGCGAGGCTTTTTATGAGCAGTGAGTTTACATGGACGCCTCGGGTCGGTTCGGCGAGGGAGCACCGGATGCCAAAGAGTTTACAGAATGGAAAAATGTTCTGAAGCGCGTGCCACTTCCATCCCGGGTGGAATTTATTTATGCAAGCTTGTCACTTTAGTGAAAAGGATCGAGGAGAATGTTGCGTTGTTTAGATGGATTATCAGCGCGTCTCGCCGTCAGCCGAGGTTCGCCAGGGAGACCTTTTCTCGGCCATCTTGACGGGTTCTGGGTTCTCGTTCGTAGACGCCGAAGACGTGAGAAAGATTGTACGGGCACTCGAGTATATTTATATATTCAGAGACGAGGACATTTCTTATTTATTTATAGAGTTTATTACACAGAATATGATGTCATTCTGTACAAAAACCAGGAGTCTGAGAATTTGCACCATCGGAGTCTGGTTGTATGTAGCGTATTTAATTGCACATTTTCAGGACTTGATGATGAATTATTAGAATGTGAACCATTTACTTCCATCACTGTAGCATCACCACCTGCGCGGCGGCCCCTCCACGACACATCCGTCATGTTCGTCCAGTTCTAACAGGTCTGTTCTCGTCGTCCGGCGCTCGGTGTCGAGTTTCCGACAATGAAGACTTCAAGGTCACGATTTCCATCTTGAGATTATTACTAGTACTTACTGTACTGAGGACTAAACTAATTCTATACATAATAGCATTTCACTTTATGATAATATCCTGTTTTGTGCTTTGGTTTTTCATCCGTTCTGTTAATGCAAGTAAACGTAAAAGTTTATTGATAACATTATGAAATACACAGCTTTGATTGGACTATTCCCCCCAAAAAACAACCATTTTTTGTGAGGTCATTAAGGTCAGAGATTTAAAACACTTTCATTGGGACGACCAACCAACCGTTACTACAAAATTATTATTATTTTATGTCTGCTTTTGAAAAGAAAGTTAATTATTGAAAGACGAATAATTAACTTTCTGTTATTATTATTATTCTAACTTCTGTTTTTTTTTTAACACATTTTTGCGTCTAATTTATCAAAGTTTGTGAATTCAACAATACTTTCAATCATCTACACCAGAGCGCTGCTAAAGTAGGGGTATAAGAAAAGATACTCTTCAATGTCGCAATTATATTTTTATTTTATATTATATAAATCATGCCACAATGAATATGCAAATATTCTCGTTTGTTCATTTTTAAGTAGCAATTAAACTTCCGGCCGCTAGATGGCAGCAATCAATACGTCTTCCACAGCTAACGTAAACAATAAAATCCTGCCGATGACTCGGGACGAGAGGATACAGTCAACAGCAAACTGTTGCCACTTCATCAAGAGTCATGTTGTATTACTACAGAGTCCAGTAATACTACAAATATATACATCAGTATTACTATACATCACGATAAATTGTATTGCAAAATTCTTATAATACACTTAAACCCATGGGCTTAAGTGTAAAAAAAAAACTCTTTTATCTGACCTAAAATATTCTACTCCTGAAGTTCAGAGGTTTTTAGTCGGAGACTCGACATCGGTCGGGAATGAGAAAGTCCATCATGTCACTCACCGTTTCAGCACGACGGGTTTTAGTGTCGCACACATGTGTGAGTCTGTCTGTGTGTGTGAGAGTGTGTGTGTGTGTGTGTGTGTGTGTGTGTGTGTACAGATCAGTGTTGCATGACCCTCCGTCCTGCTGTATACAGGAGCCGCCTTCAGGTTTTCCAGACGTGTTTGATGGACTCTTTTGTAGCTCACAGACGAGGGGTTTCTTATCCTCCGTCTCCCCCTTGAATACGATGCAGGTGCTTTCATTACAGAAGGAAACTTGTTCGGAAAAAACCTGCATGTGGCCTTTGACCTCGTCTAGCTGCTTGTACAGCGGATGCATGAGCATGAACAAAAAAAAAAACCAGTGATGAGATATTCGATTATAACTGTTATCAGATGTAATAATCCATATTTAAAGTCGGGGAATATTTTCTCCTGTTTATGCAACTGTTTTCCGCTCATGAACCTCCACGTGCTATACTTTCATTTAAACCTTCGTTCATTTCTGACCACAGGCTTCATTTCTCACTATTAATGACTAAAATAATCCAAATTTATTTGTCAATGAAGCAGTTTTTCCTTTCTTTTTTTTTTTTTCCCTGTCGTTCCATGTGTTCTTCTGTTGTGGTCAGTGCTGATCATCTTAAACCAGGTGGAGAAACTGAAGGACCTCGATTCTATTTTTTAGATTCTCCCGGTGGACAAAGTGAGACGTCACATGTCGCGTCACATCTCCTTATATGGTCACGTCTTCCATTCGTTGCGGGTCTTTACCTGTCGGACTCGTCTGACTCGAGAGGTTCCGAGTCAACGCTTCAAGAGTCTTTTGGCTCCTTGTCTGGTTGATTCTTTAATAGCCTTAACACATGTTGATACGAATGATCGTTGTCTTTAAAATCAGAGGGACTGAGGACACCCTGGACAGCGTCTTTTAAAAGTACTTAAAACTTCATTCAAATCTGGAAAAAAAGGAACAGTAACCCTTCTGCCGAGGGTTGTTTTTAGTCAAAGGAAATGTTCAGTGATCGACATTCAACTCCAGATTTTAACGTAGTTAATTGATCATTTATAACGATTTAACCTATAAACCGTGTCAGGTTTATCGCGGGATTTATTCGTGAAATCCGCCAAATTTTTCATCCTTTGAACACTAATAATAACCACATGGAGTTAATAATCATTTCAAAATTAATAGATCGGCTGTGTCAAGATTAACAACGTTTATTAAATATAATTTATTGAACTTCCGAACTTAACCCATAATCAAGTGGCCTAAACGGCTACTATGATGCTTTGCCGCCCAGCCAACCAATCACAGCTGTTGATCACTTTTTGCGTAGTGCACGTAGATATTGAATACAGTATTGTTGCGACCAATCAGATGTCACTTAAATAGAGCAGTATATAGAAAAGGCATCATGGGAGTTGTTGGCACCAGTTTGAAAAGAAGCAGGAAGCGTTGCGGAAAAAATATCAAATTAAATAAAAATTACAAAAATATGAGACGGTGGAAGTTGAATGGCGATGTGTACTGTACATAAATGTACTTCGACAAATTACTTCAGCTGAAGTTCAACCTCAAAAGTCTCAAGATTTCATAACCAATGGTTCACGACTGAAGGAACGTTTCAAACTTTGGTGAAAAGGGATGAAGTATATCGGGGGTCGATCGTGTCCCCCCTGATTGTGTTTTGTTACCCATCCTCACACGTGTCCATGTAAATAACAACAGTTTTTCCGGAGGCTCCATAGTATCAAGAGTGCCTTTTTTCTGAATTTTCCGAGACGACCGGACGCGGATGAATGAACCGGGATCGATGTCAAGCTGAAATATGCAGCTCATGACATGTCTCTAAATCAGACGTGTGAAGAGAAACCGCTGTAAACTAACCTTCATTTTATTACCGTCGCATGTGTGTTTGTTCTTCGTCTCCGAGCCGCTGACGAAGAGTTTTTTTTGTTGTTTTTTTTTAAATAATCATTTTAGTGATAGAAACGATTTGGTGTCACATGACCTCACAGTTGCCATCGGTTCCCTCTCGCGCCTTTTCTTACCTCGTCGTCATGCAACACTCGAGTTCTTCCACACGGTGTCTCTTCCTTCCTCCGTTTCCTTGTACATACGACCCCGACACCTGCTTCATGAGTGGATCTGAGACGACGCTCCTGATCCTGATGTGAGAATCTGTCTGCACTTTATATTTTTGTACATAATATATATTTATTTTTATTTATTGTTGAATAAAGTCTGATTATTGTATCACTCAAAAAAAAAGTGTGTTAACTTGGTGGTTTTTTTCAATGGCGGGTGAGTGTTTTATTTATGTCTCCGGGGTGACGTTAAACATGCTTTACTTAAGGACTTGACCTTTGACCCTGATTCAAGGGAAGCGTCCAGAGATAAGTAGGTAAAGGGTATTTGTAAAGCGCTTGTGTTTCAAGAGTTCATACAATTCAATTTTTTTTGTTTAACTGATTAAATCAAAAATGTTCATTTAAGTTTAGACAAGGACATTATGTATTTTTATGTAAGGAATGACCTTCAATTCTGACCATGTGATGTAAAAAAAAAATAGGCTTAATATCAGTTTATTAAATAATAAACTATATTCACTTTATTTAAAATAATCTCATTGTCAAAAAACAAATTGTAGAAAAGTGTTTAAGGGATCGTGTTAGAAGGAAGACACAAAATGGGAAGAAAAGGAAGTTGTATCAGGATATTGCAATACTGTAGTAACAAGGATAAATGTGTAGTATTGTTGTGTACTTGACTCTGGTGTTACAGAATTAACAGACCTCATGACCACGTAACTGCTTTTGTTTTGAAACCAAAACATGTCCAAACATCAACTTAAAAAATATATATATGCAGGATTGTATCCTCTTGTCCTCAGTCATCCCAGGTATCTCAGGGATTTCCGATAGAGGACGTAATGACTGCTGCCATCTGGAGGCCGTAAGTAAAATCGCAACTTAAAAATTAAG
The DNA here is from genome assembly GCF_982586985.1 of Callionymus lyra. NCBI lineage: Eukaryota > Metazoa > Chordata > Actinopteri > Syngnathiformes > Callionymidae > Callionymus > Callionymus lyra. Next base: position 38,798,758 of record NC_141818.1, read on the forward strand.
AAACACTGTATATTTTAATTTTAATTTTAAATTGAAAAAAAAATGGATACAGTGCTGTTGAATATAAATTAAGTATTGTGATATTTCAGTTTATTTGTATTTTCTCTGTACTGTGTCACACTGACCTAATGCCACAAAATACTTAAACCAGGTCTGCAGCCGTAGTTGTGTCTCTTATTGTGTTGTATTATATGGTTACAAACAGATCACCAGACTTGACCTTTGACCCTGATTCAAGGTCAGTGTCCAGAGATAAGTAGGTAAAGGGTAAAGCGCTTGTGTTCAGTCCATGACAAGAGTTCATACAGTTTTATTTATTTTTAATTATTAAAAAATGTTCATTTAAGTGACGACAAGGACATTATGTATTTTTATGTAACGTTAAACCTGCATTTTTTTTATTTTTTTTTATTTTAACAAACAACATGGACAAGTTACACCTACATATCCAACACATTTTTTAATTTAATTAATTAATAAAACAATTTAATTTTAATTCAGAATTTTTTTTCATTAATTCAAAATTCCCGTGGTAATAAAGTCCGTACGTTTGTTTTGGATTTCAGGTTTACTTTGTGAATACAAATGATTGATCTGTGACACAAAAAAAGTCTAATCTTGCAGATAAGTAACAATCTTGAGTCACAGAGTTTCTCCATTTTAACTTTAACCTAAAGGATGTTTTTGTGTTAGCTAATGGCTATTAGCGCTAGCTGCAGAGGTTGATCAATAGAATGACTCAGCGCTTTTTTTTTTTAACCAGGCGCAAAGTGACATGAACAAAAGACACTTTTCAAAAGATTCTTTTCTTTCTTTTTTTATTAAGAAAAAAAGGGTATACAAGTCGTTTAAAAAAAACTTTATTAGTGCTGGTGTTTGATAAACTTGCAGTGCATTGTTGTTGTTGGCAGTACTTTCGCCTGGAGCTTGTTTTTTTTTAACCTCTCTTGAAAATCCTCTTGGCGTCGACTCCGTCGTAGCTGTAGGTCTGTTGAGAGAACGACACAAAAATCATAAATCAAAGGTTGACACTAAAAGTCCAAAGAGTGTGAAAAATGCAACTAGGAATGACCTTCAATTCTGACCAATTGATGTAAAAAAAGGCTTAATATTAGTTTATTAAATAATAAACTATATTCACTTTATTTAAAATAAAAAAAAAAAAGGTAGAAAAGTTGATGAAAAAAATGTTTGAGTGATGTGTCTGAAGGAAGACACAAAATGGGTCGAAAGGGAAGTTGTATCAGGATATCGTGATACTGTAGTAACAAGGATATATGTGTAGTATTGTTGTGTACTTGACTCTGGTGTCGCAGAATTTACAGACCTCATGACCACGTAACTGCTTTTGTTTTGAAACCAAAACATGTCCAAACATCAACTTAAAAAAAATAAAATAAATGCAGGATTGTATCCTCTTGTCCTCAGTAATCCCAGGTATTTCAGGGATTTCCTATAGAGGACGTAATGACTGCTGCCATCTGGAGGCCGTAAGTAAAATCGCAACTTAAAAATGAAGAAACACTGTATATTTTAATTTTAATTGTAAATTTAAAAAAAAAATGGATACAGTGCTGTTGAATATCAATTAAGTATTGTGATATTTCAGCTTATTTGTATTTTCTCTGTACTGTGTCTCACTGACCTAAGTACAAAATACTTAAACCAGGTCTGCAGCCGTAGTTGCGTCTCTTATCATGTTGTATTATATGGTTACAAACTGCTCACCTGCACGAGTTCGTCTCCCTGCATGACTCTGGTGGTGGTGAGTTGTTTGCCGTTGTCCTTGCGCTTGAAGTCCCCGTTCATCACGTCTCCGTCCATAGTCCAGGATCCCTGGGTCACCATCATATCGGGAGTTATTCGGCAGATACGAGCGATAACGCCGATAAGATGACGTCACAAAAGGTCGACCGGCTCTAACTCAAGGTCAGGTCAAATGTCGCTCCACTCACAGAAAGCTCGGTCCCGTCGGCCAGGCTGTACTCGAAGGCCACGCCCAGAGTGAAGTCCATCTCCAGGGTGCGGAAGTTGCTGCTCTCCTTCACGTGGAACTTGTCTCCGGTTTGTTCCAGGATGATCTTGAGGTTGTCGTGAGACGCCAGCTTCCTCTTCACCATGTTGATCCCTGCGGACGGAGGACGTTTGACCCTGAGCCGAAGGTCGAACGTTCAAACTTTTCTTTCTTTCTTTTCTTTTTGAATTATTCAATTCAATAATTATATTTGAACATTTTCACGATCAAAATAAACAATGAAAATAAATCAATATAATCATTTTTTTAATCAAATTATTCCCCTTAAAATTCCTTCACCGCTTAAAAAAACCGTATTTTAATAGAATAATGAAAATAAAAATGTTAAGTTCAATCATTAAATATTCAGATGACACGAATACACTTCCATACAAGATAAAAATACGTGTTAATGTTCATGTGGTCGTGACCATAATTGAGTGTTTAATACAAGACAAGGAAACTTACAAAAAGCTTGATTCGGGACAAAGATAGAAAACAGTTTTTGTTATGAAGAAGCAGGTTTACAAACACAGAGATTGTTAAGTTGGATTCAAACCTCAATAATTAAAATTGCTGCTTATCGAAGGTTCTGTAAACATTTTAAAAGTAACACGGTCGTTACTGGATGAAATGTGACTTTATTTAAATGTGTATTAAGTAAAAAAAATGTTGATGATTTAGCAGAATAAAAGCAGAGGAACCCACCAGTTTATATAAACCGATTTAAAAAAACAAAAACTGGCCCAAATGACATCAGAGGACGAATGTTATGATAAAGTGATGACAGAATTGCAGGAAAAGTTGGGAAAGGAAGTTGCAGGATGACGGGAATAGTTAAAAAGCAGGATTTATAAGAACTAAAATAGATAAATTAATAGAGATACAAACATACAAAAACAAGCTTGAGCAGGGAATTCATGAAGGATAAGGAAGAAATGAAATGAAAGGGTTGGATGTGAAGAAATATAATATGATCAACTTTATTTTGGATAATATAACAAACTATACAAAAAAAGGAAATGCATGTTATAATATTTTTTTAAATTGTATATATATATATATATATATATATATATATATATATATATGTGTGTGTGTGTGTGTGTCACAGTACAGATTGGAATCCAGTAGGATCTGGAATCCTACAAGTACAGATTGGAATTCCATGATTTAGTATTTTCCAAAACATTTTGATGTAATCTGAATTTCTTTTTTTGAATTGGAGATAATCCTGGTAGAATTCCCATTTTTTTTAGGACGGATTTGAATTCCAATATTCAGATCCCAATACAGTAGTAGGATTCCAATCTTTCCTAGTAGAGATTGTAATCCTACTACTGTATTGAATTTACTAGTAGAATCTGGAATTCTACTAGTACAGATTGGAATTTCAATCTGGACCAGTAGGAATCCAATCTGTTCTGTGACATAAATATATATATATATATATATATATATATATATATATATATATATATAAATGAGTTACTAACTGACATGCAAGTAGATTAGATGTTTCTTATTCTAACTCGGTTGCCACTTGCCCATTTGCTCCATGAACTTCTCGTAGTTCTCATTGCGGTCGATCTTCCAGGTGCCGTTGAAGGTCATGGTGGAGGTCAAGCGGACGACTCTGCAGCTGAAGGAGTGTCTGAGCGAGCGGGTTGTTGCTGCTGCTTCATATATAAAGCCGCGGCTCTTATCAGCGCCCGACGATCAGACCTGCTGATGTGGCAACTTCTAGGACCATGGGTGAGATCCCGGGTAAGAACGGAGGTTAGATTCAATCCAGGCTTGATATGTTGAACTCTTCCTGGTTCTGTGCTTGTTTACTCAGGGCGTGTGTGTTGGTTCAACATCTCTCAACACGTGTGATCGTATAAACATGTGTGATGGTATAAACATGTGCTACGTTTGAGGTGTTGAGATTCTTCAGTCATTTCTTCTGAATTACAGATTTTTTTTAATTTATTTCAATATTCTTTTTATTTCAATTCCTTCAAGAAAAAGGCCAAAAAATTAGTTAATACAAGATAAATGCCCCAAATTAATTAATACAATTAATAAAATCTTTTGTTGGCACCAACATTTAAAAAGTGAGTTTTATTACGGTAAGAGAGTGAGTAAATAATATGCTGTAAATCCTATCAGAAGCCATGTTGAACTTCACCGGCGATGATAGCAAACCTTTGATAAGATAAAGATTAATACTAAACAGGTCATATTCTGTGTCGTCCGCTCACCACTGGTTCTGACGCCTGCTGGGAACTTGCAATGCAAAGACGAGAGTTTCACCGATTTATAATTGGAATTGTTCTCCTCAAGAAAATGACTTTTATTCACTCTATCCCTTCTTTTATCAAACTTTCCCTCGCCTGTCGGTTCGAGCTTCATCTCTTATCTCTTATCGCCGAGAACGTCTCCTCCAATGATGGCTGAACTCTGGACAAACTCGCTCAGGGACGGAGATAAAAGATGCGTTTTCATCGTTGATCATAAAGATTTTAAAGCGGATAAATGTTCTTAAACTGAAAAAAAAAAAAAAAAGTGGGTGAAAAGGTTGTAAGTCAAAGTCTAGCCCTAACGTTGCCTCATTGTTCTTGATAGCTTAGATGCCGTTGATGTGTTTTATCAACATTTAACAGATTTTAATTGAACACAAGTTCAAGGTTAGTCATTAGAAATAAAGTCTATTTCTTAACTAAAGCAAGAAATATGGAATAATAATGTATAAATAATGTTTAGCTTCCTCATGCTAGCCGATCAGAAAACACTGTTTCTGCCAAAATACTTGCTTTCTCTCTTTTTTTTGTCCTTATTTTACTGTAATAATAACCGTTTGTTGACTTTAAATTTAAAATAATCGTCATAAAGGCAAAAGCGGTAGGAAATGAATAAACATGTAACGTAGTTTTATGTTTCACCACCAGGGGGCGGACTTACTACACGCGAATCTGTTGTCACTCGATTCAAACACAAACGGATCATTTATTTCTTTATTTACTATTCAAACGAAAACAATACAAGACTAGCAGCACAGTTATTAAATAAAAGCGTGGACTAAAAAAGTGAAAAGCAAAAAAAAAAGTGATCCAAAATTGCACACAATATAATGTCTAATATTATTAAAAGATTTAAATCTTAAGAGTTTCCACATTTAAAGTGATTTAAATTAAATAATAAGAAAGATTAAAAAGTGCTAACACGAGTAATTAGATTCTTCTAATTTGTTTTTAAAATACTATATAATATTTTATTTTTTATCATTTTAAAATTATATATTTAATTCTATATTTCACAGAGAATTTTAACAAACACAATAAATACGTGAAAATGGAGACGAAGCGAACACTCACTAATAAATGTATTTAAGTGAAAGAAATGAAAATGTGCTCAAGTTAAGCTGAGGAGTGAGAGGAGACATAAATAAACATCTACTCTTTATATTCAAAATATCTACGTCGTCTGAACAAGATGGCGGCGGCGTCTCGGTTTGTTCCTGCCGGAGAGTCTCTGGTCGGAATCAGTCGCTGGGTTTCCTGGACAGAAACCACACCTTCATCGGGTCCTTCTTCCCTTTCATGGACACGGGACCTCGGAACTCCAGATGGAACTGCGGGTCGGCGTTCTCTGGCGACTGCAAACACCTGCAGAGGACACGTTTTCCTGTAATACCTCAACTCACCACAAGGAGGTTCTCTCACCTGTAGGTGTATTCCGAAACATTGATTTTCCCTTTGACTCCCGTGGTTTCAGTCCTGCTGGTGAGGTTGACCGTGTTCCCGAAGAGGCAGTATCTGGGCATCCTCTGACCTATGACCCCCGTCACCACCTCACCCGTGTGGATCCCGATCGTGATCTAAAGAAATAGACTCGCAGGTGATTTTTGTGTTTCAAATAACAAGGAAGACCGAAAGGTTTTGGATCTTATTGCAGCTTTTGAAACATTTTTTTTCAAGAATTGAATGTGTTTGAATCACGTCATTCACTAAATATATAATATATTCAAATGTTTAATTTATTTTTATTGAAAAATTAATTGACTATTTGTATAGTAAAAGCTTTAATCTGGTATTTGTTTTAATAATTTAATGTAAAATTCGAATATTTTCGAAATGAATTAAATCTTTTTTACACATAGAGTTGGATATTCTAATTCAGAAAAATTATTCTGAAATAAATTTAAATAATTTTAAATTCTTTAAATAAATTGAATTTGAATTTGAATTTCAAAATTTCAACATTTTGAGAATTTCAAAATTTCTTTTTTTGATGTTCTCATTCAAAACAAGTTTTCTAAATTCAACATTTGTTAATAAAAGGCATTTTAAATTCAATATAAAAATGTTGGTGAAAAAAGTATCATAAGTTGCAAATAGCTGAAAATTTACTGTAGCCATTGAATCATTGATGTTAGTTACTGTGCCTTTTTATATTGAATTAAAAAAGCTTTGAATTTAAAAAATATGGAATTTAGAAAATGTATTTTCAAAAACTCAACATTTAAATGATAAATTCTAAACTATTTATAAATTATATGTTAAAAGTATGTCCACAAATAGAGTTATATAAATAAAAAAGGTTGTTTTTCAGCTCGGCAGATATAAAAATAGAAACAAACACCATAAAGGGATGAAAGCAGCTCAAGAAGAAGGTGTAAGATTCGGTGGGTGTTTTCTGCCTTTTATTTCTCCTGCAGAATCACTCGCCACCAAAAAAAAAGCATCTTCAGACTTTGAGTCGATGTGAAAAAAAAACAAACGATCTGGAGTATGTGAAGCAGCGGAGAAATGTACACTCCAGAGCTGGAGCGCTCGTCGTTGTCAGCTCGGAGACAAACGAGGCTCTATTTTTAGCTCCGGGGTCATGAGATGATTTGAGTCTGTTTCTGCAAAACTAAACCTCGCTCGTCTCCGTTGATGCCGCGTCCCCAAAATAAACAGCTCTTTGTTAAGCAGACACCACTTTCCAGAGCGCAGGTCTCAACAGCCGTGAATACAATAACAATCCACAGCAGTCCGTCAAACAAAACGTCTGCTGCTCTTCATCCAACGTGCCTGTTGGCGTGTGCTAGTAGCGTGTGCTAGTAGCGTGTGCTAGTAGCGTGTGCAACCGTCGACCCAAACTCAATCTTCAACCGTTCAATAGGGTCGAATCGATAGGGATTTGAATCATCATCGTGATTGATCAATAACTAGGACATCGCCATATTTGTTTCAGAAATTAAATTTAGAAAAATTTTCTTCGTTTGTGTTGCAATTATACTACCGACCGCTAGATGGCAGCAGTCATTACGTCCACCACAGCTAAACAAAAACAGTGTCTCAAATCGCATACTTCTCCAAGTATACTAGAAGTTAGTATGCATCAGGATAGTGTACATACTAACTAGTCACTAATTCTCCACAGATAGTATGCCTCAAATCAAACTCTGCTGCTACACACTAACAGGAAATGACACGACAGCTTCTTCTTCTACTACTATTTAACGATGGTTTCAACCAGCTGTTTGAACGCTATCGACACCTGCTGGCAGCACGTTTTGCAAGTTTGGAAGAAGAAATTAAGAAAAAATATGAGAAAGTAAAGTGTTTTCCCCGTTATCAGCACCGAAGACGTGTCATCCTCCTACTGTTGGCTGAAAATGCACCTGTAAGTATATATATATATATATATATATATATATATATATATATATATATATATAACGTAACTTCTTTTTACAACATCAACGTTACTAAGAAGGCGGCTATTTAGGGTAGAAAGTGTCCATTGATCCATACTCATGCAGTGTTTCAAATCGCATACTTGCGCATCTTAATGATGTTGTAAACGGAAGTTACGTCATATATATAAATATATATACTTACAGGTGCATTTTCAGCCAATAGTAGGAGGATGACACGTCTTCGCTGCTGATACCGATACTGATAGATATCTCGTGAATATTTCGTTTCTGATATTTTTTCTTTATTTCGTCTTCCAAACTTGCAAAACGTGCTGCCAGCAGGTGGCGATAGCGTTTCTACAGCTGGTTGCAACCATCGTTAAATAGTAGTAGAAGAAGAAGCTGTCGAGTCATTTCCTGTTAGTGTGTAGCAGCAGAGTTTGATTTGAAACATACTATCTGTGGAGAATTAGTTACTAGTTAGTACGTACACTATCTTGATGCATACTAACTTCTAGTATACTAAGAGAAGTATGCAATTTGAGACACAGCATCAGTTTTGTGGGCGTTTTTAGTACGACAATTGAGTGTGCATGGTGCACTACATTTCGCATACTAGGAATTGAGACGCACTTATGCACTAAAAATACTAACTTTAAGTTCACAAGTATGTGATTTTTGAGACACAGCTCAATGCAATGACTGAGGACAAGAGGATGCAGTCGAAACTACTATAGTATTGCTATACAGCATATCACAATATATCGCTGTGATCGTATCGCCAGATTTCTACCAATCCATAACGAGGGATTGGAACCATCATCATCAAGTATAGTTCAGAGACTGACCTGCACAGGTTTGTCCTCCACCTTGACCTGTCCGGCGATCTCCAGCATGTCCAGCGCGAGGTGACAGATCGACTTGGCGTGATGTGTGCACGGCTCCGGCAGACCGCTCACCGTCATGTACTTGTCGCCCACCGTCTCCACCTGTGGACATGAAGGAGACAAAAATATTCTATGAATCGTTTGTCTTTCTTTGACGCAACGGGCAGAACCGCCGTCGAAACAGGAAGTACAGCACAAGCGTTTAAAACTAGACGAGAGAAATATAATGAGTGTGTTCGGTGAAGGAGTATATTCAAGATACAGTAGATTATGCCTCAGAGAATGAAAAGACTATGTCAAAACTTGGGGCCTCATGTACTAAGAGGTTGTAGGTTAAAAAAAACGGGCAGACCTACTTTTCCAGGTCAAAGTTCATATGTATCAACGAGGAAAAGAGTGTTAAAAACGTCCTTATTTACTGCTCAGATGCACGTCAGCCTCACTACGATATGTATCGATAAAAAATTAACAAAAACACAAATGGATATTAAATTATTCACAAACATATAAATATGTTCTCATTCACCAAACCGATAATCTGTATTTATTGGGACAACATTGATCGTTTTATACTTAATATTTTAATCCTCTATTTCACGCTATTCGGGAAAAATGTAGACATTATAAGCTTGTTTTTAATAATAAAACGAACAAAATGATCAGCGTCTGATCGCTTCAAGTCTTTCTCCACGAGAGTCACAGACGTTCTTGTGAAACAACATCTCGTTCTTTCAAACTGAAGCTGCAGAATGAAAGCAGCTAAAGCCGGTTTCCCTGATGTGATCACGTGATCAGATCTCACACTTATATAAATACAATATTAAATTATAAATGTAATAAGAATTTGTGTCGTGTCACACATTAATATGAAGCTCAAGACGATCAGACCATCTTCTCATCATCATCAACACTCAGCGCCTCTAAGTTACTGATTTACAGTTTTATTCTTGTTAAACTCCATTTTAAGATGTTTCAAATAAGGCCCTGATCGTCTCTGGAAATAAATATTTGCATTAATAACCCTGTATGTTAAATATAAACGTTTACACCGGATCATGTCCGCAATAATTTTAATTTAAATTGAAAGAATATAAACTGTTAAGTAAAAATTCATGTTTTCATTCGTTTTTTTCTGATCGCAGAGACAAAGATCACGAATTTGGTTCATTTTAATATGATTTAAATATGTAAATGAGGGCGTGGAAAGGGGAACAAGTCTGCGATTAATTCCATGTGGATTTGGATAAACAAAGAAAAGTGCTTGTATTTGTTTGCACGAGCAGATTCATACATCTGAATATTTGCAAGTTTGAGTTACAGACGAGTAGTTTTGAAGTATTTGGATGTTTTTAAGTTTGACTTTTAGGACGAAGGCAACTGAGCTCCAGTCGCTACATTAAAATGAACAAACATTTTTGTCTAAAAAAAACAAATCCCAACCTTCAGTCGACACGAGGGTGAGTAGAAAACGAGTTGGGATTTTTGTGTGAACTATGGGTTTAACCCTGTGTACGAGAAGTTCGGTGAATCCATGCATCAAATGGAGTTTTTACTTTAAATACACAAACCGAAACGTAAACATTTGAACATCGGCTCGTCAGGCATGCGGGGGAAAAGAGTGTTAAAAACATCCTTATTTACTGCTCAGATGCACGTCAGCCTCACTACGATCAGTATCGATAAAAAATTAACAAACACAAAAATGGACATTAAATTATTCACAAACATATAAATATGTTCTCATTCACCAAACCGATAATCTGTATTTATTGGGACAACATTGATCGTTATATACTTAATATTTGAATCCTCTATTTCACGCTATTCGGGAAAAATGTAGACATTATAAGCTTGTTTTTAATAATAAAACGAACAAAATGATCAGCGTGTGATCGCTTCAAGTCTTTCTCCACGAGAGTCACAGACGTTCTTGTGAAACAACATCTCGTTCTTTCAAACTGAAGCTGCAGAATGAAAGCAGCTAAAGCCAGTTTCCCTGATGTGATCACGTGATCAGATCTCTTTGAAAATCACACTTATATAAATACAATATTAATTCATAAATGTAATAAGAATTTGTGTTGCGTCACACATTAATATGAAGCTCAAGACGATCAGACCATCTTCTCATCATCATCAATACTCACTATAGTGCTAGTTACTGATTTACAGTTTTATTCTTGTTAAACTCCATTTTAAGATGTTTCAAATAAGGCCCTGATCGTCTCTGGAAATAAATATTTGCATTAATAACCCTGTATGTTAAATATAAACGTTTACACCGGATCATGTCCGCAATCATTTAAATTGAAATTGAAAGAAAATAAACTGTTAAGTAAAAATTCATGTTTTCATTAGTTTTTTTCTGATCGCAGAGACAAAGATCACGAATTTGGTTCATTTTAATATGATTTAAATATGTAAATGAGGGCGTGGAAAGGGGAACAAGTCTGCGATTAATTCCATGTGGATTTGGATAAACAAAGAAAAGTGCTTGTATTTGTTTGCAGGAGCAGATTCATACATCTGAATATTTGCAAGTTACAGACGAGTAGTTTTGAAGTATTTGGATGTTTTTAAGTTCGACTTTTAGGACGAAGACAACTGAGCTCCAGTCGCTACATTAAAATGAACAAACATTTTTGTCTAAAAAAAAACAAATCTGACCAACCTTCAGTCGACAAGAGGGTGAGTAGAAAACGAGTTGGGATTTTTGTGTGAACTATGGGTTTAACCCTGTGTACGAGAAGTTCGGTGAATCCATGCATCAAATGGAGTTTTTCCTTTAAATACACAAACCGAAACGTAAACATTTGAACATCGGCTCGTCAGGCATGCGAGGGAAAAGAGTGTTAAAAACGTCCTTATTTACTGCTCGGATGCACGTCAGCCTCACTACGATCAGTATCGATAAAAAATTAACAAACACACAAATGGATATTAAATTATTCACAAACATATAAATATGTTCTCATTCACCAAACCGATGATCTGTATTTATTGGGACAACATTGATCGTTTTATACTTAATATTTTAATCCTCTATTTCACGCTATTCGGGAAAAATGTAGACATTATAAGCTTGTTTTTAATAAAAAAACGAACAAAATGATCAGCGTCTGATCGCTTCAAGTCTTTCTCCACGAGAGTCACAGACGTTCTTTTGAAACAACATCTCGTTCTTTCAAACTGAAGCTGCAGAATGAAAGCAGCTAAAGCCGGTTTCCCTGATGTGATCACGTGATCAGATCTCTTTGAAAATCACACTTATATAAATACAATATTAATTCATAAATGTAATAAGAATTTGTGTCGTGTCACACATTAATATGAAGCTCAGACGATCAGACCATCTTCTCATCATCATCAATACTCACTATAGTGCTAGTTACTGATTTACAGTTTTATTCTTGTTAAACTCCATTTTAAGATGTTTCAAATAAGGCCCTGATCGTCTCTGGAAATAAAATATTTGCATTAATAACCCTGTATGTTAAATATAAACGTTTACACCGGATCATGTCCGCAATAATTTAAATTTAAATTGAAAGAAAATAAACTGTTAGGTAAAAATTCATGTTTTCATTCGTTTTTTTCTGATCGCAGAGACAAAGATCACGAATTTGGTTCATTTTAATATGATTTAAATATGTAAATGAGGGCGTGGAAAGGGGAACAAGTCTGCGATTAATTCCATGTGGATTTGGATAAACAAAGAAAAGTGCTTATATTTGTTTGCACGAGCAGATTCATACATCTGAATATTTGCAAGTTTGAGTTACAGACGAGTAGTTTTGAAGTATTTGGATGTTTTTAAGTTCGACTTTTAGGACGAAGGCAACTGAGCTCCAGTCGCTACATTAAAATGAACAAACATTTTTGTCTAAAAAAAACAAATCCCAACCTTCAGTCGACACGAGGGTGAGTAGAAAACGAGTTGGGATTTTTGTGTGAACTATGGGTTTAACCCTGTGTACGAGAAGTTCGGTGAATCCATGCATCAAATGGAGTTTTTCCTTTAAATACACAAACCGAAACGTAAACATTTGAACATCGGCTCGTCAGGCATGCGGGGGCCTCCGCCCGAGATCGGCTGAAAACACTGGGACCACCAGGCCATTCAGCCTTTAGAGTAAATATTACTTCTTTTGTCGACCCGCTGGATGAGGCTGACTCACTGGGTCTGTTTGACATCTCAAAGTGCATTCTTTCCTGAAAGCAGTGCGTGTAAATCTGCCACCGGAGCTCCATAAAATAGTCCCTGAGTAAAACCATGTTGTGTTTACACTCTTCAAATGGGGGGAAAAGACACAACTGGAGATATAAATTACCTCTTATATCCTTGTCGGTGTGTTACCGTGAAATGTTAAATCAGCAGCGTCACCGCCGCGTTTTTTTCATTTTCGCCCTCGACGGCAGGAAATGGAACTTTTTTTTTTAGATTTGCGGATCCTCTCCACGCAAACACGCCATTGGTTGCCGACAGCTTTCTGGCCGCTCACCTTGTATACATAAGGGTTCTTCCGTGAGTCCGTCAGGATGTCGAAGCGAGTGTAAACATCGTTGAGCAGGTTGACTATCTTGATGGCGCCCTCGGCCGAGGCGTGCTTGCTGCAGAAGGCGTTGAATCCCACGATGCCGCTGAACAGGATGGTCAGGTTGTCGTAGCGTTTGGCCGGGACCGGACGCTTGTGGCGCAGCTCGTTGGCGACGGATGGCGGCAGGACGGAATAGAGAAGCCTGAGTGGAGGGAGAAGGAATAGACGCTGAAATACGTCTCATTAAAAAACAAGAGAATGAGATACAGGTGCAGACTCTGTAGGGACTTAAACGAAAGTGGACGAGCATTTTTTATTTTATTCCTCCCCGAGGACATTTTGGTCATTTTCTCTGCGTACGCTACGTTGGGTTTGGGGAGTGTGGTGTTTCTATGGCAACGGTAAAATCATGGCGGTCTCGAAATACCTCCTGTGATGCAGACAATTTGACGGCTGATGAAACGTACAGAACGGGGGAAGAAGGAAAACCTCACGTTCCCAAGAAATGTTTTTTTTTCCCGGAGACACGACATCTCGTGTCACAAATAGATGGTTTAAGACGAGATTATTTAGTGCAGAATACAGATTTGCAATCACCGGTAAGAGGCGAGAGGTGAGAAGAGAACACAGAAAAGATAATAGTGCAGGTGTGATGGTGGAGGAATTTCACGAGAGGATGAAGACGGTGAAGAGTTCCTATTATAGGCGACGCCCGTGTCGTGAGTGTGAAGCTCCTGAAGGAATCATCTGGTGTAGTAACAGATCCATGCTTAACATAATAAATATGATCATGTGAATGGTTCTAGTTGCTTATTAACAAATGTATTTTGTATTTATTATTCATTTATATTTCAACTTAATTATTTTTTATTCTTATATATATATATAAATCCCTCAAAACATTATGTAAATTAAATAAATGTTTTGAAAAAAACATTATTTTAAATTAAATAAATAAAAATGTAACTTTTTTAGCTAAATAAATGTCATGACAAAGCTATTTTCTCCTTTTTTCTTTGGGTTTTGTTCCATCTTTTTGCTTGACGGCCCCTTACAACATTCACAGAATCTAATGACGACCCCTGAACTCATGGCAAACCGAAGACTGGAAGCAGAGAATTATTTAAAATTGTCAGATGCTTCTAGAATAATCTGATCATTTACTGTATACAGCATTGATTATGAAGTTAAGATGATCTAAAATAATCCCATACATCCATCAAAACATCAATTAAATTGTAAAAAAGAGTTGAGCTTGTGGCCCAGTCTCCTCATGATATGACCTCTGGTGACCCCACCCGACCAATTGAGTTTAATTGAAATAATATTTACAATAGACTGAAAACCTACTTATTTTAAATTATGTTTCTTCTACACCTTTTCCCTTTGAAATCGTGGTTTAAAAAAAAAAAGATCAGACCTGTCCGTCTTCTTCTTCTCGTCCTCCAGGGCTCGAAGGGTGTGCTGCAGACGGTCGGTCAGGATCTCCAGCTCCTGGGTCAGTTTGTACTCCTCGCGGAACTGCTCGCCCAGCAACACCAGGTCACGCGTGGCGTCGTGCAGAGGGATGTCGCTGAGGTACAGACCCCTTCTGGTCAGGTCGTCCAGGTTCATCACGCTGGGAGAGAGAAAGGTCAGCAAACCTGGCCAATCCCTATTCATTGCCCAGTATCCAGTGACACAGTTTACATATATGAGGCGAGAATATAGAGCTTTTGGCAACAGTCGTGAGAAAAATAAAGTCGATTAGAGACTTATTAGGTAATATTTCGTTGATATAATTTTATTTTATTTTTAATGTTTCAAGCTACAACATTGCCTATTACACAAATGAGCTTTTTTTTTTAATTTGTGAATGCTTTATTCAATTTTTAATACATAATATATAGCAAGGATAATTAAATTGAAAGTGAGTGCTCGAGACCTCGGCTCCTGGAAGGTGATCTGCTCTTTGTGATGTCACCTAAAGAAACATGACATGGTGGTATTTATTTTTTATTATTTACTCAGTATGTATCAAGTTAAATAATGGTTTAAATCACTTGATAGTATATATAGTATATATTTATATATATTGAAAGAGGCTGCAGGTCATTTTAAACCTCACAGTTCAAGGGGTCAAACTGTAGACACTCAAGTTCATTAATTAAAGTAATAGTAAATGTTATTATTTATGTTATCTGAACGATCAATTTATAATTCACACCAGTTTTTGCGTCACATGAATAGTGAGTCTTATATTGGGTATGGAAAAAACTATTGCAAATCAAAGTTAATCGTGAAATGTGATGCAGTTTTGTATTGAAAATACAGTAAGACAAAAATAACATTAACATTTAAATATATATATACATTTTAACAGTGGAATATTTGAATGAAGTAGCAGCTGCTGATTAATGGAGAACTCACACTTGGGTGGACTCACCTGGGGGAGCAGAGAAAGAGGATGTTCTCCGCCTCTGGCAAGTAAATCATCTGTCCCTTCAATCTGAGGCAGCTGATCTCCACCCCCGTCAGTTCGTCCTCGTTCTCCACCGTCTCCACGTTCAGCAGGCCCTCCTTCCAGGATTAAACCTTCATGAATATTTCACCTTCGGTCCTGAACTTTCCTGCTCAAATATTCTCGACTCTGCTTCTGTAGTTTTCAATCTTTTCTGTCTCCGTTTGCAAACAATGTTCAATTGATAATGGAAGCAAGTGTCACGGTGGATTTAAAATACAAAACTTATTCCCCTTTTGTAACAAAGCATTAAGATACTGGTACTACCACCTTTTTTTGTTGATTCGATTGTGTGGTACAAATAAATGTACTTTCGTTTGAACAAATGTAACGATAAGAAGATCACTAGAAAGAGTGCACTTCGAGAAGAAAATACAGTGTGAATGCTGAGCATGCTGTGCTGTGGAAGTAGAAGTGGAATTATTGGTAGTATTAGTAGTAGTGGAAGTAGTAGTTAAAGTAGAAGAAGTGGAATTAGTAGTAGAAGTAGAAGTAGTATTAGTAGTAAAAGTAGAATTAGTAGTTAAAGTAGAAGAAGTATAATTAGTTTAATAAAAGGAGAAATAGTAGAAAAGTAAAAGTAGTAGTAGAATAAGTAGTAAACATGGAAGTAGTAGTAGAAGTAGTAGTTAAAGTAGAAGAAGTGGAATTAGTAGTAAAATTAGAAGTAGTAGTAGTATTAGTAGTAGTAGTGAAAGTAGTAGTAGAATAAGTAGTAAAAGTAGTAGTAGTAGTAGTAGAATTAAAAGTAAATGTAGAAGTAGTAGTAGTATTAGTAGTAGTAGTGAAAGTAGTAGTAGAATAGTAGTAAAAGTAGTAGTAGTAGTAGTAGTGGAATTAGTAGTTAAAGTAGAAGAAGTGGAATTAGTAGTACAATTTGAAGTAGTAGAAAAATAAAAGTAGTAGTAGTAGAATTAGGATTAAATGTAGAGTAGTAGTAGTAGAAGTAGTAGTGGAATTAGTAGTAAAAGTATAAGTAGTAGGTCAAAGTGGAAGGAGTTGAAACATGAGTTGAAGATTTTTCAAATTGAAATAAATGGGGTAGAAAAAGAGTAAAAAAAAGAAAGCGTGGAAGAGATAAAAGAAAGCTAGACCATAGCCTTCCCAGCATTCACTCAATCAGTTTCATTTAAGACGAGAATTAGTCATAGTTTTCTCGATAATAACCACTTAACCCTTGAGTCGTCTCCGGGTCGAGGTGAACGACCTCTGCATTTTCTTTCATGCAAGCCAAGGAGGTCGTTCACCTCGACCCGGAGACGACTCAAGGGTCAAAGGTTAGTCACATGAGAATCTGCTTGATTATAACCATTGTTTGGAGGAAACATGGTCACACGAGTGTACCCGACTCACCATGCTGCGTAGAACAAAGACGGTGTTGATGTGGGACAGGATGCCGTGGAAGCTGAAGTCGATGTGAGGACGGACCAGAGAGAAGACGGACGGGAGGATGCAGGCGCCGGGCTGGAGCTGCAGGAGATGTTTCACCAAACCGTCTCAAACATCTGATCACAACTTCTTTTCATTCTTGGACGTCTCTGTACAATTGTTGGCTTAAACTTAAACACTGACATATCAAAGGATTAACATGAACATTCATCGGCTTTGATTTTGAAAAAAAAAGAGCAGATTTTCTCTGAAATAAGCGTGTGACTCTTGACTAGTGAACAACTCTAGAACTAATCTTCTGTTTTACAATCTTCATTCCATATAAATAATGCTAAAACACAAACTCACACAAAGTGTCTAAAAGCTATGAGACACATACATACAGAACAACATCATCGGCATACAATCAAACAAGCTTAGATACAAATACATCTTGTTGTAACCAGTCATGAGCTCTTGCTGATTCAGCATTATAGTGAAATGTATTTTTTTTTTCCACGTCATCCTATTGTATTTTTACTTTCTTATATCTGAACGTCGGCCCGTGAATATAATCCTGACATTCAACCGGTCCGTGGTCCGAGAAAGGTTGGGGAGCCTTGGTTTAGACAAATAAAGCATGGTGCAAAAATAAACTATTTATACAGATTATAAATGCATTTCACTAATTGAGATTAATTACGGTATAAAGCATGACTCATAATACTCTTAAACTATTAGTGGATCCTCAGTTAGTATTAAAAAACACATGTATTTAAAGGGCAACCAATGTGAAAACCCAAATCTGTTGATTCACTCTCATGTTTCAAATGTTTAACCCTTTCTATAAAGTTCTCCCCCGTCTGAAATCTCGGCGAACGAGAGGTTACGAGAGGGGAGTCCATTATGACGTAACAATGGCTTCATTCCTCCTCCAGCCGGCTGTGATCACGGCTTGGTCATGTAAAAGTAGTTGTAGAATAAGTAGTAAAAGTAGAAGTAGTAGTAGTATTAGTAGTAGAAGTAGAAGAAGTGGAATTTGTTTTAAAAAAGTAGAAGAAGTGGAATTAGTAGTCAAATTAGAAGTAGTAGAAAAGTAAAAGTAGTAGTAGAATTAGAAGTAAATGTAGAAGTAGTAGTAGTATTAGTAGTAGTAGTGACAGTAGTAGTAGTATAAGTAGTAAAAGTATAAGTAGTAGTAGTAGTAGTAGTAGTGGAACTAGTAGTTAAAGTAGTAGAAAAAAAAAGTAGTAGTAGTAGTAATACTGTCAAATTATTAGTGCATCCTCAATTATTATTTAAAAAAAATACATGTATTTAAAGGGCAACTAATGTGAAAAGCAAAATCTGTTGATTCCGCCCATGTTTCAAATGTTTAACCCTTCCTATAAAGTTCTCCCCCTCGCCTGAAATCTTGGCGAACGAGAGGTTACGAGAGTGGAGTCCATTATGACGTAACAATGGCTTCATTCCTCCTCCAGCCGGCTGTGATCACGGCTTGGTCATGTAAAAGTAGTTGTAGAATTAGTAGTAAAAGTAGAAGTAGTAGTAGTATTAGTAGTAGAAGTGGAATTAGTAGTTAAAGTAGAAGAAGTGGAATTAGTTTTAAAAAAGTATAAATAGTAGAAAAGTAAAAGTAGTAGTAGAATTAGAAGTAAATGTAGAAGTAGTAGTAGTATTAGTAGTAGTATTGAAAGTAGTAGTAGAATAAGTAGTAAAAGTAGAAGTAGTAGTGGAATTAGTAGTTAAAGTAGAAGAAGTGGAATTAGTAGTAAAATTAGAAGTAGTAGAAAAATAAAAGTAGTAGTAGTAGTAGTAGTCTCAAATTATTAGTACATCCTCAATTATTATTAAAAAAAATACATGTATTTAACGGGCAACCAATGTAAAAACCCAAATCTCTTGATTCACTCTCATGTTTCAAATGTTTAAGTCTTCCTATAAAGGTCTCCCCCGTCTGAAATCTCAGCGAACGAGAGGTTACGA
Organism: Callionymus lyra; assembly: GCF_982586985.1. Lineage (NCBI taxonomy): Eukaryota > Metazoa > Chordata > Actinopteri > Syngnathiformes > Callionymidae > Callionymus > Callionymus lyra. The sequence continues at coordinate 38,817,722 of NC_141818.1, forward strand.
GAGCGGAGTCCATTATGACGTAACAATGGCTTCACTCCTCTTTCAGCCAGCTGTAATCACGCCTCGCTTTGTTTATACAACGAGTCCCTTGGCAGTGGAGACTTCCTTGATGGAATATAGGCGCCGACCAACCTTGATGCTTGACCAATCACAGCAGAGTGGGTGTGGTTATGATAAACGACAACATAAGTGATTTCAGTGGGCGGGGCTTAAGATCATTTTCTAATGTAAATACTTGAATGAAAATATAGTTTTGTACAAACAGTCGCTGATGATACAATAGAGTCCGACATCTTTTTTGAGACACACTTAAATCAAAACTCTAGTTTCCCTTCAAAGCTCTTACAGGCCACAGGAAATGACTGTTTGGGCCCCGGGGCCCTGGAGTCTCACACCTTAAAGCTAAGATAAGAAAGGGTTTGCACCTGAGGTAGGACGCGACAGATGGCGTTCCCGCACTGGGTGAGCATCAGGTCTCTGTCGAACATGAGGTGGAAGGGAAAGGCCTTGCAGAAGGTGTACGGGCTGATCCGGGTCTCCTGTGTGCCGTTCTCCTCGAAACCGTCCAGATCCTCGTAGAAGGCCTCCTCCTCCGAGTCCTTCTCCTCGATCAGGAACTTGATGTGGTCGCACTCCTCGCTTTTGGGCTGGATCATCTTGAAAGGAAATCATTGAATCATATTCTTTATTTTACAGCTCAATCTCAAATAAGCGTCTGGATAAAACTAGATTAATTATTTAACTTTAAGGTCTTTTGCGTCTACGGACCTTCATCTCGATCTCGGTGCCGTGGATCTGCTGAGCGACCGTCTTGATGATGCCGATGACGATGTCCTGCAGTCCTTCTCGCTCCGAGTAATAGTGAAGGATCAAGTTGTTTCCCTTCTCGGCGTCGGTGCAGCGGAACGAGGGCGCCCTCATCCCCGGGTAGATGGTGCCCAGGTGGTCGTGCAGAGCGTCCAGGTTCTGGCGACGGAAGTGCATCGTGTCACGGAAAGAAAAAAATTAATCTTGGCGGCATCGCGTGTAAAAAAACTAAAATGTTTCCACTTCCGTTAAGACGGCGACACGAAGAGTTTCAAATGAAATGATGTTAGTGGCGCTGAGGTACAAATATGAAGCATGTCATCGTTTTTATGAATACAATTATTTGTTATTATTATTATTTTCTTCAATATTTTTGGTGTTGAAACAGTTTAGAAAATGCATTCATTAATTATTGGAATTAAAGTTTTAAAAAACATTTAATTTTGAAAAGATTGTATATTTTTTTTATCTAAAATGATTAATAAAGGGATTATTTGATTCAATTATTAAATAAAAAAATATTATGCTCAAAAAATATTAAACATTTTAAAGAATCTTTAGGTGCACGATACAGGGGCAACGATATGATATATTTCTCACTGTCAGAACAAGGGTATATTTGTAGTATTGTTGAGTACTTGACTCTGGTGTTGCAGAATTTACAGACCACATGACTCTTGATGAAGTCGTAACTACTTTCATTTGTTTTGAAACCAAAATATGTCCAAACATCAGATTTGAAAGCTGCTGGAGTCGACTGCATCCTCTCATGCTCAGTCATCTCCAGGATCTCTCATATTTCCTTTAGCTACAGAGGCTTTAATGACTGCTGCCATCTAGAGGATCGATGTTTAATTTCAACATAAAAATGAACTTAAATGTTAATTAGGGATGTGTATTGGCAAGAATATGACGATATGAAACATATCTCGATACATGTTCAGGGTTCGAAATTTCACCGCGGCAACCACAGTACCTCCACATACTGAAAAATGTACCCACGTTTACAGCAACAGCTTTTAATTGGTTAATAAATACTGGTAGCGTTGTTGTTTCGTCGCATGAACATAATAAAATCGTCCCGACTTGACTGTTATTTAGCATTTTTAACTGTTCAATATCTAACGGTAAAAGGTAAACAACATGGGTGTCAAAGGTCAACTGAGGACGGAAACAGCCGAGCGAGTGATACACTCATTACATCAGCATCTTGAAGTAGGTAAAGGTGTCTGGTGAATTTTGGTCAGGCATTGAACTTTAAAAATGCCAAGCAAGGAAAGGGTAAAAAAAAAGAATAGACGAGAAATTACAGGCTGTTGGGAAAAATGTAGCAAAATACACAACTTTTTTAGGTAAGTTTATTTCTCTGTTAAATGCAGTGCTAAAAGTATTTAGTGGTTTGTTTGCCCCCGAAACTCGCCAGTTCCTAAACTTGTCGATGTTGCCATGTGTGTGTTTATTTTAATTCGTGGCTCTCAGCGACCAAGTGTGTAACATACGTGGATTTGTATACTTTTTGTAAACATTGAATACAAGCCGCTAATGAAAACGATATTATTGATATAATGACTGATTAACCAAATCTCATGACTCATTTTACTTTTACATGTAATCCAGTCATTTATAATCTTTTAATTCTCATGACTTTAACATGTATGTCAGGTGATTATTTATTCAGAGCATTTTATTTAAGTTTGTGAACATTTGTTATAATACATATTTGTTATAAATGAATAATTACTAGCAGTAGAAGCACAAGATGTGAATGCATAGCTTAGATGCTAAAATGACATTATGTCGAACCCGAGTGCATTATTTAAAAATGCTATTGAATTATTTGTTGTGAGTAAAATAAATGTGTTGAAAATAGCATGATATATATATATATATATACACACATTTGCTTTGGCGCCCCTACTTCAAAATAAATGTTTGCCTTGGGGCCCTTAAATTTATGCTCTTCTTTAAGGCAACACTTGCCTTGACCTTAAAAAGTTTATATTCGAAGCCTGCATGTATACTTCACATAGATACGATATTTTGCAATTCTGTAGTAACAACAATATATTGATTCTTTTAAAGATACACCACTTTTTTCTGGCTTTTACAGCAAAGAAATGAGCAAATACTTTCTCTAATCAAATGTGAAGGTGCTTGTAGAAAAGTGCTTCTCAAAAAATGTACAAAAAATTTACATTAACAAGTTTGTGGAAATCAAATTTAGCGTAGATGTCACATGGAACTCAGCGCTAACAGCCTTTATTCAACCAGTATTAAACTCTACTTATTGTATGAGTCAGATTCCAATGATAAAGTCAACATTAACACCAACAAGAACGTTTGTTATTGTTGACTTTCATGCGTCGACTGAACGTTTCTCTCGTCTCTACAGAACAGGAAAGTTAACGGCTTCGTTTTGTTTGGTCTTTCTTGTTTCTTCGATCGGCTCATATTCTGTGTCGTGATTCGTCTTTAGACATTTAATAAAGTTAGTGTCGGCAGCGCAAAAATATATATATTTTTAAATATATATTTTTTAAAATATGGTTACAGCGCTATTGAATATTGATACAGTATCGTGAATAAAAATATTGCGATATATCGTTAAATCGATATTTTCTAACACCCTTTATGATAATCATAAATAAAAAAATAAAAACAATAGCAGGATATTGAAGTAAATCTATATTTTCCTAAAGGCCTTAGATTTCCATCTTTAAAGTAAAATTCAAGTTCACCTGCAGGAACTCACGAACATTGGACCCCAGCACTCTCAGGATGGTGTCATATCCAGACTCCTGGCAAAATTCGAAAAACATCTTCCCGAACATCTGCAGGATATCTCCGGCGTCGATCTCTGCGTTTGTAAGAATAAAAGAACAGAAATATCATTCGAAAAATCATTATTTGTTGATCCGTAGAGTAAAAAAGAAAAACTTACTGAGGACTTTACTGGCAGCTGCGACCAGGTCGTAAGTTTTCGTGTCATCGTATATAATCCTGACGAGAAACTGACCCTCGATGTCCAGTTGAGCTTCTCGTCTGTAAACACAAGATGTTATCGACGGAAGCGTAAAAAAAAAAAAAACACGGTCTCTGGACATTTTTAGGAAAAAGCCATTTCGGTAAAGATGGAGTCACCGACCCTTAAATAGAGCCTGATTTATTGACCGGCCATTCCAGGAGCTTTTTAAGAAGATCAGGTTTGAAAGTTTCCAACATTGGAAGTAATTAAAAATCAAGACTGTATGAACACGAGGTCGTGTTGTTACAAACTATTGTTCGTCGCACGGATGATTAGTTTCTCATTTCGCTGTGAGCTGGGAAAACAAACATGATCTACAACTCTGTCCGGAGAAGCCGTTAAAATAAAAACAGCTGGATCAACAAACTGGTGAGGGGAGGATCTGAGCTCCACATGAAGCAGTCGCTCGTGTTTGGAACTGACGTGATGAATCGCTGCTTAAATCCACTTTTACTTTGATAACCTTTTTTTTTTTTAAAGTGCAGATGCTGCCAGTTTCTGCTACAAAACTATATTTCAGACCGGGGCCACGTCTGGGTCAGCAGAGATTTGACAAAAATAATAATAATAATTGATTAAATTCTGCTTTATTCCTCTACAGCAGGGCCAAAAGGCGTCCCCTTGACTGTATTTGTGTGGCCCTCTTGAGGTCGAAAGATCATGTAGAAACCAACTACTTAGAAATGATTTATTTTACTCAATGCTAGTCTCTAAATACGACTTAAACGTTTTTTGTTTTAGCACTTTTCCTCTCTTATCTTTGGATACATGTAAAACATTTAGTAAATGCTTTAATATCAGATAGGAAGTTGTAAATAAATACAATAAAATACTGTTATTATACTGCAATTGATTGTAATTTATACTCTGTTTATTTAATGTATTATTTTGCTATTATCTTTGTTCAAGCTTTTCCTTGATTTTCTGGAACTCCTGTTGTGTTATCAGTTTTATCTTGATCTTTAAAATATATACTTTATTGAATATTGTTTTGATTGTTTAAGCGCTTTGTGACCCAGGTCTGGAAAAGCGCTATACAAATAAAAATTACTTACTTACTTACTTATATTATTTTATTGTTGTTTTTTTTTGATGGCCCCTAACAACAGTCTGTATAAAATGTGGCCCCTGAACAAAGATCACATCCACTTTCAAAAGTATGATGACTTCACGTTTACTATGGTATGTAGTAAAAGATTAGAAGGCTAAAAAAAAAAGCAAACTAAAAGAGGGAATCCTCCTTTTGAAGATATAATATTTGTTTATGATTATTTTAATTTGAAAGATAAGAGACATTCAACCTAACATAACAAGTCTAGTATAAAAAAGAAAATAATATAAATGGAAAATCTATTTTAAAAGCCATCGTATGATTATTTAAACAGAGCCAAGAGTGAGAACAACATCTGTACATGAGATGAGTTGTGTGTCAAACATCTCTTCACATCCAAGTGTAAACACAGGAGCAGGAACTCACTTGATGTCCTCCCACACTTCCGGACCGTAGTTCCTCAGAACCAGCAGCTCCAAGGCGTGATTGACAAATCCATACTGGAAAATAAACCCAGGAAAAAACACATAAACAGACGCATTAATTCCTGAGGAAATGTAGAGTTTGTTCGTGATGTCATTCCATCCATGAAGATTCCACCTGTTCTCCTGGAAACACTGACTATCGTGTAGCATTCAGCGCGCTAACAGGAAATAGCTAAACGTCCTCGACCAGCAGAAAAACACCATAAACACAGAAATAATAGTGTTTATTAATACGTACCATGATAGAGGCTGTTTTTTCCTTTATCTTCGTTTTAAGGCAGAAAGAGCGACGCGACCGTCATCGTTTGCTGCAGATGCTTCAGACCTGCCTTCGTGCAGCGACTCGTCGTCGGCAGCCTCAGAAAATCAGCGCCGACCAATGGCGTGCGGAGAAGGCGTGTGACGTCGTTGGGTGTCGACCAATGAGAGATGAGTGTTGGCATCGCCACTAATGACGGAGACAGTGAACTCGTGCAGAAGCGATGACATAATAAGAGTTTTATTATGAAAAACTAATAATAAATAAAGCTTTAAACAAATTAAATAACATTTCATAATTTTAAATAAATAAACACAAATTATATAATACCACCATCATCATCTTCACCATCATCATCTTCATCATCACCATCTTCTTCACCATCCTCATCATCAACATCTTCATCATCACCATCATCATCTTCATCATCACCATCTTCTTCACCATCATCATCATCATCTTCTTCACCATCATCATCTTCATCATCACCATCATCATCTTCTTCACCATCATCATCATCTTCCTCACCAACATCATCATCATCTTCCTCACCATCATCATCATCTTCACCATCATAATCTTCCTCACCATCATCATCATCATCTTCACCATCATCAGCATCTTCATGATTATCTTCTTCTTCACCATCATCAGCATCTTCACCATCATCATCATCTTCTTCACCATCATCATCATCTTCTTCACCATCATCAGCATCTTCATGATTATCTTCTTCTTCACCATCATCAGCATCTTCACCATCATCAGCATCTTCACCATCATCAGCATCTTCACCATCATCATCTTCATCTTCATCTTCATCTTCATCTTCATCTTCACCATCAGCATCTTCACCATCATCATCATCATCATCATCATCACCATCATCATCATCTTCTTCACCATCATCATCATCTTCTTCACCATCATCATCATCTTCACCATCATCATCATCATCATCTTCATCATCTTCACCATCATCATCCTCTTCATCATCATCTTCATCATCATCATCATCATCACCATCATCATCACCATCATCATCATCATCATCATCATCACCATCATCATCATCTTCTTCACCATCATCATCATCTTCTTCACCATCATCATCATCTTCACCATCATCATTATCATCATCTTCATCATCTTCATCATCATCACCATCTTCATCATCTTCACCATCATCATTATCATCATCTTCATCATCTTCATCATCATCACCATCTTCATCATCATCATCATCATCATCTTCACCATCATCATCATCATCATCATCTTCATCATCTTCACCATCATCATCATCTTCATCATCATCTTCATCATCATCATCATCTTCACCATCATCATCACCATCATCATCATCTTCACCATCATCACCATCATCATACAATATACTGTATATATACAGTATATATATATCTACTTAAATGAGAAAAACCCATTTGTTGACAGTTTTCTTTTTTAAAACAATAAAATATTCTATTGAATATTACCACTTTAACTTCTGATCACTTATGTTTATGATTTATTTATATGTGTAGTATATATATATATATATATATATATATATATATATATATATATATAGTGTATTATTCCAGGAGCAGAAAAATATCAGTCCAGTGTTTGAAATCTCTTTTTATTTAATTTGCTTACATTAATGATGACAGCACATCATCATGAGTGGTCGAAGGACATTCATCGGATGCTTCCACTGTGCCAGGAAACAAGTGCTTGGAAAACAAAAGTATAAATATACTATAAACGTGTACATTGAAAGACCATAAAAATACAAACGTTATATCACATATCTGTAATTCAGTTTCTTATAGTTTTAATGGGAAGAAAAAGGAAGATTAATACACCATATGCTTAAAAAAACATTGCTGCTGGTTTCAATACAAAATCTCAAGGAGATGTGAAATATAAATCTTTTAAATCTGTGATTAACTTGTGATTTCCCATAAGGCACCTGAACTGCTCAACGAATGTGTTTGGTATCTCGGGATCTTAACTTTCACCTCCTTGTTAATCTCCGTGTTGAAACAACTTGATGTTCAGTCAGAAAACGCTACATGGATACTTTAATGACACAAGAATGTGTGAATCACTGGTGCTCACTGTCATATATACGGGAGTGAAAATTGACGTTTTCATCGGTTAAAATAACCTGTTGACGTTTAATGACCAGATCAACCCCTTAGTGGGATATTAATAGACTTAATTTGCACAAGACTGAAAGTTTAACTCGCAGACGTCATCGGTATGACACGAGACATCGAAGATGTTTCCACGATTCATGTTTTCACACGCCTGTGATTCGGACGAGCCTCACTGGAGTTTGGGAGTTTTAACGGAAGGCTCCAGGAAATAACAAACACCAGGGATGTCTTCTGGGAAGTTGGCCGGAAGGTCTTCCCTGGTCCTGGGAATGAAGACAAACTCTGGGCGATCCTTCAGCAATCTAGGAAATACAAATAAATCACAGGGTTTGACATCTTAGAAAGTGACCTTTTATCTTTGGAGCTGTAAGAAGTCTTTCTGTTAAACATGCACAGATTCAACTGGCTATGAATGCTAAATATGAGTTTTGGGTGATTTGTGTACATTGACAAATTTTACGCATGCATTTAAATTTTTGCCAGTAAAACCAGATATCTTAAAAAAAAAAAAAAAAATTGAAGCGCTGAAAAGACAAACTCTCTATTCCATCTATGTTTCTACTCTCTATGACCAAAACGTTATGACCCATAGATCAAGATAAGTGTCCCAGAATACTTTTCTCTGTCTGGACCATAGAGTACAGAAAGAAAAGATAATTCATATTATTTCTGTTTGATTAGTACTATCTTTAAGGTGTTTTGTTTTGAAAAAGAAAATTGTATTTTCTCAGAAGTAACATCAGTCTGTGACTCTTGACACGTCAAGACGCTCGTTTCAGTCAAGTTTACTCAAAAAATAAACCTGTAAACCAGTGGAAAATGTTTTTATATGAAGGTCAGTCCTTCATATAATATGTGCAAAAAAAGGTTTGGGACCCCTGCTCTAAAGGACTCTTTAGAATGAGGAACACATATTACATTTCATTAAGCTACTCATTAAATGTGTATTAACAGCAAAACAACCTTTTATTAAACATTATAATACTGTCTCACACCTTGTACATTGTGACTCTAGTCTACCTCTCTACCCTTAATAACATGATAATAATCAGTTCACGCTCAACAAAACACCTTTATTACTGGTTGTTAACAGGGAAAAAGAAAGTAGTTAAAGATTGACTTTGATTACGACTAGCTTCTCTCTATTAATAGCATATTAATTCATCAAAAAAAATATTTGTGACTGTTTACGATAATAAGGATGATTTATTACTGGTTATTAACAGGGAAAAAGAAAGTAGTCAAAGATTAACTTTTTATGACGACTAGCTTCTCTCTATTAATAGCATATTAATTCATCAAAATAAATAATTGTGACTATATACGATTATAAGGATGATTTATTACTGGTAGGTGTCAAACATTTCTGATGTTATAACTGTATATTTGTGAAGAATGAACGTGCTGAAACTTTAAAATAGGGATTACATTCACAATTAAATTGAATTATTTCTGCATTATTAGATCACTATAAATACTTTCATATTTGCATTTATTTTTTCTTTTAAAGTAACAGTATTATTAACAGTGAATGTTTTTTTTTTTACCTTGTTGTACCTGCATTTAATAAGGTGTAAATAGAGAGACGCTAGTTTTCATCAAAGTTAATATTAAATTATTTCCTGTCAAAAACTTATAAAGGTGTTGTTCACAGTAAATTTATAATCATCATGCGATTAAGGGTAGAAGATATTCACAACGAACAAGGTGTGAGTAAAAGCCGAAAACTTGTGAATATAACTGACAAAAACTGATCCTACACTTGTTGAAATTACCTAAACAATGACTTCCTTCATGCTAACAGTTAATCTAGCTTTTCATTTAAAAAAAGAAGAAGCAGCTCAAGTTATTCTTAAACTAACAATAGGATTGTGACGGTAGATCACCTGTGAGTCGTGGGGCTAATGTTGATTTTTCGTGGTTGACTACAGGACTCGAACTTGTTGGCTAATGTGACGTTGTTACCAAAAAGGCAGTAGCGAGGCATTCTAACACCGACGACCCCGGCCAGTACAGAACCAGTGTGGAGACCGATCCGCATCTGAAAAAGAAGGAAAATAACTTGTCACCTGAAAATATAAAACAGTATCTTGGCTTTTCAGAGATTTATTGATCAACACTATTGTCTCTGAGATGATGTTAGCAATAGCCAAGTCAAAAACAAAAACCCCAAAGAATAATTTCGCAAACTTCCTGCCATTAGAACTCGAAGAGTTTCTTCTCCCCCGGATCTGATTCCCCACCTGTATCGGTTCTCCAGTCGGGGTCATGACGTCGTCAGAGAGTTCCATCATCTTTAAAGCCATCAAGGCGATCTGCAGGGCGTGAGTCTCGCTGTCCTTGTGTAATCCTCCAGCCACACAGTAGGCGTCTCCGATCGTCTCCACCTGAGCACAGCGATGCCGGTTAGATCCAAGAATCTCAGTCAGGTATTTTAGGGTTGGGGTTAGGGTTAGGGTAAGGGTTAGGGTCAGGGTCAGGGTCAGGGTTAGGGTTAGGGTTAGGGTTAGGGTTAGGGTTAGGGTTAGGGTTAGGGATAGGTTTAGGTTTAGGTTTAGGTTTAGGTTTAGGTTTAGGTTTAGGGTAAGGGTTAGGTTTAGGGTAAGGGTAAGGGTAAGGGTAAGGGTAAGGGTAAGGGTAAGGGTAAGGGTAAGGGTAAGGGTAAGGGTAAGGGTTAGGGTAAGGGTTAGGTTTAGGGTAAGGGTAAGGGTAAGGGTAAGGGTAAGGGTTAGGGTTCGGGTTAGGTTTAGGTTTAGGGTAAGGGTAAGGGTTAGGGTTAGGGTTAGGGTTAGAGTTAGGGTTAGGGTTTAGGGTTAGGGTTAGGGTTAGGGTTAGGGTTAGGGTTAGGGTTAGGGTTAGAGTTAGGGTTAGGGTTAGGGTTAGGTTTAGGATAAGGGTTAGGGTTAGGGTTAGGTTTAGTGTAAGGGTTAGGGTTAGGGTTAGGGTTAGGGTTAGGGTTAGGGTTAGGGTTAGGGTTAGGGTTAGGGTTAGGGTTAGGGTTAGGGTTAGGGTTCAGGTTAGGGTTAGGGTTTGGGTTAGGGTTCGGGTTCGGGTTCGGGTTCGGGTTCGGGTTCGGGTTAGGGTAAGGGTTAGGGTTAGGGTTAGGGTTAGGGTTAGGGTTAGGGTTAGGTTTAGGATAAGGGTTAGGTTTAGGGTAAGGGTTAGGGTAAGGGTAAGGGTTAGGGTTAGGGTTAGGGTTAGGGTTAGGGTTAGGGTTAGGTTTAGGTTTAGGGTAAGGGTTAGGTTTAGGGTAAGGGTAAGGGTAAGGGTTAGGGTTAGGGTTAGGTTTAGGATAAGGGTTAGGGTTAGGGTTAGGGTTAGGGTTAGGGTTAGGGTTAGGGTTAGGGTTAGGGTTAGGGTTAGGGTTAGGTTTAGGTTTAGGATAAGGGTTATGTTTAGGGTAAGGGTTAGGGTTAGGGTTAGGGTCAGGGTTAGATATGCATTATTTTCTCAATAAAGTGCAAACCTTAGAATGAACATTAAGGTATGACTACAGCATCAGGGGAACGTGGCAGCACCGAAACCACTAGAAGAGCTCACATGTAAACCCTACAGAGCACTCAACAGCACAGACTATTTTTAGGAAGGCACACGTGGAATGGAAACAGAGGTCCTGAAGGTACTTCCTTGTGTTTTTTTTTTACGAGATATTTGTCAAACGCGCTCCTGTCTCTCTGTTGTACATCAGAGGCTCTTTGATTACGTTTCCCCCTCCAGCTGCAGATTAAGGAGATACGTGGCTGTGGAAGCGACTCGCTCTGAACCTGCTACCTGTATGTCATAGAATTTACTCGAGCGAAAGGAAAAAAACGGTGAAACCACATTGAAGGCTAAATTATTGATGCGCTGTCAGGACGAGAGTAGAGAACGCCTCCCGTTTCCACCACATTGAAGCCTAACAAATAACAGGTTCCAAGACAAAACTCAAATCTTGAATTTCTGATCAGAGCTGAAGGCGCTGATGAAAAATTTAAATTGTTCCGTTACTATCGTGCTTTTTCAAGCGAGAAGGATCCTTGATTGGATTCCAGCTTAAATTCTATTTTGTAATCATTTATTCTGACGGCATTACACAGCATCTTTGGTGCTTCACTCATTCATTCACCCGCGCTGCAGGAAGGAGAGTTTACCCCCCCCCCCCACACCCACCCGCATTTAGGGCGTTTAATGAAAAAATACAACGTTTTGATTAGTGTTTACAACTCCTTTTCCTTACACTTTTAGTGTACTTATGTAGTCAATGCATCATTTGAGTTCCTTATTATCATGGGGGTGCTGGAGCCTGTCCCAGCTTCTTCGGGTGAGAGGTGGGGAACGCCACCAGGGCGTCTCAGGACACACAAATATTCACACACATTCATACCTATGGGCAATTTCCCAATCAACCTCTGTATGTTTTTGTGGGAGGAAACTGGAATACCTGGAGTAAACCCTCGCTAGATATGAGGAAAACATACACATTTTTTACTGTTTTTTTTATCATTATTTTTAATCTTAATATAATGTGTGAACTGAGGTGACAACTTAAATGTCCCCCATTTGAGAAGAATAAAAGTAATAATATATTTACAAATAAAACTCACTAACTATATATATATATATATATATATATATATATATATATTTAAACTTGTTTCATGGCGATGAATTATGTTCTGGAGCTTTTCCATCAACAGTGAAAATGAGTATAGCAGCCTTGCTTACTTCAATTTCTGGTACAACTTAACCCTGGTGTGTTTGTAGTATTGTGTTGTCTCTGGGTCGTTCAGATTGACCCAGAGACAACACGAGGGTCATGGTATATTTGTAGTTTATAAGAGTTTCATTTGAAAGCTTTTATCTAAACAAGGTTTTCTCGATAACAACCACTTGAGTTCTTACATCTATAGCTATGTCAAAAACGGCGATTTTAGGCATTCCATGTCTTCTGTTTGTTACTCACATGATACACACAATCCTTCCGTATTCATGAACAAATATACTATTAAAGTGCGAACCAATTAGAAAATCCAACTCTCCTGAGTCACTCCCATGTTTCAAGTGTTGAATCTTCTTCTCTTAGATGCAGTAAGTCTCTCATCATGACCATGTTTTGAACGTATTACGGTATATAGTTCTCCTCCGTCTAAAATCTCGGCAAACAAGAGGTTACAAGACCGGAGTCCATTATAACGTAATAATGGCTTCGCTCCTCCTCCAACCAGCTGTAGTCCCACCACGCTTTGTTTATACAACGAGTCCCTAGTCTGTCAGGATTGATGACACGCTGTGACAAACCTTGAAGCTTGGCCATCACAGCTGAGGGGGCTTATAAGATTTTATAACTAGGTCAACTATGCAGTTCTCAGTGGGCGGGGCTTAAGCACATTTTCTGATGTAAATATTTCAATGAAAAGAGAGTTTTGTACACTGATGAGTACAATAGAGGTCCAACATCCTTTTAAGACTTAAATCCACCTTCGTAAATAGATGTTTTTTTTACTTTAAGCCACTGACCTTGTAGACGTCCAGCTCGCCACACTCATGGTCGAACCGAGTGTAGAGTTCGTTGAGCATGGTGATCACTTGCATCGGTGTGCAGATGGAGCAAACGGCCGTGAAGCCCACCAGATCGGAAAACAACATGGTGACCCTGTGGAACTTTTTGGCCTGGACGGTCTGACCCTGCCACAGCTGTTGGGCCACCGTCCCGGGGAAGATGGAGAAGAGAAGGTCCACCGTCTTCTTCTTCTCCTCCTCCAGGGCGAGGTGAGCGTGCTCCAGGGCGGCTTTAGCTTTCCCCAGACGCTTCTTCAGACCGTCCTGCGCTTTGGCCTGTTCCCCGACCAGCACCACGTCTCGCAACGCGTTGTGGACCGGGATGTCGGACAGGTAGAGGCCGTGACCCGTCAGCTCTTCAAGTTTATCCACGCACGGGGAACCCAGGAACAGGATGACGTTGGACTCGGAGACAAAGATCATTTGGCCCTTAAGCTCCATCAGCTGCAGGAATACGAAGCAAAAAACGTAAAGTTAAATCATTGCGACTGACTTAGTGATTATTATTTCAGAACATTATTAGTAAAAATCAAACATACACATTGTCAAACCTTCTTTTGAGGTTGGTTTAACTGGAGATGTGTATTCACTTTGTCAAGGTTCTCTTCAGCAGACAATGATGGATGAAGGTAAGAAAAGTTAGTATTGCCTTTAGCGGCTAATGATTGTAAGCTAACTATAAATACTTTGTTAGATTAAAAATTATTATACACTATACGTATACGCCATACTTAAATTAATGCTAAAAGATAATGAAAATATAAAGTATAAATTACTAGCTTCATCTAAGAGCTTAAACGTTTGAATACACATTCAGAATCAACATTTCACTCCAGACTGACACACTGTTTTCAAGACAAGCTTGGAACAGAATTAGAAACATGACACCGGTTATTTAAACGTGTTTGTCTGCCCTTTTCACACCTTGGATCGTGGATCAAAAGAACGAAGCAGGGACACATCTGTGAGGGGGGGGGCTAGGAGACAGGAATTTCCACCGAAGAACATTTGAATGATAAAAAAAAGTAGGAAGAATTCCCCACAGGAGATCGTGACACAGGGAGTTTGGAGGAACCAATAGCGCGATAGGGGGAGGACCTCTCGGCCCGGAAATTTGCCTTAAATATAGCGATGTTATTATCGTTCGGGACCGTCTTTCCCGGAGCTATCAACCTGTAGAGCTGCCAGCAAAGAGCGCGCCCGATCGATTGTAAAAGCTTGTATCTTTGTTTGACTTGAAACGGCGAATAAACGACCTGTTACACTCTGAATTGACCTTTTTTCTCCATAAAGCAAAGTATTAAGACCCGGACGTGACGTCGTGTTGGAGCGACAGAAACGGACTCAGTTCCAACCGTTTTAACTTCTTGAACACTGTTGTTTTTGTGAAGATAATGGCCTCAACAAGGTGTAAATATTATTTAATAATTCAACTTTGTACCATTTTAGTTCGCCTTAATTTGAATAAAATATGTTTTCACCATTATTATATTATTATAATGTATTTTACTAATACCTGTAAGACGCATCATTTGTGTCAATAACACACCACTTTGTCCTTCTTTAGAGAATGAGCCGTCTGGATATATTGTACGTAGTATTTTGGTGTATTTAATCTTAGATTAGCAGCTACTACACACCCGATTTCGGTCATTTCAAGGCTGTCGTATTTACTACTCATACATTTTCCTCTCTTCCTATGTGCCTCAAAGGAAGAGCAGCGGCTGGTTCAGCCTTTGACGGATGAACTGGTTTGACATTTGCTTCTGATCTCTGCTTGGGGTATATTGTTGATCTCCTCCTCGGGCCGACTGCACACTGGTCGCGCACCAATAACTATTCATAGTCCAGAGACTCGTCTTGATGTGATTCAAATAATTGTCCTTCATGATCACTTATAATAACATTTATTTGAACAGTGTGTTGTAATATGTCCATTTAAAATGATATTTTTGATTTGGGGTCACATGTTCTGGCAGAGGTGATATTGTCATGCTAGGTATGAATCATGAGCATCTCACCCATAATTGCTTAATCTCGCCCAAAATGCAGTTGGAAAAAAATCCATCCGTCTATCACTCATCATTAATTCAGCCTCTTTGATGTTGCACGAGGCTCCGTAGTATTACTTCGCGAGGCTTCCTGGTATAACTACGCGAGGCAAAGTGGTATTACTACGCAATGCTCCGTAGTATTCTAGTAGTCTACATGGTATAACTATGTGGGAGCTCTGTCGGACTCTGGACTTCATATTTAGGAGTCTATAGGAGACAGCTTTAAAGTACAGTATATACTTTATTGAGTATTGTTTTGATTGTTTAAGCGCTTTGTGACCCTGGTCTGGAAAAGCGATATACAAATAAAAATTACTTACTTACTTACTTACTTACATACCAAGCTGAATGTCAGCTATCAATCACATAATATAACAGAATCTTTGTTAATATTTGTTGCGCCTTATGTCCCAAAAAATACTGTTTAGCTGTGTCTCAAATCGCATACTTCTCTTAGTATACTAGAAGTTAGTATGCATCAGGATAGTGTACATACTAACTAGTACGCGAATTCTCAACAGATAGTACGTCTCAAATCAAACACTGCCGCTACGCACTAACAGGAAACAGCTTTTTCTTCTACTACTATTTAACGAAGGTTTCAACCAGCTGTTTGAACGCTATCGCCACCTGCTGGCAGCACGTTTTGCAAGTTTGGAAGAAGAAAAAAAGAAAAAATATGAGAAACGAAAATATTCGTGAGATGTTTACGCCGGTATCAGAACAGAAGACGTGTCATCCTTCTACTGTTGGCTGAAAATGCATCTGTAAATATATATATATATCTATATATATATATATTTGAGGTAACTTCCGTTTACAACGTCACTAAGATGGAAGCCGTTTAGCGTAGATAGTGTCCATCGAATCATACTCCGTTTTGTGGGCGTTTAAGTACGACAATTTAGTGTGCATGGCGCACTAAATTTCGCAAGCCAAGAATTGAGAACTAAAAATACTAACTTTGAGTACGCAAGTATGCGATTTGAGACACAGCATTTATGTTTTATAAACAGTACCAAAGGTTTTTGGTGTACTTTTGTTCGGGTTGCGAGACCATGACGTACCTTCCCGACGTTGTCCGACACCGTGCGCCTGATCCGGATGATGAACTGGGTGTTCAGCATCGTCAGTATGCACTGGAAGGTGACTTTAATCTGAGGGGTCACGATGGAGAAGTGTTCTTGGAAAGTAGCCGCTCGCCTCGGTCCGTCCTTCCTGGTCAGTCTCTTCCTGAGCCCGTGTCCGATTTGCACGAGGACCAAGTCCTGGTCCAGGATGAGATGGAAAGGAAAGATGGTGGAGAACAGCGAGGTAGGAAGAGTCCCAGCTGTGGTGGCCCTCAGGGGACTGGGACTCAAACTCTTGGCATCCTTGACGACCACGGTGTAGCGCAGACTGGGCTGAGGGCTGGACTGAAGGATGCTGTCTTTGGAATGGTGTAGATCCATCAGCACGTCCACGGTGGTGTGGTACAGCAGGCGAGCAGCTGCTCGGATCACCCCGGGGAAGAAGAGTTTCGTGGTGGAGTGCGGGTTGAAGAAGTAGACGGTGAGCAGACCCGGGTCTTTGTCCAAGCACAGCACCGACGCCTCGCGGACACAACAATCCCGCTGCACGCTGCTCTGCTTCAACAAGACGTTGAAGCTGTTCAGGAAGTCGTGGAGAGCTCCCCCCACCACCTTCAGAATGTGTCCGTCCTCCTCGTAACACATGTCGAAGAGCTCCTCGCCCAGAGAGACCGGCAGAGCTTCCGTGGAGATCCCTGCCGAAGAGGTGACGGAGTGAGCAGCGGTCAGTGGCATCAGAAGGATGGAACCTTGTACCTGTTCTCTTGGAATACGCGCTCATCATGTCCACCAGATGATCCGGATCTTCACCGCAGCTCTGACCGTCGGCACGACACACGGCACGACTGTGGAAAAGAACAATAACCAGTTAAGCAGATTTTGAAAAACATTCCTGGTAGAGGTTTGAAGAAACGGGAACCATTGACTGCAACATCAGAAGAGGTTTTTTAAGAGAAAGAAAGGATGATGATGGAACCACTTGATGAGATTATCTTGTGAGATAAGAGCGCTCACGAGAAGATGCGACCATATAAGGACGTCCCTCTTATACCATTTAAAAAAAATCCAATTCTGAGAGAAAAAATGAAATGTAACAAACACACATCATTTTTCGTCCCTAAAAAAGTCACGGCCTATATTATAAAGCTTATCAATAATCAATGATCCTGCAAATATTTGATAAGCAGCGGATATTTTTAGAGAGGGATGTTTCATTTTGTTCCTTTTTGATCAGGACAGATTTGGGGCCGATACTAGTTATATCAGTTATTCAGGGAGGTACATTCCAGCGACATCTAGTGGTGGGATAATCACTTTAACTACACGAAAACGTGCTTTTTGATGATTCTATTCCTTCTCTTTTCAGGAATCTCTAATAGCATGGAAGGGTTTGGTAGAAATGTGTATTTTAAATGAGATCAGAGACGTAACATTTGTTAAGCTTCATTTCTGACGTTAAATGTTAATAACCTTTCGGTTGCTTCCGGGTCAAAGTGACCCAGAAGTTACCGTTTTAGAGTTGTTATCTAAACGTATCTGCTGGTCAGCTATAAAAAAAAACAACTTACAAGACAAAGGATTCAAAGATCATGCCAGTTGATTAAGGAAGTGTTTTTAAACATTTTTCAAGCCAAGGTACATTTTTTCCATTGAAAAAAATCACCACCACCGACAAAAATGTTTTAAAAAATGGTAGTATGTAGACCTCTTTTTACGGCTGGACACCAACCAATCGGTCCTATAACCATTTGATTGACATACAGAGCAGCCAATATCAGCTCCCTTGTCTTTTATTTGCAGATAAATAATGTTTTTTGACTAATTAGGTCAAATTTGTTATTTTCCCAAGGCACACCTGATGATCTCTCAAGGCACACTAGTGTGCCACGGAACAGTTGTTGAAAAACAATGGATTAACATTTTTTTGGCCATTTGGCCAGACTTTGAATATACTTAAAGAAAAGATTATATTGTCATTAAATTCATATGTTTCATTGCATCTACTCAAACCATATTGTGGGCACAAAATATATACTTGGGTTCACACACACTGTGTTGTTGTATTTCATGATATTATCACGTTATTTCATGATATTATCATGTTATATCATAATATTTTCACATTATTTCATGATATTATCCCATTATTTCATGATAGTATCACGTTATATCATGATATTTTCACATTATTGCATGATATTATCCCATTATTTCATGATATTTTCACATTATTTCATGATATTATCCCATTATTTCATGATAGTATCACGTTATATCATGATACTATCACGGAATGTCATGTTATTATCTCATTATTTCATGATATTAACACATTATTTCATGATACAATCACTTTATATTTAATGATTTTATCACTTTATTCCATGATAGTATCACGTTATGTCATGATATTATCACATTATTTCATGATAGTATCACGCTATGTCATGATATTATCACGTTATTTCATGATACTATCACGTAATGTCATGATATTATCTCATTATTTCACGATATTATCACATAATTTCATGATATTATCACTTTATATTTAATGATATTATCACTTTATTACATGATAGTATCACGTCATGTCATGATATTATCCCATTATTTCATGATATTATCACGTTATTTCATGATATTATCACATTATTTCATGATATTATCATGTAATTTCATGATATTATTACGTTATATCATGATATTTTCACATTATTTCATGATATTATCACGTTGTTTCATGATATTATTACGTTATATCATGATATTTTCACATTATTTCATGATATTATCACGTTATTTCATGATATTATCACGTTATTCCATGATATTATCATGTAATTTCATGATATTATTACGTTATATCATGATATTATCTCATTATTTCATGATACTATCACGTAATGTCATGATATTATCTCATTATTTCACGATATTATCACATTATTTCATGATATTATCACTTTATATTTAATGATATTATCATGTAATTTCATGATATTACTACGTTATATCATGATATTTTCACATTATTTCATGATATTATCACGTTATTTCATGATACTTTCATGTAATGTCACGATATTATCACATTATTTCATGACATTATCACTTTTTTTCCTGATATTATCATATTATTTCATGACATTATCACTTTTTTTTCCTGATATTATCATATTATTTCATGATAGTATCACGTTATGTCCTGATTTTATCACATTATTTCATGATATTATAACGTTATGTCATGATATTATCACACTAGTGGGCCACGGCACAGTTGTTGAAAAACACTGGATTAAAGGACATTTGGCCAGACTTCGAATATACTTAAAGAAAAGATTATATTGTCATTAAAATCATATATATTCATTGCATCTACTCAAACCATATTGTGGGCATAATAACAAAATCTATACTTTGGTTCATACACACTTTGTTGTTGTTGTTGTTTTGTTGTTGTTGTTGTTGTAATCACCACCACATGTCTTTATGTGTATTTGATCTAGTTTCTAGTTGTGTTACAAATGAAATCTGTGTTCAAAGCCCAGGCCATAAATATATGTTATGAGGTCGAGTTTGACACATATTTACTACAAGAAGTGTGTGTGGGTGTGTGTGTGTGTGTGTGTGTGTTCAACACGCACCTTTCCTGCTGGTCGATCCGAGCCGTCAGTCTTTGCAGTGCGACGTGCAGTCTGTGGAACTGCAACAAAGTGGCATCATTTAAAAACAAAAACCCTCCTGATCCTCCAGATCCTCCAGACCCTCCAGACCCTCCAGACCCTCCAGACCCTCCAGACCCTCCAGACCCTCCAGACCCTCCAGACCCTCCTGGTCAGTGGGATCCACTCACCTCTGGACACGCGATCTTGCGGATGCTCTCCCCGAGCGTGTGCAGGTTAACTTTGGTTCTGTGGCTCCTGTGTCGAGGCGGATCCGCGACGATCATTCCGTGCACGTCTGCACACCCGGCGGCCGCTCCCGCGCTCGCCTCCAGGTCCGCGCGCTGCAGGTTTGCTCTGCCGGAGAAGGGACATTCTCCGCTGGAGATCTGAAGTTCCTTCAGCTTGGCACAGAACATTTCCTCCTCCTCTTCTTCTTCTTCAATAAAAAATTTAAAATGTTTTAAATTATAGAATATCAGCGGCGACGCGTGTAGATGCCATCATCATCCGGCGGGCGCGTCCAGTTCCCTCGTCCGTCCTCTTGGACCAGGAGACTCCGTGTGATGCTGCCTGGATCCTGGATCCTGGATCCTGCGAGTGATGCTGAACAACTAACCCAAAGCCAATGAGCGAGTGTGTGTGTGTGTGTGTGTGTGTGTGTGTGTGTGCCTGCGCAAGTGGTGAATCCAAGCAGCCAATGACAGAAGGAGGTTATTTCCAGCAGACTTCTCTCATGCGATCAAGACTCTTTTTACTTAAACCAGCCTGAGGTCAGAGGATCTAAATCATGTTATGATGCGAGAGACTCCCGCGCAGATGCTCTTATGTCATTTTTTTTTTATCCTATTTTCCAATTAT
Source organism: Callionymus lyra (assembly GCF_982586985.1). Taxonomy (NCBI): domain Eukaryota; kingdom Metazoa; phylum Chordata; class Actinopteri; order Syngnathiformes; family Callionymidae; genus Callionymus; species Callionymus lyra. The sequence continues at coordinate 38,838,705 of NC_141818.1, forward strand.
GATGTCACTGCTGCCTCTTCATCCTCCTGTACGTCACACCAGAGCCGTCGAAGCACAGTGACGTCACTGTCTGGCGTTTTGTTCCAGAAGGAACGTTTGTTTTTGAAAAGTGTGATTGGAGGAAGTTGACATGGTTGTTTCTTTGGATGAATGATGTTCACTCCTGTAGTGCGCTGAGAAAAGTATGACGTTATTTCATGATACTATCAAGTTGTATTATGTTTTCATGGTATTTCATGATATTATTACGTTCTGTCATATTATCATGTAATGTGATTAGTTCGTTTTGTCATTATATAATCACATTGTTTCATAGTATCATGTTGTTTCATAGTATCATGTTATTTCATAGTATCATGTTATTTCATAGTATCATGTTGTTTCATAGTATCATGTTGTTTCGTAGTATCATGTTATTTCAAAGTATCATGTTATTTCATAGTATCATGTTATTTTATAGTATCATGTTATTTCATGATATCGTTTTATTTCATAATATCATGTTATTTCATAATATCATGTTATTTCATAGTATCATGTTATTTTATAGTATCATGTTATTTCATAGTATCATGTTGTTTCATAGTATCATGTTGTTTCGTAGTATCATGTTATTTCAAAGTATCATGTTATTTCATAGTATCATGTTATTTTATAGTATCATGTTATTTCATGATATCGTTTTATTTCATAATATCATGTTATTTCATAATATCATGTTATTTCATAGTATCATGTTATTTCATGATATCGTTTTATTTCATAATATCATGTTATTTCATGATATCGTTTTATTTCATAATATCATGTTATTTCATAATATCATGTTATTTCATAGTATCACATTATTTCATAATATCATGTCATTTTACACTATCACATTATTTCATACTTACTATCACATTGTTTCATAATATCACATTATTTCATAATATCAACATTTTTCATAATATCACATTATTTTATAATATCACGTTATTTCATAGTATCATGTTAATACATAGAACATGAGAAAATTCGATATATATTCGTTACAGAGTTGAAAAAATATGAAAAATTAATGTCTCCGAAATTGGGAAATAATGTTTTAAAACATTAGTTGACTGGCGGATGATGTGAACGCAAATAAATGTTGCCTGAAATAATGGTGAGACAACAAATCTGAAATCAGGAAATAAGTCTTAAAACCCAGACTGTATTGCTTAATTTCACTGGAGTTTCACTGGCCAAAAACATATACGTTACGATTCATTCTTGTAAGCTTCTGGTGCATTCTACTCCAAAATAAACTAAAAATCATCTGAAGCATGACATCAGACCATTGGTGGCCTTCAGTATGATATTCTGCGCATATCCTTCTTTTGATGTGTCGAAATATTTTATTACGTTATGTCATGATATTATCACATTATTTCAAGACATTATCACTTTATTTCTTGATATTATCACATCATTTCATGATATTATCACGTTATTTTATGATATTATCACATCATTTCATGATATTATCACGTTATTTTATGATATTATCACGTTATTTCATGATATTATCATATTATGTCATGATATTATCATATTATTTCATTAATTTTATCATGTTTTTTCAAGATATTATCATGTTATTTCATGACATTATCTCATTATATTGTCACGTTATTTCATGATATTATCACTTTATATTTAATGATATTATCACTTTATTTCATGATAGTATCACGTTATGTCATGATATTATCACTTTATTTCATGATATTATCACATTATTTCATGACATTATCACTTTATTTCCTGATATTATCACATTATTTCATGATATTATCATGTTATTTTATGACATTATCAGGTTACGTCATGATATTATCACTTTATTTTATGATAGTATGACTTTATGTAATGATATTATAAAGTTATTTCCTGATATTATCACATTATTTCATGATATTATCATGTTATTTTATGATAGTATGACTTTATGTAATGATATTATAAAGTTATTTCATGATATTATCACCTTATTTCTTCATATTATCACGTTATTTCATTATATTATCACGTCATGTCATGATATTATCACGTTTTGTCATAATATTATAACGTTATTTAATGATATTATCATGCTATTTCATGATATTTTCACTTTATGTCATGATATTATCCGATTATTTCATGATATTATCACGTTATGTCGTGATATTATTACATTATTTCATGATATTATCACATTATGTCATGATATTATGACGTTATTTCATGAAATTATCAGGTTATTTCATGATATTATCACATTATGTCATGATATTATAACATTATTTCATGATATTATCACGTTATGTCATGATATTATAACATTATTTCATGATATTATCACGTTATGTCATGATATTATCAGGTTATTTCATGATATTATCACCTTATGTCATGATATTATAGCATTATTTCATGATAGTATCACGTTATGTCATGATATTATCAGGTTATTTCATGATATTATCACGTTATGTCATGATATTATCACCTTATGTCATGATATTATCACATTATTTCTTGATATTATCACATTATTTCTTGATATTATCAGGTTATTTCATGATATTATCACCTTATGTCATGATATTATCAATATTATCAACAACAAATAAACTAATACTGGCTGCAGCTCTGAACTACAAATGTTTTCTTTCCTTCTCCATGACATGCTAGTGGAATATTGACTACACTTGTGATTTTAAAGCAGCAGTCGCTTCAGTCTTGAGTCTCGACTCGGAGCCTCGCATGCATGAGAGTTGTGGCCCCGGGTGTTATTTACTCTGTAAGTATCTTCTACTCCGTTAATTCTTTCACGTTACAGTTTAAAATGGTTGAACTGAATGCAACAAAGTGGTCGTTGGATTTAAAAATAGAGATTTAAAAGAGATAGTGTTGCATAACTAGTGTGACATGATCAGTGATGCTGGACTAATCGGATATATCAAGCTTCACTCCATCCCAGTATAGAACCAGTGTCCCCTGGGCTGCATTTTAATGACTGGAAAATACGATACCGTGACATGTCAGCCTCAGCTTTCTGCACTCGCTGTGTTTACATGTAGGTTATGATGATTTTACATGTGTAATGTTGATAGTTATTAAATATGCACTGAATAAAGTTTATCTATCTAAATCTCCAACTCGTTTTTATTAATTATTTTTATATTAATTCTTGTAAATAATTATTAAATTGTACAGAAAAAGAAACGTCTGTTTACCAAACTGTGTTACTTTATCATTACGTTTAATTTTAATTAAATAACTTATTTGACATTGTTTACAGTTTCTAGTTTAAATGAACATTACGTAAGACGTGATGAACAGCGCCACTCTCGGGTTAAAACACAATACTACATGTAAACTATTTAAAAACTATTAATAATATTAATAGTACACATACATGCGTCGAGGATTTTATTTAAAATAAATAAACATTCTTTGGCTAAATCCCGCAAATAATTATCGAGTCAGGAAGTTGTTTTTTTGTGATTATTTTTATCATTTGGATACAATTAACTATTTTAAATTAGTATTATCTGTGCACAAAATCGACACTTTGCTTATTCCTAATATATAATTTTTTTTGAACAATAATCGTTATATTTTGTTTAAGATTATTATAAATAAAAAGTTGGCCTGTGCTCTTGTTGCCGTGGCGACGTGGGCGTGGTCATCGAGAACCAATCAAGTGGCGCGTTCATGGACACGTCGAGAGCTTCCTCCAGTGGACGTCATGGCTAGTTTAGCATTAGCTTCTTGAATTAAAACTGCAATATTGCCTCAAAATGGTGAGTTTATTGCTCTTCCTTAATTGATATTAAGATTTTTTTAAAGATGCTTAAGTTTCTTTCGATATGTTGGTCATGACAGCTGCGTAAAATTTGACTATTTTAAAGTGTTTGTGAATAAAACGCTGTAAACATAAGTGGTATCTTTTACTGCAGGTTGTTGGTTCGCTTCCTCAAGACACCGCAGGAATCCTCCGAGTCAGAGGACCACTGGAGCTGAGATGTCTGCTCAATAACACAGATGGTACGTGTCGTTCCTGACAGATGTTCAATGTTGCATCCATCAAAACAATGTCAAACTATCAACTGTCAACTTGTCTATGGATCCCTTTCATTCTTACTTGTTTTTGTGTGTTTTGACATTATTAATAAACACCAGAATGACTGTTTTAACTACTGTTTCTTCTCCGTGCCAGTCATCTCCAGGACATTCGACGGTCTGCGTTCTCAGGTGCAATCCCGGTTCTGTGTCTTCACGATCCAGGACAGTCCTGTGGTCATCTGGCCAAACAAAGGCTGTGCCGTGACACCTAAAGACATAACGCCAAACACGTCGCTTATAGATTTGTTGCCGTGGATACGGTAAGTGTTGACATGTGTTAAGCATGTTCGTCGTGGTTGTAATGTTGCTCGATTCTTGCAGATCGGATGAAAGCGAAGTTGACAAAAAAGCTGCACGAAAAAAAAGCAAAAGGACTTCCTTTGTGGTATGTTGACGTGGAAACGGTGTCGAAAAATTGCGAACTTTTAAATAAACTATATTTTCTATTTCTCTTGTTATTAAGCGTGTCATAGACCTTCAACTGATGATGGAGGCGACGAGGTCCGGACCCCTTCCGGCCCCTGTGATTTGCCAGACGCTCCAGAAGTCCAACTTTTTGTGTTCAACTCTTCCCATGGATTGTGTCGTCACTTTCTCGGCATCTGACAGTTTAGAAACGTGTGTATGTCGCCCTGTCACTCACTATTTTGATGCCTTCAGCAAGTGACTCTTCTTCTCCTGCAGGGCCTGCGCTCACCTGTCGGAGGCACTCGTCGCACAGTTGTGCGAGATGGAGAAAGTAGTCCTGCTGCATATGAAGGGAAACTCTGTCTTGGTTCCTGAACCGCTTCACTTCCTTCTTCCTGACCCTCATGGTTTGGTCACCGTGGTTTATCCGGCAGAACTGTCGGATAGTCAACTGGAGACACAGAGACAGGTGAGGGTCTGTCAGATCATCACTTGTATGGACCATAAGGGTTGCCATAATTAGGTCGTAGAAAAGTCATTAAAAATGAAGGCGTGGACAGGAAAATTGTTTTTTGAAATGTGTTTCAATGCACAAAGAACTATTTTTTTTCCCCTGTTTTGTATTTCCGATTTATCTATTCCCTCCTCTTGTCAATCACCCTCCTGGAAATTTGGGTTTTAACCCCCGGAGGCTTCTCTTAACACGCATTCATACACACTCTGTTCCAGATTATTTTTTTTTAATTTCTTAACTTTGCAAAGTTATTAAGAAAAGTAGTGGACCAACTGGACAAAATTGATCCGATATTTTCTTCGGTAAAAATGTTCGGGAATTCGGTTTTTGAAAATGCTTAAAATATATAATATAATACACGCATTTACTTATTAATATCCACTGTTCTGTGTTTATTTTTATCCCCTCAGCCATGTAAACGAATTAATTTATATCGAGTATATTAGTAATATAAGTATTACTTTGTGTATTTCTATGTTTATTTCTATTTTTCTCCTCACAATATTTCTTTTTTATTACCTAATAATAGTTCTCCTCGCATTCTGTAAACTAGTTCAATAGTTAAATTTCTCAATTGAAATGTTATTAAATCCGTTCGCTTCTCAGGAATTGCATCGAAGGTTTGGACTCCCTGAAGATCGACCGTTATTCAGAAGAGCGAACGTTTACCACTTTGCAAACGAGCCTTTCAAGGACGGATATCTCCGCAACCCTCACTGCGCTCTGGTGCATCCCAACTTGGACGACGGAAAGGTGTTGTATCTGTGAATGAATTCGGGCAGAGTTTGTGACTGACGGATGCTTATCGTCTCGCAGGTTTACTTGACCCAAGGCCTCTACAGTTACCACCACTACATGCAGGACCGCGTGGACGACAACGGCTGGGGTTGCGCGTATCGTTCCCTCCAGACCATCTGCTCTTGGTTTCAGCAGCAGGGCTTCGCGGATCGGCCGGTGCCGACTCACAGAGAGATCCAGCAGGTCGACTTCTTACAGTTCGTCTTTTAAAGTCTGTATTCGTGCTGACTTGTGTTTCCCTCCTAGGCTTTAGTGGACGTCGGGGACAAAGAAAAAGCCTTCGCTGGGTCCCGTCAGTGGATCGGATCCTTTGAGGTCCAGGCTGTTCTCAACCAGCTACTGGGGGTCACGTCGAAGATCATGTTTGTGAGGTGTGTGTGTAGATCATTGAACAAGGAGAGGGGTCTGATCTTTGCAGTAAAGCATTCGCACTCTTCAGTCAGGGCTCAGAGTTGGCGTCTAAAGGCAGAGAACTGGCGAACCACTTCCTCACAGAAGGAACACCTGTAATGATCGGTGAGAATCCATTTTATTCTAATGTCGCTCCATGAACCCGGTGACATTTTCCACTTTATTTTTTCATCTTGATCAAGCCATTTACAAGCGAGTCAAAACACACACATCATGCATAAAGTTAATCCCAATTTATCAATATGAAAAAAACATTTTTTCCTGTCGTTATTTGATTGTATTTTCACAAAATTAAGTATCATTGGGTTCTATGGGGCTATAAACGGTTGCCCCCGTATATAACCCTGTAATCAACTAGCTTATCTTTTAGAATCACAAATAAAGTAAGTAAAGTAAATAGATAAAATGAGATTAATTTAAAAAAGAAGAAGTTACTTTTACATTGAAGTGAGCATATAAATATGTATGATTAAATAAAATAAAGTGTTTCTGATCCGGACAGCAAACAGGTGGAAAGATTTCTTAAACTATTGTTATCCAAACCCGGAAGTTTACTTTCAGTTTAGAATTTACTTTAGGTTTTTCCATCACATTGTTCCTTCTAAGTTTTATCTTGACTCACTCAACAACCAAAAAGAGCAAATAAATCATGTAAAATTCAAGTGACTTGGTGTCTTTGTAATAGCATGGACTTGTTAGCGTGACAGCATAGTGAGTGTTTTTTTTTTTAAATATAATTGTTGATGTTGATCAAGAGCTGCTGTTTTACACTGATATGAACTTACCTTCTGCTCTGGTTCTTCTGTGTGTGTAGAGCTACATAGAAATGTTGTTCTTGCTTGATGTGTCTCGGGCAGGAGGAGGAGTTCTCGCTCACACTATCCTCGGTGTGGCCTGGAGTGAGATCACCGGAAACATCCGTTTCCTCATCCTGGATCCACATTACACCGGAGCCGAGGACCTTCAGGTCATCACGGACAAGGTGGGTCACCTGCAGGAATCGTCCATTGTACCTCGCTTGTTACTTCTTTTTCGCCCGGCTTCCTTCACTGACTTCACGTGTGGTTTCAGGGCTGGTGTGGCTGGAAAGGACCGGACTTCTGGGATCAGACCGCTTATTATAATCTGTGTATGCCACAAAGACCGAGAGTTATATGACTAATAGAGAATCTTTCTTGAAGTGAGGCTTCAATAAACTTGATTTATGAGAATAATGTATGTTTATGTCAGCGTCGATACTAACAAATGGTCTTAAGTAAAGTTCAAATATTCAGTTAAATCTCAAATAGTGGTGACGTGATATGGAAGTGTATCAGTGCCGTCAGAATATTGAATGGTTATATTTTAATTAAATGTATTTAATTTTTTAATCTTTAAATATGATAGTTCTATATTGGTACGTTGCATTTCATTTTACTAAATCATTAAATTAAATAATTTGTGCATTATGTTTTAATTTTTTAAATCATTGAATCTTTAAAAATGTAATATTTTCAAGAATGAATTTTTTTACACTTAAATTTATTCCAATAAATAAAAGGTACATTTTATGAGGATATATTTTCATTCCTAGCTTTTGAAATTCAGTAAACAATGTTGGTACAATTATTCAATTAAAAAAAAACCTTTTAAGTATTAAAAAAATATGAAAATGCTTGTTATTAAAACAATTTAAATGTTACAAACTATTTATTATATACTTAAATAAGTTTGGCTTAATGCTAATTGAAAAAAATCCTCCTGAGAACTGGTCCGTTTGAGTTTTTTTTTTTTTTTCTTTTTTCTACTTGGACTCTCTCCAGATTTAAATTCCTAATTATCATAGCTGTGACTATTCCAGAAGGTTAACTATCCTTTAACGTTCCTGAGCTACTAACACCTTCATGTGGACACGATCAGACCAGACTCAGGTTTATGAGACGTCTTCCCTCTCGCCACTATTGTCCTGCGTCTCCAGATTTAATCAGCGGGTTACACTGTTGAGTCCAACTATGTTATTAGCAGACAACCCGTGACCAATTGTGATTTCAGGGGACGCGTCTCTGGTTAATCCTCTTACCGAAGCGCTGGAAGGAACCCTCTGGAACTGGTGGTCCTCGCAGAGAAAATCATGACTTTGTCTATATCTTGGCGAGAGTTAAGTCCCTGGTGTGGTGATGTTGCTTCACTTCACACTTAAAAGGGAAAAAAAAGTCCCAATTGTGGGATTAATTGTCTAGACTAGGCTTTTTGAGATTTTGGGCTCCAGGGATACTTTGTCTTTTAATCATTGCTAACCTAACGTAAAATTAATAATCAAACTAGTATTTATTTACTTACTCCTTTAACTTTATAACTTTATAACTCCTGTTGTATTATCAGTTTTATCTTGACCTTTAAAGTATATATTTTATTTAATATTGTTTTGATTGTTTAAGCGCTTTGTGACCCTGGTCTGGAAAAGCGCTATATAAATAAAAATTACTTACTTACTTACTTACTTATTTTATTTCTATGTATTGATGGGTTGTTGTTGCATTTATTTAAAATCCGAATCGTCTTTATTTCCTTTAATGTAAAACAAAATAGGGTTTGTGTGGTAAAACTTTCAGAAACACTTTTCTGTACCTTTTTAAACAAGACACTATTATTCTTGACACTTTAATGAGTATTTAAACTTTGAAAAAATGCCTAAGAATATGGTTTGTTGCCATTTACAGCGACATGGTATTTATTTTATTTGTTATTATTTATTTATTTTTCTTTGATTATATATTAAAATAAATTTAGAAACGCTTTTTTAAAATTAAGTGTATTCATTTATTTTTTTAAATACTTTCTTTCTTAAGCAGTTTATTTATTTCCGAATCGTAAACTTGTATTGTCAGCGTTGGTGACGTCACAGGATAAATATAGAAAATGAAAATTAAATTAGATTAATAAAAAATAAAAGAAATGCGTTTAATGTTTACATCTGGTTCGTATTTTATTAGAAACCTTTACCGTGTTAAAAAATAAAAATAAAAATAAACGTGTCCACACGACACTTCCTGTGTCTGACGTCACCGTTGCTAGGAAGTGATGTAGTTGCCTGGTTACGCTGCTACTGTAGCCACATAGCACACGTTTGTTTTTATTATCGCGTCCAAGTGTCAAGTAAGAAAAACCGTTTTCGGAATAAAAAAGAAAATCTGCTCGTTGCAAAACGCCAGGAAACCTTTTGGTGACAAGTGAGCCTTATTTGACTTGTTTTTTAAACCGTTTCTAACTGACTCGTGACTGCGACTCTTTCAGCTCCTGAAATATATTGTTGTTATAAAACTAGTTAAACTCAATTTACTAGTTTTATTTGCGTCTTTTAAAAGCCGTTTGACATCGATTTGTTCATCTTTATAGTGGCTCTCATAAAAAACGGTTTAATCGCCATTTTAAGATCATTCAACTCCATCATCTTTATGATGAAAGTTGGACTGAATTTGGAATAAAGCGAAGCTATCAGACGATTAAAGTCATCGAATTAAAGACTTAAAACACCATAGTTTGGACGAAACAAAGCACTGACTTGTACTTATTAAAGAGCATCGCAGAATATATTAATGAGTTTCATATTTGATAGTTTAGAAGCTACATTTCTGAGGGAATTAAAAAGGGATTGTTATCCATGACTTTACAAAGGCACAGATACAGGACTTCAGGTTTGAGGTAAATCTAAAAAGAAACTACATTTATGACTTATTAAAACAACGAATCAGTTGGTTATAACGGAATAGATTTGTATTGAAGTACATCAATGACAAGTGTTGGCTGTAATAGTGCCACCATATATATATATATATTCAATATGAAAGTCTACAAATTAAATACAAGTGAATTTAGGAGAATATTGGGCTTGAAACTCTTCAATAAAAACAATAATAATGTGTTCCAATTGTGTCTTTCAATTATTTAAAGATAATTAGACCTTTCAATAGACACATTTTTTTAATTCAAATATTCAATATAAACTAATTCAACCTTTCAATATTACAATCATTTAAATTGCAATGATTCCAAAAAAATGATTAAATCCATTTCAAAAGAAAAATTCAAAGTTAAATAATCAATTCAATAGTCTGATGTCTCTGATATGCTTCCATACAAGTTGACAGAAAATATTGTTTAAATAAAGGTTTTGTTATAGTTACAGGAAACTAAACAACTGGATCAGCCATTGAGTGTTTTTCTCCACTTATAGGTTTTGTTCGTCACATCCTCACAAAGTGACCATGTTCAGCGCGTCTGAATCACGAGAGGAAGTGGATCACTCGTTCTTCGACAGTGACGTTGAAAAAGACGATTGGAAAAAGACGGAATCAAAAGCTGAGTCTGCGAGGCCACCGGACGATTTCCCACCAGCCCTGTGGAATACTGAGAAACTCGGCGAAATAGAAGACCGTCGTGGAGAAGGACGTCAGGTACAGACGATTACAGAAGAGAGTAACTCCGTTTCAACACCACATAAAGTGATAAATAATAACTGTGGTGGGAATGTTCCGTCTACAAAGTCAACCTTAAGGCTGATGGCTTTTCTAGCGAAGGAATCGACCGTCAATGGAACGTCCAGCAGCAGCTCCACCGAGTCAGAAGAAGAAAGAAATCCCAATCAATCATTTAATCGGAAGAATAAAAGGTCTCCGAAGAAACTGGTGAGAAGACCACGCCAGCCAAGTCCGTCTTCCTCCTCGAGCGAGGCCGACCTGAAGTCGGACAGTTCTCCGAGCAGCAGCAGGAACTACTCAAACAAGCCCACAAAAATGAACAAAACGACAGCGGGTCTAAGGAAATTAAATCTGAAAAAGGGGGATTGTCGCGACCCTGACACTGATGTTTCTTGGGATTTGGTGACTGATGTGAGTCCGCTGTCTTCGCCGTGCGTCAGTCCTGTTCAGCCAGAAGACCAGAAGCAGGAAGAAATTAAAGACCAGGGTTTTAAAGAAGCCCAGCAGCAGGAGTGTGTGCCTTCAAGTGTACTCAGTGACGCTCATCATGAGGCTGAATCCCGTTTGGATGATAATGAGTGTAAGTAGAGTCACGACTGTCGTGAAGAAGACGCTTAAGGAGCCATTAATCTGGTGTATTTTCTCGTCATGTCTTAGCTTTCTTCAGCTCGGAATGTCAGTTCCAGGACCAGCTGCTCTTCAGGCTTCCTCGGCCGAACACCAGGAAGAACTTCTCCTTCAACAACGACGAGGTGCGACGCATCGACCGGGAAAATCAGCGGCTTCTGCAGGAGCTGTGTCGCAACTCCCCGAGACCCCGGTCGGGGGGTTCCGCGGGGCAGAGACCCCAGTTTAGGATCGCCGCCGCTAACGCCCGACCCTCACACAGCGCCTTGAACCGACAGAGGGAGCAGAAGCGCATCGAGAGAGAGAACCTGGTGAGTTAAACTCCGCATTGATTTAAAGAGGTCCAAGTATAGACCCTTTTAATTTTTCAAATACAAGTTGAGGCCTAAATCGTCCTTCCTTGCATCTTAATAAACCTTTCCGAAACAGCTTCCATAATACTTTGCCGCCCAGTCAGAGCTGGTTATCCCTTTTGACTAGGCAGCGTAGAAGAAGAATTTAAATACAGTCTTAAACTGACCAATGAACCTTAACTTAAGAGAGCAATATATAGAAAAGGCATCATGGGAGTTCACTGTTTTGTTGGCTCCTTAAATAAGGCACTTATTACCGCACCAACCTGACACTAAATTCCAAGGTTACGCCTAATCTTATCCAGTGTCCAAATGAATAACCTGTTGAATATATTCAAATATTTAGTACCTTGTGCAGAGAAAACAATGAGACCTGCCAGTAGTTAAATAGTATAAACGATGGGTTGATGAGGCCTCAGGAAATTGATGAGGAATCAGTGTCTTCAATTTGAAGGCCACTAGATGGCAAACTTGATCTAATAATCATTGTCAGTAAGTAAGTAAGTAAGTCATTTTTATTTGTATAGCGCTTTTCTAGACCAGGGTCACAAAGCGCTTAAACAATCAAAACAATATTCAATAAAGTATATATATATATATAAAAGTGTCTTAAGATGTTTCTTGAAGGAGTCAGTAGATCATCAAACACAGAGGGAGAGGAAGATTGTTCCAAAGCTTAGGAGCAACAGTCTTAAAGGATTCCTCTCCTCTGGTCCTGAACCGTGTTCAGGAACCATCAGTAGATTCTGATCCACAGACCTCAGAGCCCGAGCTGTGGTGTAAGGCTGGATCAGATCAGTGATGTAAGGAGGAGCCTGACCATGAATAGATCTGAAAGTAAGAACCAGAATTTTAAAGTTGATCCTGAAAGAAACTGGAAGCCAGTGAAGAGTTTTAAGGATCGGAGAAATGTGAGTTCTTCTACTAGAGCAGGTCAGAATTCTCTCTGCAGAGTTTTGAATGAACTGCAGGAGAGACAGCTTCCTTCTTCTTCTTCATTGGCTATGATCTATTAATTAAATGAAACCTGGCATTATTTTCAAACTTGGAGCGCCATCTAGTGGCCTTTCAGAATGAAGACGCTGCTTCATGAGGTCTCATGAAACCATCAACATTCATTCGTTTTTTTCTGCCGCTTATTATGCGAGTCGCGGGCCGGCTGGAGTCTGTCCCAGTTTCATCGGGCGAGGGGCGGGGGACACCCTGGACAGGACGCCAGTCCGTCACAGGACAAAGAGAAAGAGGCACAACCATTCACACACACACTCATACCTACAGACAATTTCCCCAAGTTCCAAATCAACCTCTAGGTTTTTTGGACTGTGGGAGGAAACCGGAGTACCCGAGTAAACCCACTCTAGAGGGGGAGAAGATACAAACTCCACACAGAAAGGTCACAAGTTGGCTCCCTCCCAACCTGGAAGCGAACCAGCAACCTGTGAGGAGATCCTGCTAACCATCACCAAATAGTATAATTAGGTGTTTTTACTATTTCATACATTTGTATTTTAAATTCTTTGGCTGAATTATAAAGTTGTCAGAGTCCGCGGGGCCGTGTGAAGTCTGTTCAAAACTGGAATTTGTTGGATTTACTGCAAGGAAACTCAATAAATTGTAGCGGAACTTCCTGGATCAACAACTTAAAATGGATGAAGGAGAAGATACGTCTTCTTTGCACACAGAAGTTCAGCACAGTAACAAAAAAAAAATTGCAAGAGGGGTTCGTCCATATGTCGAGAATCGACTGTACGAGTGGGTTTTTTGTGCAAGAGTCGCAGTACCAGACCCGGCTGACTGGTCTCGGACAGATGGTAGCAGGTGGGTGTTGAGCTGCTGAGCAACAATGTGAGAAGGTTCAGACGTCCTCGTCCATGACGTCGGCCCGGGTCGGCGAGTGACGTGGGGAGTGGAAGTGGAAGATCCTGACATTAATCTCTTGGATTCACATGTAGTTCTTGCTCTGATCTTTGGATGTGAAGATGTTTGTTGACCTTTAGGGGACACACTGTTCTCTCTCTCTCTATAGAAGCATGAGTCGGCTTTTTGGATGCTTTTCACCCCCTCTATTCTTAGAGCGCAGTAATTGAATCTGCCGGGTGATCCATGTTTCGAGCCACCATCGCACATGTGGACCATGTTGTCCCTTCGCCAGTCCCTCTGAGCAGCTCCATATCACTCACACTTGGATTGAATTGTGGAACAGTTGATTTTAGAATCCTTTCATTGAATATATGGTATATCTGTGAGCTTTCTTTTAACAGTGTTATACATTTTCTATATACATTTATCTTCATGTATTGTCTATGTTGTCTCAGTTATTAAATATTTGACAATAGTCCATGTGGACTACGAAAGTATTATTTAGGGCTGTAAGAAAAAAGGAATATACTTTAATAATAAATGCAAAGGCAATGTATTAATTTGAACCATTTTTGGGGGGAGCTTTATAATCAATATTTCCATTTTATCATAGTTCTTCAATGATTCTTGTTTCAATTATTTATCTATGATTGTATTCTATCCATTAACAATTAACTATTTGTGTTGCAACTCAACATTTGGCCGCAGTCATTCTCTCCTGTACAGCTAAAGTAAGAATAAAATCCCGGGAGGTCCTGCCAATGACTGAGGACGAGAGGATGCAGTCGACTCCACCAGCATTTTTATGTTGCAATTAAACATCGATCCTCTAGATGGCAGCAGTCAATACAGCCTCTGTAGCTAAAGGAACAATGAGATCCCGCGATATCCTGGAGATGACTGAGGACGAGAGGATGCAGTCGACTCCACAAGCATTTTTATGTTGCAATTAAACATCGATCCTCTAGATGGCAGCAGTCAATACAGCCTCTGTAGCTAAAGGAACAATGAGATCCCGCGATATCCTGGAGATGACTGAGGACGAGAGGATACAGTCGACTCCAGCAGCTTTCAAAGCTGATGTTTGGACATATTTTGGTTTCAAAACAAATGAAAGCAGTTACGACTTCGTCAAGAGTCATGTGGTCTGTAAATTGTGCAACACCAGAGTCAAGTACTCGACGATACTATACATATATACTTGTTACTACAGTATCACCATATATGTTAACCTCTGTATTGTATCGCCAGATTCAGGATATTTAATCTCACAAAATCCAAAACGGTGTCAAAAAATAAACCAAAATGAGATTTATTTTTTAATATCTGAGTTGATCTGAGTTATTGACCCGAGTCTTGAGTTTGTCTCTATTTTGTGTCGACTCCAGGCATTTCTAAAAAGACTGGAGGCGGTGAAGCCGACGCGTGGACTGAAGCGTTCAGAACAACTGGCCAACTATCAACGCAGAGGCGGATATGGAGGCCCAGTCCCGCCAAACTTCGGTTACGCCTACATGGACAAGGAGGACTTCGATTCCAGCAGGATGTGGTTAGGTGAGTCCACCATACAAATGATTAGCAACAACTATAATATTGATCGAATCGTCATTGCTAAATGTTTTTATTGGTCTGCAATAACCACTTTTAGCCTCTTACTAAAGTGAAAATTCCTTTATATTAGATTATATTTCATCACTACAATCGCATGATTAACTTTTGTTTTGTGATTGCGTGTTGGGTAAATCGTGTTAGTTCCCCCTGGTGTTGAAACACTTGCATTGAACATTTTCACTGTTAGCATTTTTATTTGTGTTCATTTGTTTAAAAAAAAAGAAGCAAAATGATGGGTCAGTTTCTCGTTTTACCTTCTTGCTAACTTGAAAAAAAGACTCATTACTTCATGTGAAAATACTTCATCTGATCCACTGGTGTGGAAAACTTACACAGGTTTAGAACATGGTTGAAATAACAGCATTGATTACAGTTGATCAGGATTCAATCAATCGTCACAGGAAATGTGAAAAACAAAAATCCACTAAAATGTTACGTGTTGTTGCTTTAACTAAAGTGCGTTTTAGCTTTATTTTCCCTATTTCTTAACCGACCATAGCATGTCAGACACCATACAAGTGACTAATATTTATTTTGAAAAACCTCCTTAGATCCAGAAGAAACTACTCTATGTTCTTTGTGCCGTTTGTTAATCTTTGTGAAAATGTCATTGAAGTACTTTCACCTGAGTTATCGTAGAAGATGTCCCTTGTACAAGTACTGCATGCTCCCAGAACTATTTTTTTTAATTTTTGGGTTTCAGTAGAAGATCACTCTGGTTTAATTCCAGCCAACAGAGGTCAGCGGGTGAACAGTGCCTCTCCTCAGGACGCCAGTCCAGCCTCGGTCGACACCAGCAGCACCGAGTCGGCCTGCAAGTCGAAAAAAGTCGGCACTTCCCGACCACTTCCTGCCTGGCCTTGACCCCTCACCTGGAGACCCTTCTTCATCACTGCGGCCATAATAATCGTATTTATTTAATTACAAAGAATTATTTTAGTCGGATCTGACACAAAGACGACATGCTGTCTTGAAGTTACTATATTCCTCTTAATAATATCTACTGTTGTCATAATAGAGATGTAATAAAGTTTGTATGCAAATTCATTTTAATGGTCGCTTTGGTCCAAATCAAAGTAGATTAATTGTGATATGACTGATAGAGAATCTACAGTATTGTGGTGTACAAGATATTGAGACACTTCAATATTGCAGATTTCTTTTCACTATACTGTATCTTTGTTCAACAACACTGTATTGATTTTATTAAATTAAATTAAAGTTCTTATATGGTTTTTATGTCAATAAATATTGTATAAAAATTAAATCTAATTATTTTTTTTACACATAAAAACATGCATATAAAAGTTTCTTATTCGGAATGAATCAAAGCGTTGCAAACCTCCGGCCGATAGATGTCATTACGTCCTGTGGAGCTAAAGGAACAATGAAATCCCGAGGAAATGACTGAGGACGAGAGGATACAGTCGACTCAAGCAGATTTTAAAGCTGGCGTTTAGACATATTTTGCATTGATTAAAGCAGTTACGACTTCAAAAGTCATTTAGTCTGTAAATTCTGCAACACCAGAGGAAAAAAATCTATGTCAGTATTCAGGGTAAGACAAGAAAGTGGTTTGTCAGTAATTGTACAGCGACTACTTAAAAAAATGAAGACCACGACGCGATAAGACACTTGCTTCCTGTTCCAGTGATTTTGGTAAATACCGTCATCGCAATTTCTGCGTCATAAGTGCGACTTTACTGTCTCTTTGTAGCAGATGCCAAATCAACAGAAAAAAACACCCAGAAATGGTAAATAATGAACCTTTTTATTTTTAATAAAACGTGAGATATGGATAAAGAATGATCACAACCTTTTGATCCTTGAGAGCTGGTGATACTTGAACAAACTCGGGATAATAATTCAGAGATTTATGGAGTCCGTCCTCGTCTCGGCGGTTCAAGACATCCCAGGTCGTGTTGACGCAACAATGACATAAGACACGTGAAGGGTTTTTTCCTACGTGGGAATCGAGAGGGTCTATGTGTACTTCTTGATCTCGTCGTACAGGACCAACACGAAGGCGCCGCCCATGCCTCGGATGACGTTGGACCAGGCGCCCTTGAAGAAGGCCTTCGAGCCCTCTTGCTTCATGATCTTACTCCAGCAGTCAATTGTTCCCGTGTACATGATGTCGGCTGCGAGGAGCGAAGAGCAGGTTTAGTGATTTAGTAATTTATGTGTTTTTTTATGAGCTCAAGTCATTTTCCAACGTGCACTGGAATTTAATTGAAAATAATCAAGCTATTTCTAATGTAATTATGTATCTATTATCAATAAAAAACACCTTTTATATTTATTTTTTCATAGTTTTAATACAGAATTTTGACCTTCCACAACAGGAACCAAAATCTTTTATCAGTCTTGGTCTCGAGCCGAAAACATTTGATACGTAGAAAACCGTCTTCAACAGAATCTAATTCCTTTCTTTCAACCTTGGTTTTACTGTCATTCATGGCATCTTATCTTAACCTTTGTTTTATCTCAGGGTCAAGGCGACCCGAAGGTCACTGCTTCAAAGTATTCAAGGAAGCCAGGGAGGTCGTTCACCTTGACCCCAGAGACGGCACAAGGGATACCACAAACACATTTGTTTTTTTAGGCCTTTGGGGTCACATTGACCCTGAGATAAAAACAAGTTGGTCTAAAGAGTTGCATCATGATTATTGAAGTTATAAAAGGGTCACTCACCTCCTTTACGCCCGGACTGCATCATCATGCGACGTCGGACCGTGTCGAAGGGGTAGGAGATCAAACCCGCCGCCGCCGTGACCGTCTGCGCGATCATCCAGGTGACGATGATGTGGGTGTTCTTGGGGTCGGGGAGCATACCTGTCCAGAGGGAGGTAGGGGGGGTCACAAAAGGTCAACCGAAAACAATAGGGACCGGCGACTTGGGCGCTCACCTTTGGCCGTGTCGAAGCAGCCGAAGTAGGCGGCTCTGTAGATGATGATGCCCTGGACCGACACGTTGAAGCCCTGGTACAGACCCTTGATGCCGTCCGTCTTGGAGATCTTCGTGAGGCAGTTGCCCAGCCCGCTGAACTCCCTCTCGGCCGAACCTTTCCCGATGTCCGCGGCGAGCCTGGTTCTGGCAAAGTCCAGAGGGTAGACGAAGCAGAGCGACGTGGCCCCGGCGGCGCCGCCGGACGCCAGGTTGCCGGCGAAGTAGCGCCAGAACTGCGTCTTCTGGTCCACGCCGCCCAGGAAGATCTTCTTGTACTTGTCTTTGAAGGCGAAGTTGAGCGCTTGGGTGGGGAAGTAACGGATGACGTTGGCCAGGTTGCCCCTCCAGAAGGAGATGAAGCCCTGCTCTTTAGGGATCCTGTACACGCAGTCCATGATGCCCTTGTACTGCATGTCAACGGTGATCTGTTTACTGGCATGTTGGACCTGCAGGGGGAAGACGGTACTTGTTTACACTTGAACTTGACTTTTTAGTTTCTTTATGAGCTTTTTTTCAATGGGTTGTTTCCAGCTTTAAGAGGTAGAATGAGTTTGTCCTCTTAAATTATAATATTAAGAAAAATACAGTGGCAACTATCCAAACTATTGTGAGATTTTGTGATACTGTAGTAACAAGGATATATTCGTAGTATTGACGAGTACTTGACTCTAGTGGTACAGAATTTATAGACCACATGACTTTTGATGAAGTCGTAAATAATTTAATCAGTTTTGAACCAAAAAACAGATTCTAAAGCTGATGTATTTGACTGTATCCTCTAGGCCTCAGTTATCTCCAAGATCTTACATAATATCCTTGTTCTTTTAGCTGCTGAGGATGTGATGACTATCAGACCAGACTATCATAATTTGCTACACAAAAATAAATAAAGGCTGTAAATAATTGCAGATTAATTGTAAATAATATACGATTCATTTATAATTTACACACTTAAATTACACATTAAAATTACAGCTGAAAATATAATATGTTTTAAGAGCCATATATAAATATTCAATTTTCTTTTAATGGATGGAGTGCTGCTGAATATCAATACAGTATCATGAAAATAAAGTCAGTTTATTGATATCGACTAAAAGCCTCACTGCTCACAAAGAGTCAAAGGGTTTATACATTTTCGTCATTTATTTTATATATTATTATTAAAATTATTTATTTTATGTCACCGATAAGTTACCAGCTTTTGTCTAAAAATTTGAAGGCATGTACCACAGAGTAAAAAAAAAAGAGAATTAAAAACTTTGCTTTGGCTTGGAAAAATATCCCCCAAATTCTCACTAAAATGAAAAAATAAAAGAAGAAATAAGAAGCTTAGGTGTTTAATTCTGCGTTATTTAATTGCAAGAAAGCACGATAATTTTTTTTTAAATCGATAGTAGCAATAATGAGGATTAAAATCTAAACTATTGAGTGTAGAAGTCGAGAGTCACGTGTGTGCGCGGCCATGATGCCTCCGTCACTCGAGTATCTGATCTGTATTTGGTTACACGAGTTAAATTTAGCGATTCACTTTCACCCAACTACTGTCTGTCGTCTCTTTCATACAAAACGTAATAATATTACCAAAGAACTTGGATTTTCCCAAACTTTTATTTTGGGGGGGAGATTCCTGAGATCACGTGTGTGCGTAAAAATCCATTATTGGATCAACTCATGCAGACCACAGTATATGATACTTTTTACAAATGAAACCGGTGTTTATTTAAAGTATTTAAAACTTTTAAATCAATGAAGCCTCAGGTGTTTTTTTTACCTGCAGCAGCAGCTTGACTCTCTCGATGGGAGCCACTGCTGTCTTGGAGATGGCAGCGGCGATACCTCCCGCCAGGAAGTCCTTCATGAAACTGACCACCGCGTCCGACATGGCTTCTCGATTCTCTGGTCAGTCTCTCTCTCCAAAAACTTGATGTCCTCCGGGAGACCCGACGCCGATCCAAGTGGACGAACCCTCCCTCCCGCGCGCGTCTTTATACGGGCGCGCGTCCTCGCGAGAACCCTAAGTGATGGACCTGCCGCGCGTCAAATTGGTTCACGAGCTTGAGACAATATCCGAGGTCAGAGTTCAAGTTTGATCGCCATGTTTTGAGATAGGAGCGGGTCAAGATGGAGGACGTTTAAAGGACACACTGTTTTTTTTTTGGACCGGGTCAGATTTAAAGAGAACATCCAGTTAGAAAAAACAAATATTGTAACAATAAATGAAGGGAAATCCATTTTACAGTGAAAAAATGTCCTTAACCAAAAGCCTAAAACTTGTTTACAATAGAAATAACCCGATAATAGTCAGTAAAATTCATTTTTTACGCTGCTATCTTTTAAAAAGTGTATATAATTAAAAAAAGGAATTGTAGGAGAAAACAGTTCCTTCCATTTGGTTTTAACTAACTATATCATGTTGCATTATTTTAAAAACGCTTCTATTTTAATTTTTACTGCGGTTTTGCTGCAGCTCAACTGTTTTTTCCACTTATCTTCAGAGTATTCCATCCTAATTTTATTTGTTCAGGCTTTTCCTTGATTTTCTGGAACTCCTGGAAATCAGTTTTATCTTGATCTTTAAAGTATATACTTTATTGAATATTGTTTTGATTGTTTAAGCGCTTTGTGACCCTGGTCTGGAAAAGCGCTATACAAATAAAAATTAATTACTTACTTACTAATTATATCCTCCTACAGTACCACATCTTAACCACTAGATAGCGCCATTTATTCAGATTCCCAATTTTTTTTTTTAATTCTGTTTTTTTCATTCAAGCAGCTGTTCCTTCACCAATTAATTCTCTAACGTCACATAATATTCCAGCAAAATAGCCATACATTGTTGATACAATTAACATCTTCATAATATGTTGTCAATATCCAGGAGTAGGAAAGTAACAAATTATATTTACTGACGTTGTTAAGCAGTAGTTATTGTTGTATACTCGTATATTTTAAGGTCCTTTTTTTATCAACGTTTATTTAATTATATGTTACTATGCAAACCTATGTTGTATTTTCCTTACATTTTTCACATAGCCCCTCCTTAACGATTTAAACACGTTTCATTTATTTTATTTTAAATGTAAATATCTAATATCTAACGCCTCTGCACTCATAAGTGATTAAAAAACTCAATAATTCGCCATTATTTTCCACTTCTGCTAACCAAGTAACTCGCGGGCCCGCCCTGAGGACACCACCTAACTTCCAGACGGTCCAGCAGGGGGCAGTCTTTCCACGAACTTGGTGCTGATCCTGCCGGCACACTTGAGAGGTGGACCCCCAGTAAAACAGGTGCATCCCCAAAATGTACTCCTCCCTTTTTTACACAACAATACAAATAATGCAGCACTTTACTTGTCTCTTCAGCCTTGAGTAGACTCCGCCGAGGAGGTCAGAGGTCACGGAGTGGCGCTGAACCAATGAGGTGGATTGAAAATTGCACCTGCTTCTTTATCCTTATTTAATTATACATTTTCTACATCATACTTTTTATTTAGTTTAATTTTATTGGTTTCACTTCCGTTTATTTACAATGTTTTCCAATTAATTTCAGTAATTAATACTATTTTGTTGTGATATTTATTAAAATTTGTAATACTTGTTAAAAAAATACATTTGACTTTTAAATATGTAAGTTTAAAAAAAAAAAAAAAAAAAATCTTCTCAGTTCAATCTGGGCGAGGAAAGATTCGGGGTGTTATTTTGTGGAGGGGTCATGGAGGGGGCGTGATTGTTGGATTTGCATTTTGAGTATGAAGAGCTGCAGGTGTCAGACAGTTAGCAGACCCCCCCCCCCCCCTCCTCGACGACACTGACACCCACCCACAGACAAAGACACCACTACAGTGACCGATATGATCAGATAAGACCAAACTGTGACCGCCATCTTTTTATTCCTCTGATCCCCGACTGTCAATCTCCCGGCCGCCCCTCACTCCCGCAGACTACACAAGTCAGACGGGGTTAAAGCCGCAGTGGTGGAGGGTGAGGTGGGCCAGCATGGGAGCACTGGTGGGCTCCTGACTTTGATCCGGACCTCCAACCTGAGAGTGGAAATGCAATCGTTATTAAGCTGAGTGGGAAATCTTTATGGACAAAGAAGAGTCACTTTTATTTCAAAACTAGTTTGACTAAAACATTTTTTTTAAAGAGTCGTACTAAAGAATTGTTGATTACGTTCTTTACTTTGTGGATTTTAGCGTCAACGCTATAAAAAAGTTGCTTTAATCAGAAAAAAAAAGTTAATTCCATAAAAAAAAAGTGTTGATTCAATGTAAAAAAATTGCTTCAATCCGAAAAAAAGTCGTTTCAATAGAAATAAAAATTGCTTCAATTAAAAGAAAAGTTGAATCAATTATTATTTAAAAAAAAAGTTGATTCAATTAAAAGGAAAGTTTATTCAATTATTTAAAAAAGTTTATTCAATTAAAATAAAAATGCAGCTTCAATCAGACAAAAAGTTGCTTAAATCTAAAAACAATAATAATTTAATCTGAAACAGTGGCTTCAATCAGAAAAAAGTTGCGTTAATAAAAATAATAATAATAATAATTCAATTTTTTTGTAAAGCAAAAATCTAAATCTAAAAAGAGCTGCTTCAATAAATAATAATGGGGCATTTGTGTCTAAGTTATCCAATCCCAAAAATCAACTTCAATCAAAGACAAAGTTTACATATTCTTCATTTTTTATTACATTTCTTTATTTATTTTGGATTGAATTCTAAAGAAACAAAACTGTCTTATATATAACATCACTTTTGTTGCAATTCTATAATCTATATATTACGATATATATATTACGACAATACGATATATTGTGATACTGTAGTAACAAGGATATATTAGTAGTATTGTCGAGTACTTGACTCTGCTGTTGCAGAATTTTCAGACCATGTGACTCTTGACGAAGTCGTAACTGCTTTCAATTGTTTTGAAACCAAAATATGTCCAAACATCAGCTTTAAAAGCTGCTGGAGTCAACTGTATCCTCTCGTCCTCAGTAGTGACGTAATGACTTCTGCCATCTAGGGTCCACAAAACTAACACTGAGAATATTTGCATGTTATTTGTATATTAAATAATCAAATTATTTCAATTTTATACACACTTTCAGCTTTAAGAGCTGTTGGAGTCGACTGTATCCCCTCGTCCTCAGTGGTGACGTGATGACTTCTGCCATCTAGGGTCCACAAAACTAACACTGTGAATATTTGCATGTTAATATTAGTATATTAAATTTAAAAAAATTGAAAGAGATTGAATGAAATCAACCAGAGAGAGGATGAATATTGATACAGTATTGTGAAAAAGCATCGCAATATATCTATATATATATATATTCTCTCAGCCATATTATTATAGTAGACCAGGCCTACGATGAATATATATACTTGTTATGAACATTACACCAAATCATTATTTATCAATAAAACAAATCTAGTTAAAATTAAATTAATAATCTATTCATAAAGTCCATTGATGGGGTTTTAGGATGTTGGCGTCTATCCCAGCTACCTAGGGTAAGAGGCAGGGGACACGACAGGGAGGAGACGGCCCAGACACCAGTGGCGTCGAAGCAACCGTCTGAACGCCCGACCGAGGAGAAACTCAGGAGGAAGCAGATTATCAACATCGTCTGCTGGTCAGATTCGCTTCACGCCGGAGACAATACGAGCCAAAGGTCGAAGGTAAAAAGTCACACAGCCGAGGCAGCGCCAACACACACACACACACACACACACACACACACACACACACACATTAAAGTCTCCATGACCAATCAGGAAGGCCTGCAGCGACTCAGAGAGAAAAGCAGTTCAATGGACGAGGAATGAAAGAATTACGAGATCAACTTCCTAACTGTCTCACAGAAGTGACGATGTGTGTGTGTGTGTGTGTGTGTGTGTATCAAAATATAAACACGTGTGTGTGACGATCGTTTCCCTGCAAGACACTTGACCAATTTGTAGGATGAATGAACTTCTCGAGCCGACGGTCGTCCGTCACAAGTGTGCGACTTCTGTTTGTCCGTTTCCCAACCAAGAATAAGTTAATCCAGTTAAACAGCACTTAGAGTCTAATTATGGAGGCTTTTGTCGCAGAATCCACTTCCAGCTCCAGTGCGGAGAAGTCGTGTCTGTGACTGACGTATGTCGACGTATGTTGTTTATAACTGTAACTACATCCTGTGGCAAACTTGTATATACATATATATATATATATATAAACATCTATGGTGTAGAAAATATCAATTAAAAGAGTTAATTTTGCGAAATTGTGCCCATTAGAGTATCTTCTGCCTCTTTCCCTTCGTAGCTGGGATAGTCTTCAACACCCCACAACCCCATTATAGAGACCAAATGAATAATCGTTTATTTTTTACTAAAAGACTGTCATTTTATTTCTAATTAGTATTCATTATACGTTTACAGATATATACTTTTAGAATGATCTACGATGTAAGTCGGAGTGTTTTAGTAGATCTTTTAGGGTTTTAAATTTCAATAAATTGCGTGTAAAATAACATTTGATTTCCTTCAAAATCTTCGTCTTTTCATTTATATTTACAATTAACAAATATTTATGCAATAACTCTTTTTACTATTTTTTTTATGTTAAACTTCAGGCCAATAGATGGTTCACAGGAACACTGTAATCCTGTTGGAACCCCGGTGATGACTGAGAACGAGAGGATACAGAGGAGCAAAATTACTAAAAGACAAACCACAAAACACTTAAAAAATATATATTGTCGTCAGTGACATATACAGTATTAATCTTTGGAAACTCTCAAGGTGAGAATCGGTGAACACACGGATCACTAAACACCTTAAAATATTATATATTTATTTACAATCCAATTAAAATTTGGAGCAACTTCCGGGTCATAACGTGTTTAAATGTTGAATCAAGATTAATACAAAATATCTAATTCAAAAATTACTTATCAAGAAGACAAATACATTTAAATGAAACTATATATATTATATTATACCTTGAAACTAAACAAATAGTTGTATCACCTAAAACTAAGTCGAGTTTTTCAATGTGTTATCTTATAAAAGACAATACAGTATATATAAATGTACTATTATTTACATCATTATTGATTAAAAATTATTTATTTTCAAGTGCTTTGTGGTTTGTTTTTTAGTAATTTTGCCAAGAGGCAGCAGGAATATATCCTCTGTATCCTCTTGTTCTCAGTTATCGTCAGGATTACGTCGTTCCTGTGAAGACTGCCATCTAGTGGCCTGATGTTTAACATAAAAATGAATGAATGCGTGAATATTTGCATGTTTAATATGAAAGAAAGACGAAGAATTTGAAAGAATGAAAATGTTATTTTACACACAATTTATAAAAATGTAAACCAAGATCTTAAAGTTAAATATAATGTCAGACGCGATAAATCTGTGTATATTTTAAACAACCCATATATTACATCGTAGATTAGTCATGTCTAAAAGTATTTTCAAATGAATCCTGAATACTAATTATAAATACTATTAAACTAATCTAGTAAAAAATAAATAATTATTCATATCGTCTCTACAATGGGGTTGAGGGGGGTTGAAGACTATCCCAGCTACCTAGGGACAGAGGCAGAAGATACTCTACTTTGTCTGTTCACTGATTCTCACCTTGAGAGTTTCCAAAGATTAATACTGTATATGTCACTGACGACAATGTTTTGTGGTTTGTTTTTTTGTAATTTTGCTTATAGGCCCACTGCCTGTATCCTCTCGTTCTCAGTCATCACCGGGGTTCCAACAGGATTACAGTGTTCCTGTGAACCATCTATTGGCCTGAACATAAAAAAATGAATGATTGCGTAAATATTTGTTAATTGTAAATATAAAAGAAAGACGAGGATTTTGAAAGAAATCAAATGTTATTTTACACGCAATTTATTCAAATTTAAAACCCTAAAAGATCTACTAAAACACTCATACTTACATCGTAGATCAGTCGTGTCTAAAAGTATATATTTTTAAACGTATACTGAAAACGCATTAGATATAAAATTAAAGTAATCTAGTAAAAAATAAACGATTATTCATATCGTCTCTATAATGGGGTTTTGGGGTGTTGAAGACTATCCCAGCTACCTAGGGACAGAGGCAGAAGATACTCTACTTTGTCTGTTCACTGATTCTCACCTTGAGAGTTTCCAAAGATTAATACTGTATATGTCACTGACGACAATGTTTTGTGGTTTGTTTTTTTGTAATTTTGCTTATAGGCCCACTGCCTGTATCCTCTCGTTCTCAGTCATCACCGGGGTTCCAACAGGATTACAGTGTTCCTGTGAACCATCTATTGGCCTGAACATAAAAAAATGAATGATTGCGTAAATATTTGTTAATTGTAAATATAAAAGAAAGACGAGGATTTTGAAAGAAATCAAATGTTATTTTACACGCAATTTATTCAAATTTAAAACCCTAAAAGATCTACTAAAACACTCATACTTACATCGTAGATCAGTCGTGTCTAAAAGTATATATTTTTAAACGTATACTGAAAACGCATTAGATATAAAATTAAAGTAATCTAGTAAAAAATAAACGATTATTCATATCGTCTCTATAATGGGGTTTTGGGGTGTTGAAGACTATCCCAGCTACCTAGGGACAGAGGCAGAAGATACTCTACTTTGTCTGTTCACTGATTCTCACCTTGAGAGTTTCCAAAGATTAATACTGTATATGTCACTGACGACAATGTTTTGTGGTTTGTTTTTTTGTAATTTTGCTTATAGGCAGTGGGAATGTATCCTCTCGTTCTCAGTCATCACCGGGGTTCCAACAGGATTACATTGTTCCTGTGAACCATCTATTGGCCTGAAGTTTAACATAAAAAAATGAATGATTGCGTAAATATTTGTTAATTGTAAATATAAAAGAAAGACAAGGATTTTGAAAGAAATCAAATGTTATTTTACACGCAATTTATTCAAATTTAAAACCCTAAAAGATCTACTAAAACACTCCTACTTACATCGTAGATCAGTCGTGTCTAAAAGTATATATTTTTAAACGTATACTGAATACGCATTAGAAATAAAATTAAAGTCATCTAGTAAAAAAGAAACGATTATTTATATCGTCTCTATAATGGGGTTTTGGGGTGTTGAAGACTATCCCAGCTACCTAGGGAAAGAGGCAGAAAATACTTTACTTTGCACAATTTCGGGAAAATAACTCTTTTAATTGATATTTTCTACAGTCACGGACCAAGATGGATGTTTGAAAATAATCCATAATCATGTTCTTGTCATGAGTGAATGCTTCACTTTAATACTGACCCCTAACTGTCAGTGTGTCGTCAGCAGATGTCTTCATACTGACCCCTGATTTGAGATCTTCTGAAAAAAAAAAACCTAAAAGTAGATTAGGAAGCCAGAACGTGTTTGATAAATCAATCGGTTTTGATCGGATCCTGTGAGTCCGACGATGATCCCTCGAGCGACGGATCAGTGGCATCTTGTGGGTCCAATCTTGATCTGATGAGCGAAGAGACCCCCCCCCTTACCCCCCGTGACCCCTACTCTGTGTCCGGAGACCCCGTCAATGGGTTAATGAGCGACGGCTGCTCTGGGCACGCCGGGCCTCGGCCGAGTGACCCGGGCCCGGATGACCACCCTCCGCTCTGACCCTCGTGGTCATCAGTTGAACTGATACATTCTTCAGTCTCTAATCTGGGGTTTGTCCAGCTGCTGCCCTCACGGCTCAGGCCTCACAATGAAATTAGATTTATTTAACTTCTTTTATTGGCACCTGACCATTGAAGCGTCATTTATAATAAAAAATAAATCATGTCACATTTATTTATCGTTGTGAACCTTAATTTCTTCTCCTAATGTTTGGAACATCTTCAGTCGTCAGTCAATGAGTGTCTTTTTAGGCCTTAAATAAAAAATACTGGTTTAAGGCCAGAAAATAAATAAAAGTCATAGTTTGACTATTTCAAGATGATAATAATATTTATTTAATATGATATAATAATATATAATTCTCCTTCCTTTCCTTCATCTTCTTCTTCTTTATTTATTTATTCTTTATTTATTTATATGTTGCTTTATTTAATGTTTCAACCACAATAGATTCCAGTGATGTGTTTAACAACAATGGCAATTATTCTTTCCTTTTTTCTTGCTTCTTCTTCTCCTCCTTCTTCCTCTGCTCCTTCTTCTTCTCCTTTTTCTCATTATCCTTCTTCTCCCTAGTCCCTTCATCTTGTCCATCTTCTTTTCCCCCTCTTTTTATTCTTCTTCTTCTTATTATTCCTTTCCTTCTTTTAGTCTGTGTTTTTTTCCTTCTTGTCCTATTACTTCTCCCTCTTTACTGCCTTATTTGTCTCCTCTTTCTCATATTCTTCTTCTTCTCTTCCTATTCTCCTTCTTTATCATCTTCTTGTCCGCCTTCTTCTTCTCTTCTTTTTCTTTTTTGTCTCCTTAGCCTTCTTCTCCTTACTCTCTTATTTGTCTTCTACATCTTCATTGTCTTCTTCTTTCCTCTACATCTTTCTGCTTTTCTAGCTTCTTCTCTTTCTTCTATCTTCTTCTTCTTCTACTCCTTCTTCTCCTCTTTTTAATTATCCTTCATATCCTTTTTCTCTTCATCTTCTCCATCTTCTTCCTCTCCATGTTCTATTCTTCTTCTTCTTTTTCTCTTTTTCTTCTTCTTGTCCCTTTCCTTCTTCTTATGTGTCTCCTCTTTCCTGTATTCTTCTTCTCCTCTTCCTATTCTACTTTTTTTTCATCTTCTTCTTGTCCGCCTTCTTTTCTTTTTCTGTCTCCCTAACCTCCTTTTCCTTCTTCTCTTCTTCTTCTTCTTCTTCTTCTCCTGCTTCTTCACTATTTTTTATTACCATGCATTGGTTGTCCCTAACTTTACTTATATATATATATATATACATATATATATATATATATATATAATATTAGTATAGTATAAGTATATATATATATATAAATATATATATATATATATATAATATTAGTATAGTATAAGTATATATATATATATATATATATATATATACTTATACTTATACTTTACTTATATATATATATATATATTAGTATATATATATATATATACGTATATATATATATATATATATATATTATTAGTACAGTTAGGCACAGCCAATGCATGGTTATACAATATATATATATATATATATATATATATATATATATATATATATATATATATATATATATATATATATATATATATATATATATAAATCGTGTATTATCTAATTATAATGTGATATTTGTAATCCATTGTTTATTAATTTTCTGCTGCTGATTCTCTTAAAATAAAATCCTCAAATGATCAGAAAAATAAATCAGAAATATTTGGTCATTTCAACTCATTTCATAGTATAAACAAAACTAATAATGATGATTAATAAAGAAACACGTTGAGTTTGAAAGTATAAATCTGGATCTCTTGAAACAATGGTCAGAAGCCGGTTCCTGACGCAGCTGCGGACTTAAGTCCAGCGGGTCGAGGGCCCGTCTTCTGGCGAGAAGCGATTGTTAGCGAAGGACACGGTAATGAATTTTAAAGCGCTTCAGTAACAGCTCTCAGACATGTGGTTTTAGGGTGTAGAGCATGGGTGGGTGGGCGTGCGTGTTGGTGTGTGCGCTTGGGATTTACGTTTGCTGTCTGTGTATCAATGAACGTCGGGGGATATGTGTGCGTTGGATGGGGGAGGGGGAAGTCAGTTGGTGTGTATGTGTCACGGATAAAGACCTAGAAAACCAGCCGGGCTTAGCTGACAGGTGACAAGGGTTGTTGTGAAAGGGGGATTTTGTAATACCAACAGTGAAAGAAGACTTTTCTTCTTGCCAGTGAAGGAAGAGAGAAAAGGACTGGAAGACTTAGAGATCTCACTCATCAGACTGCTCCACCGTCTAGCGCGCTCATTTTTATTCAAAAATGTCCAAAAATGCTAAATCATTCCAAATCGGATTGATCCCTGTGTCAGCGCCTGTGTGGCATTTCTTATTCTCCTCGTCCTCAACTCTGACACATCAGTCAAGGCGCCGAGTGTCGCACAGAGGACGCGTCCAGGGGCTGCTGTAATGGGTCACAAGTGAGGTTTTAAATGGGGGTTTTTTTCACTCTCGGGTCATCATGGGGTCGCTCACGTCAAATATACCATTCTTCACTTTTACACAAATAGCAAACACTGCTGACAAACACTATTATTATTGCCACTTGTACACAATATCCAGGTCTTTAGAAAAACGAATGTTTCTTCCATCCTTGTCAAAAAATCTATCGTTTCTTATTTTCTTGCTTCTTCTTCTCCTCCTCCTTCTTCCTCTACTCCTTCTTCTCCTCCTCCTTTTTCTCAGTATCCTTCTTCTCCTTATTCCGTTTCCATCTTCTTCTCCTCCTCATTCTTCTTATTCCTTTCCTTCTTCTAGTCTGTGTTTTTTTTCTTCTTGTCCTTTTACTTTCTCCCTCTTTACTGCTTTATTTGCCTCTTTCTCATATTCTTCTTCTTCTCTCCCTATTCTCCTTCCTTATCATCTTCTTGTCCGCCTTCTTCTTCTCTTCTTTTCCTTTTTGTCTCCTTAGCCTTCTTCTCCTTACTCTCTTATTTATCTTCTACATCTTCAGTGTTTTCTTCTTTCCTCTTTTCTAGCTTATTCTCTTTCTTCTATCTTCTTCTTCTTCTACCCCTTCTTCTCCTCTTTTTAATTATCCTTCATATCCGTTCTCCCTTCATTTTCTCCATCTTCCATCTATCGTGCATCTAAGAAGAAGAAGTTTCCAGGTTTTTCTCTGCAAAAGTCAAAGGGAAAGTTCATCCTTATCACTCGTTTTCTACTCACCCTTATTTTGAGAGGAATAATCTTTAGAGTTTTAGGCAAAACATTCCATTATGTAGCGTCTGGAGCTCAGCACACTTTAGCCTTGTGTTATCTCTGGGTGACCCGGTGGCCCTTAAACAAATGTGTTGTGTGGTGGAGGTCGTTCACCTTGAACCAGGGGCGACACAAAGGATAACAAAAACGCATTGGTTTTCGGGCCTAAAGAGGGACATTACAGACGAGCAGTATGGAGGTTTTTGGAGGACATGAGGGTAAAGGAAATGTAGACATTTTACACTACAAGCTTTTTTTTTTTTAGACATGTTGGTTTGGAAAATGAAGTTGTATCCTGTTGTTAACCCTTTTCCACGATGGAGTAGGTTTAGATGGAGTTAACTTTTGTTTTTCCACTCTTCTTATACAAGGGAAAGCTTCAACTTTGTGCATTTTGAGACGTTATAAATTGTGGCAAAAAATAGCATTTTTACATCAGTAAGATGGCAATTATTTTTATTTTATTTTTTATGCCTGGTTGTTTGTTAACATGACATTTTTCGATGTCTTTCTAAAATCAGAAAAAAGAAACTTTAGGATTTACAAGTGATTAAAACTAAAATAATGAAATAATAAAGTCTGAAAAATCTCAAAAAGTAATGACAGGACATCAGTCCACTGAAGTATCGTTACAAACATTATTGTTATGAATTTTTCTGTTTTTAGACTCAAATTTAATTTCAAATTGACAGATTGTTGTTGACTTTTCTTTTGACAAACTTCCATACAAACAAGCGGTTGTGGATGTTGTCAAATATGTCTCCTCCAGGCCGGCTCTGTAATTCTGTGTCAGATCTCAAATTCTTGAGCTTATATATATTCAACAGACGAGCATGTCAGCTTCAAAGCATTTAATAGATTTAAAATTTAGACTTGTGAAACTTTCAAACCTCGTGTTTTTCAAGCTATTGTGTGAAAAAAGTGAAGCAAGAAAAAAGTATTTTATAGCGATATGGATCTGTTTGTATAGCAACACACTGCAATGTAGTTTTTTTTTAAATATAATATTAACTTAACACAGTTCAGAAACTGCTTACTTTATTTTTGGAATTAGATTAGTCATATACATTTGATCTTTAATACAATGATTAAAAAAGGAATGTACTTTACATTACCAAATGTAATGAAATAATATTAAATAACTACATTTACATTTAAAAAGTGGTGAGAGTAACATTTTCTTTTCTAATAAATGTACAAATTAACAAGACGTTTGTTATATAAATGCGCACATTTATAAAAAAAAAAAAGAAAAAGCTGATAAAAACAGTAAAAGTATCATATGGAGTTTGAGTTTTAATCATGTTCAATATTTTCAGGTTTATTTTTGGAGTCAATTTGACTAAAACAAGTGTAAAAAAAACAGGCTGATGTTACTTCAGAGAAAATTCTATTTTTTAAATCAAAATAAAACACAGATCAAATATTAGTGATCAATAAAACAAATATTATTTTGTGTATGTCTGTACAGCACCGTGACTGGTTTAATGCATTGCGGAGTAAAACTGAGGATCCTCGCAGAGTAATACCACTTAGCCTTGCCGATTAATATTATGAATACTTGCGGTGCGGCAGAGCTGGCGGGGTAATACTACAAAACCTCGGGGAGTCATACTATGGAGCTTTGCATAGTAATGGTACGGACATTACCGTAATACTACGGAGGCTCAAAGAGTAATACCACGTAGCCTTGTTGTGTAATACTATGGAGCCTGGCTGAGTAATACATCATGGCCTCAGGGAGTAATACTACGGAGCCTTGCATAGTAAAACACTGGAGCCTCGGGGAATAATACTATGGAGACTTGTGGAGTAATACTGCAGAGACTCGGGGAGTCATACTATAGAACCTTGCAGAATAATAGTATGGACCTTCGTGGAGCAATACTAGGGAGCATCGGGTAGTAATACTATGTAGCCTTGCAGAGTAATACACTGGAGCCTCGGGGAACCATACTATGGAGCCTTGCATAGCAAAAGTATGGACCTAAGCGGAGCAATACTACGGATGCTCGCAGCATGGCGGGGCCTCTTGGAGTAATACTATAGCGCATCACATAAACTTTCCAAAATAATAATAAAACATTTTGACAGATTTCTGAGCGCTTTGTCAAAAAAATATAGTTCAAGGTCAGTGGGTACAACCAGAAATAATACAAAGGGAGATTATAAGGCGCACTGTTAAATTTCGAGAAGATTCAAGTATTTGAAGTGTACCTTATAGTCCGAAACATATGGTATTCTTGATTAATGTCACTTGGTTCATGATATTCCGTGAACCTGGTTCAACTGTGGATTGTTTCAAGAATAACTGCCATAATTGGCCCAGCATGGCCACCAGCAGACATTTCCGCGGACAAAAGAGGGAACTGACTAAAACTCTTGAGACTAATCACGAAATCACTCAGTGTTTGTGTGGTCCGGGAGGAAGAACCGGGTCCATAGAGAGGGAGACAGAGGGTCTCCAGCCCGAGTCCGTGTGTGGGAACCACATAGGAAGAAATCCCCGGCTGATCCCGGCCAAGACACTTTGTTTTTCTCTCCTCCGCTCCCACCCCTTTTCCCTCCCTCTCTTTCTCTGCATCCATTTTTGTGTTTTCATTTTTATTCATAGGGTGATCGGGGTGGAGGGACGGGTGTTAAGAAAGCAGGGGGCAGTTTGTGTGTGTGTGTGTGTGTGTCGCGAAGGAAAGGGATTGTCAGGCCCCGGCCGATGCCAGTGGATGAAGGTGCAGGCCTCAGACCAGACCCTTGCCAACAATGGCCACAGTGTTGTTTCGGGGTAGTTGCGTCCAAAAAAACTCTCGGACATTCTTCCCCTATGTTGGGTATAATCACTACTGGGAGGTAGCTCCATTACGGATTACCATATCATTAATAGTATCCATGACTTTTGTTCAAAGGCTACTTGTTGTAATGTTGCCTTGTGGATGACGGCTAATCCGCTGAGCTGCAGCTGTAGGAAAGAAGAGGGGTCGATCCCACCGTCACTCTCTCGCCTCACACACTCTGCGCCCGCAAACATGGAGCGGCATCACTCTGGCCAGGGCCCACGGGGATCAGGCGCTGAAAGACACAAACAACAGTCAAATCCAAAGAGAAAAAGAAACATCCATTCTACATTTCCCAACTGATCCGCTCCTAAAAGCCAACCTCTCTCCCCCCACACCCCAACTACGACTCCTCTCTCCTCCCCTATTCCTGAGTTGGCTCTCGTCCTCCTATCAATGCCCCCCTGCTCTTTAGCACAGGGCTCCTCTCAGATGGTGGGCCCAGATTAGGAGGCGAACAATAACAGTTTTCAATGTAAAATGTGCATCTTGTTAGTCCTTTTCTCTGCTCCTCCTATCTTATGATGGGAGGAGAATGGAGGAGCGTAAGCAGCCATTCAGAAAGTTATCTGTGGGTGTCTTCTTCTCACAAGCGAGTCTTGTTCTCTGGAGGTTGTTTTTTAATCCTTCTTTCCTCTGCTGGATCTCAGACATGGAAAAGTTTGTATTGTCTTATTGTGCTGCTGTTTGCGAACCGATACTTATGGAGGGTTCACTTTAAACTGCAACTAACCAAAAAAAAAAGGCTGAGAAGCTACTTTTAAAGAAAGTTTAACTGATATTATTTTCAATGGATCTTAAAGTTGGCATGGCGGCAGAACGCGCTGCCAACTCCGAGCGCGGCCGATGCCACAATGTTGGTCTCACGACGCCCCTGTTTGTTTTGCTAATGGCGACAAATGTCGGCTGTGAAAACACTTCTCTGAAGAGTTGGCTCAGTGCCGACGACCCCGAAGCATTTAGAGAGGTTAACAAAGAAGACATTTCTCACGTTAATGGAGTTTGATATTTTGTTTATTTTTTATTGAAAGAGATTGTTCCCTTTTTTTTAATGTCACGAAGTGATAAAATCAAGAAAACGTGTTTGTAAAATTTTAAAAACTATTTTTTCTTTAATTTACTTTATTGACCTTTCTTTGTTTATCAGTTTGATTTATTTTTTCACAGTAAATAATTGTTAATTTAAAAGGTTTTTAAATGTTTTAATATCAACTAGTTTATTTATTTTCATTAAGGATTAATACCTGGTCATAATGGTTTAACAGACAGTGAAACTAACATTAACATTAACTTTTTTTACATGTATTTGTCACATCAAGGATTTATTATTGACAACAAAAGCTTCAGCATTTATTTGTTAATGATTAAATCAATAAAACCATTTAACTTTATTAAACGTTTATTGGATGCTGTAGTTTAAGGGCTTTATCGTTTCTTTGACAGATATCAATATTTTTAATTTAATTACTTTTTGCAACAAAGACAAAAATACATTCTTGGTTGAGATCTGTGCTTGTGTTGTTTTATTCTGGGTACTCCGGTTTCCTCCCACAGCCCAAAAACAAAAATAGTTTTTTATTCATTTTTTTCTACAATAATAAGTTTTATAAATGTTGTTTTTTAATAATTTGATTTATATTGTTTATTTATTTTCATCTACAATAACACACAATTAACACAATATTTAATCAAATGACTTTAATTTAAAGTGCAAATCGTCATCCATCCATCCATCCATCCATCCATCCATCCATCCATCCATCCATCCATCCATCCATCCATCCATCCATCCATCCATCCATCCATCCATCCATCCATCCATCCATCCATCCATCCATCCATCCATCCATCCATCCATCCATCCATCCATCCATCCATCCATCCATCCATCCATCCATCCATCCATCCATCCATCCATCCATCCATCCATCCATCCATCCATCCATCCATCCATCCATCCATCCATCCATCCATCCATCCATCCATCCATCCATCCATCCATCCATCCATCCATCCATCCATCCATCCATCTATCTATCTATCTATCTATCTATCTATCTATCTATCTATCTATCTATCTATCTATCTATCTATCTATCTATCTATCTATCTATCTATCTATCTATCTATCTATCTATCTATCTATCTATCTATCTATCCATCTATCCATCTATCTCAAGAAAAACATGTATTGTTAAAATGTACTTTTTAATGTTTTCTCTCATCTTCCTATTCCCAGAACTTTTGTGAGAAAGTTGATTCTCTGAGGATTTTATTCTCTTATTTTGTCTTTTCTCATCATGATTTCATGTATTATTATAATAAAGCTAGAGATTCTGAGCTTGTTATGTTATATCACAACTCCCATAATGCACTGCAGCAGTTAATAGCAAACCTTTAGATATAATAATTGGAATCAACGTAAAATAATAATTAGGTTCTTCCATTGTGGGTCATTGTGTGTTTGTTTGTGTGTGTGTGTGTTGGCTTTGAGTCGATGATGGTGTTGGACACGGGCCCCCTGCTGTGCTGGTCACGTTTGGGTCAGAAAGGCTGTGACCGCTTCACCCGCACACACGATGACCACTGCTTCCAAACGACTGCAGATCTACCCTTGAATTGTTGTCTCACACAGCCGGCGACTGAACATCTGTTTAGATTTGCTTAACTTCTTCCACGCCCCGTTTTTATTGAGGAAAAAAAAAGAGGTTCACGCCATCAACAGTCACACGTAAACATTTATTTGTCGGCTCTTTTTTTTCCACATTCAATCAATTCAGATTCATTCAGTCTCTCCAGACGGAGTTGAGTCCTTCAATATCAGGAGCTGCCAATCAACTTCCTGCCTTTCTCTTTCCGCTGGATCGGTTACTCAGAGGGTGACCTCGGTGTGCGACCCGCGGAGACCCCGGGGCGCCCCCTCCGTGGCCCCGTTCGGGCCTCGGACGTCGGCTAAACACAGAGGAGTGGCCGGGCGACTCGCCGGACAAAAGGCTGAACGCTCCGCACCGGCCCCTCATGAGTCCAACCAAGCGCACGGGGAGCACATTAGGACCTCTGGCTTCTATTTACCCTTTTCATTCTGGTCCCCCGAAGTCGAGGGGTCTCAAGTCTGTCAGGTGGCTTTTGCGCCGAGAGACCGTCTGACCACATCACACACTCCCGGGCCCATCGTGTCACATTCTTCTGGTTCACCTTGTCCGGTCGGATACGTTCTCCTCGCCAGTCGAGCGTGATGCTGCAGAGAAAAGCTTTCAAACGGTCGACGCCGAACGTCTTTAAGAAGTTGACACGTGAGCGCGGGTGATTGAAGCTGAAAAGGTCCTTCGAGGAGATCAGAAGCTGACGATGTTTTTGATGCTGGGAACTCACCAAAGCAGCCTTCTCAGTGAGACACACTGAACCCGAATGAACCAAGAGATTTGAGCCTCTCTCTTTACGAAACTGGGTCCCCGGGTGAATCCATTATAAAATACTGTATGTTTTTCTATCTCTTTATCTTTATTCTTTACCTCAAGTCTCGCCTCTTTCTTCCTATAATGAAAACCCTGTTTGAATTATGGTGCTATGAGTTAAGTTCTAAGACCCCTTCTCTGCCCCCCTGAGTATCTTTGTGCGACTGGGGCCCTAGGACCAGAGGATGGTTAGGGAACGTACCTAGAGCCCTGTTACTTGGCTGTAAGTTTCTGGACACCGAGGCGCAAGGAAAGTGGTCTGAGGTTAGTGGAACCCTTTACCTGGCCCCCTGCTCATGTTCGCAGGACTAGGGACTTGGCAACAACTGGTGTCCAAGGTACCAAGACTGGGTTTTTTTGGGGTTCCGGGCCTAGGGCCCTCAGATTTAGCTGCAAGTTCCTTGATTTGCCCACAAGCTCCTAAAGCCTCTGGGGCTCCAGGACTGAGGAATACTGTCAAGGGACAGTAAAGACCAAGGAAACCCTCTTATTTGGTGGCTACTGTTCCTGGGCGCTCAGGGGCCTGAGAATAGTAGTCTTAGATAAGCAGGTCTTCTGGAACCCTCACCAGGCCCTCTACGCATGTCTGTGGGTTTAGAGACGTGACGATGAATCCCTGGTGTGCCAGGCTCGAAATCTGGGGGTGTTCTCAGACCCTCACCTAGGCATCAGACTTGGACGCAA
This sequence comes from Callionymus lyra, assembly GCF_982586985.1. Classification (NCBI taxonomy): domain Eukaryota; kingdom Metazoa; phylum Chordata; class Actinopteri; order Syngnathiformes; family Callionymidae; genus Callionymus; species Callionymus lyra. The sequence continues at coordinate 38,876,707 of NC_141818.1, forward strand.
TCCCCTGGAGCCTCTAGGCCCCCCTGGACCATTAGCCATGGCTTCTTTTTCTTCTTTGTTTCAAGAGCATTACCACAATAGTTTCAATGGTTAACCTTCTAAGACTTTTTTTGAGGAATAATAATCTTTAAAATGCAACAGAAGTTGACTCAGGTTTCCCCGTTTGTACAGCGTTCAGCACCTACCACCAGAACCTGGTACCTATGATGCTTTAAATACCGGGACACAAAAACATCTCATTATTCAGTTTCTGTTTTGATGATTACTGTCCTAAATATTTATTATTTTGAATTTAAAAATGTATCTGAAGAAGCATTAGCTTATCACGCTTGACATGTCAAGATGGTTGTTATGTCTAGTTTATTAAAAGGGAAAATTAGTGAAACACAAATTCTATATGAGATAATAGTGTAAAGGAGAAAACAGCCATGCTATTTTTATTTTAGCTGTTGTTTAAGCCATTATAACAGATTGGGGCGCCTTGATCAATGAAAAGTTGATTTAAACGTCATAATCCAAAAGTGTTCCCTGACATTTCTAGAGAATTTTTAATCACCCGAAGAAATGATCTTCATGCAGAATAAAAAACTGCGATTGAAATATGAATAATTTATTGATGTTTCTCAATTTAATCCCGTTATACCGAACAAAAAGTCTAAATGAGTCTTCTCTTTTAGGAGCCTCCCGGTGAACCTCCTCACACCGCGTTGTGTCTTTTACACACAACCTCTTTATTCCGCAGGAACTTCCATGTATGGCACTTTCTTTGTGCAGCCACCATGCAAAATCACCTGATTTATCTCCGGCACGTTGTGTGATGTCACACTGTCTGTGCTGCTGACAAAAGTGGTCCTTGTTGAGGCACGCCGGTTCACCGAAAACCCACCCTCTGCAAAACTCACAGCAGCAAAACCTCAAACACGCTTTCTCAACCTTTTGTCCCCAAAAACAAAGAGGACCAGAGGAGCGCACTCTCTCTTGGCAAATGATGCCTTAATTGTGCAACTTAACAAACCTGCTCTTATTTTCCCATGAATAACAAAGAATGTGGCGAATGTGAGTTTTTTTTTTGTGTTTGCGTTGCTAAACTCAGAGATGGTGCCGAGGTGCTTGAACATCCAGATTAAAAAAAACTAATTAAATAAACATGTTTATAATTTAAACAGTAAAGACGGCATTGATGAGAAAATAAAATTGAGGCGAAAAACCTTATGAAAACCTAGATAAAAGCAATATGACCTTACGTTTTCAAAACATAAAACTGTACCTCGCGACATATTTATTTTGTTAACGTGAAGAATCGATTTACTAAACATTACTTTTTGATATTGTTTACTGATGGGAAAGTCCTGATATAAAGTATGTTTGTCACATTTACTTAAGCACATATGTTGTTATTATAATTGTATTACTGCTGGTGTGAGAAAGGACTGTTAGGATAAAAGATGAACGGGTTGTGAAACTGGGATGGAGATAAAACAGCGAACTAACAGCTCTGTGCTTCAGAAAGGATTCAGAGAGACATTTAAACTCTGTTTAGTTTTACTTTCTCACTAGTATACAAGTAAAATGTGAGTCTTTAAACCTGACCTGATTGTATTCTTTGTTTAAGTAAAAATCAGATTGGCACACTGTCTACTGTCTAGACAGGAAGCGCTCGCGATTTTTAGCCGGAGTACTTCCTGTTTATATGGCTTGTTGTTCTTTAAACATCTGCCACAAACGAGCATAAAATATATACTTATTAAATTTTTTCCAGAACAATTCTTCTCGTCAAGGCTTCAATACAAGATATACGTTACAGACGAGCACTTTAATCAACATTTTATACACAGAAAAAGATTTTTGAGAAATATCAGGTGTACTCGGGTAATTTGGTGCATTCATTTCGTTACTACATTTCAATAACTATTTAATGCAGATTCAGGGATTAATATTTTCATTACACTCAATTTCATTGGTCCTTGTGGCTTTGCAGAGCTCATAGACACACAGCGTTGATTTTGTTAGTGATAAAGTAAAATCAACATTCTCATAACTTTATAAACTTTCACAGAAAATACTGAAAAAAGTCAAAGCTCCCATGCAAATAAAATGAAAGTATGGGTTAACAATGTGTGAAAGAGTTAAACAGATATACTGATATTTTCCCATATTCATTTAAACGTTTACATTTATGGCATCTTATTTCATTACAAACATCATTTTATGTTAAAAAAATAAACCGTTTAGAATAATTGAGAACAAACACACTCATATACGTTTATATACACGTGTATATACCGTATATTCATTCTTTGGGTTGCGTCATTACGTCCTCCACAGTTAAAGGATGAATGAAACCCTGCGAGATGCTCGGCAAAGACTGAGGACGAGAGGATACACTCGACTCCAGAAGCTTTTTAAAGTTGATGTTTGGACATATTTTGGTTTCAAATCAAATGGAAGCAGTAACGACTTCATCAAGAGTTATGTGGTCTGTAAATTCTGCGACACCAGAGTCAAGTACTCGGACAATACTACAAATATATCCTTGTTACTACAGTATCACCACATATCGTATCGTTGCCCCTCTACTGTTAAACCCATTAAATGTAGTCATTCTAAAATAACATTATGTTCATATAGTAGATATGTAATAGAAACATTATTACACAAGTAAGTAAGTAATTTTTATTTATATAGCGCTTTTCCACACCAGGGTCACAAAGCGCTTGAACAATCAAAATAATACTCAATAAAATATATACTTTAAAGGTCAAGATAAAACTGATAACACAACAGGAGTTCCAGAAAACCAAAGAAAAGCCTGAACAAATAAAAAACGTCTTAAGATGTTTCTTAAAAGAGTCACAAGAACGACACATCCTGCTGCCAAGGGTCAGAAAACCTCGGTAGCATCTTCCACTTCATGTCAACAGTTACTACACCCCGGACGGCTTACATGAATCGAGCCACTTCCCATCATGCTGTGCTTCGCTGCTCATTCCTCCGATTAACCGGGAAAAACAAAAGAGTTTGTTTACAGGAGCCGGGGAGCGTGGAGTTGGCGTCCACAGTGGGGCGTTGTGTACAGTATTCATCATATCATCTGCCTCTGACCCGGGTTCCTCTGCCCAAAAAAAATCTTCCGTCGGAGTTGAATGTGTGTTGGGGGGGTTAGGAGGGGGGGGGGGGGGTCGGCCCCGTGGATTTGCATAATCTGGTGGCACTGCACTGGCGAGCTCATAGAGCGTTTGCCAAGTCCAGAAAGGTGAAGCTTGTGTCTCGCTGGCAGGCGGCGCAGACAATGAAACTGAAACTGACACTGTTGGTCGTGGAGCAGGTACCAGGAGAGGTTTTTTTTTTAATCCAGGGATAGTCCCTCCATTCATGCCTAGTCTCCTCTCACTGTGCCCGTCATTCTTCTAGGCATGGCTGGTGCCAAGGCGGTTCGGCTCGCTCGGATGGGAAACTGTTGCTCATGGGTTGGGTCGCCTGCCAAGTTTTGGCATTATTAAGGGGAGCGGAGGGGAAGGGGGGGGGGTTGGGGGAGGTGTACATGGAGGGGGCCCTTTAAACCCTGTGAGATAGTGGTATCTGCTGTGGGAATGATCTCTGGCTGGAGTTTCTTCTCTTGTCCTCCTCCACCCCCCTCCTCCCCTCCGTCCAGCATCCCTCCATCTCTCGGAGAGGTGAGGTCTGCGGCAGGACTGACGGTTGCTCTCACAGCTTGTGTCGTCTTTGGCTGATTCCCAAGAAAGAAACTGTAGCAGCCTGTCTTTATAGCTCCGTGTGACACACACACACCGACACATGCCTGCACACTGACACACACTCACTGACACACACACACACATACACCGACACACGCATGCACACTGACACACACTCACTGACACACACACACACACACACACCGACACATGCATGCACACTGACACACACACACACACACACCGACACATGCGTGCACACTGACACACACACACACACACCGACACATGCATGCACACTGACACACAAACACACACACACCGACACATGCATGCACACTGACACACACACACACACACACACACCGACACATGCATGCACACTGACACACACACACACACACCGACACATGCCTGCACACTGACACACACTCACTGACACACACACACACACACCGACACATGCATGCACACTGACACACACACACACACCGACACATGCATGCACACTGACACACAAACACACACACACCGACACATGCATGCACACTGACACACACACACACACACACACACCGACACATGCATGCACACTGACACACACACACACACACCAACACATGCCTGCACACTGACACACACTCACTGACACACACACACACACACCGACACATGCATGCACACTGACACACACACACACACACACCGACACACACACACACACACCGTCACATGCCTGCACACTGACACACACTCACTGACACACACACACACACACCGACACATGCGTGCACACTGACACACACTCACTGACACACACACACACACACCGACACATGCATGCACACTGACACACACACACACACACCGACACATGCGTGCACACTGACACACACTCACTGACACACACACACACACACACACCGACACATGCATGCACACTGACACACACACACACACACCGACACATGCATGCACACTGACACACACTCACTGACACACACACACACACCAGAACAAACCTACAATCAATGCCAGGGATCAGACGGGACCAGGAATTTGTTTTGTTGACAAAATCCTCAATATCACTCATTTTCTACTCACCCTTAGAGTTGGGATTATTTTCAACGTAATCTGTTCTTTTTTTGGGAGTTGTAGACAAAAATGTTGGTTCATATCACGGTCGGGACTGATTGTCACTTTTCTTTATCAAAAAGATACTTAAAAACATCCAAATGCCTCCAAAGTGCTCGACTGTAACGTCCATCTTGGATTGAAGCCTCAACATGAGGAATTGTTTCGACATTTTTTTTAAATAAATGTATATTTTAATATCATTACTAGCAGACGATCCTGTCCTTCAGGTAGCCTGGGATCTTCCACTAAAAACAAGCTTAAAATATTGACTTATGTTTTGTTTTTTAAATAATTAAAAAATGATAATAAATTAATTTTGATATGTTTTACAGATAGGGTTTGATATTCTTATTCAAATAATTCAATTATATATTTCCCCAATTAATTGTTCTTTTATTCATATTTTTATAAATTCAATATAATAATTTTGTCACACAATGTCAAACTCTATGTGTAAAAAATATGTTCATTTAAATCATTCAATTTTATTACATACATTTTTATTTTTAAAAAAGTAACTAACTCAACCTTTCAATATAGAAATGATTGAATTTTAATTGTTACAAAATGCACGCTTTAACAAAACAAAACTTTAAAGATTCAACATTCAAAAGGTTAAATTCAATTTTGATAACATTAATGTACTTCCATACGAATTGAAAAATGAGGACATTGTTTTCTTAAGTTCAGAAGAAAAGACAACGTGATTTATGTCCCAAAACGTTCAGAAACTGAATGACACAATCGTAATTGTGTAATTACAAGTGTATTACTGCCTAAATGGCTCAAAAACATGCTTCAAATACATTGTTAACAGCTCCGTTCATCACTTAACCCTGGAAAACACGACTAACAAAACATCGAACGATAAGTTTAAACCATGTGAACTTGTTACCGTAAATACATCAAGGAAATCCTGGACAACTTGTTAGTACTATGAATATAACTTCCTAAGCGGCTTTGAGATCAAAAGTCTGTTTTCTTTGCAGCTTCACTCCTGAGTTGCAGGTTTGATTCCTGAGCCATGACCAAACACAAGTGCTGTATCATGGAAATGCATTTTGTTGCTTTGAGTGTTTATGGTGTGTGCGTTTTCTAATAGTGCGACAGATGATTTTAACTCTTCAGTGGAGGTATGCTCTGTCTTGACTCTTTGTTAACCTTCATTGTATAACTTCTCCTTGAAAGAAATGTAACCAGTTCAACATGAAACGTGTCAAGAGATTTAAACGTGATTAAGCAGTTTAATCTGGGGTTTTTTTTCTTAATCATCGTCCACAGAGAACATGATGGGGTTAAATTGAAATTAAAGAAGGGCTGTGTATTGGCAAGAATCTGGCGATACGATAGATATCACGATACATGTGTGACGATAGATAGAAGATATATTGCGGTATATTTACATACTGTGGGATCAATAATACAACATTGTTTCTGAACAAGAAACAACTATTTTCTGCTTTTACAAGGACAAAATAGCAAATGCTTTCTCTAATGAAATGTGTTAGTACTTGTAGGGAAGTCCTTCTCAGAATATTAACAAAAAATGTTTTTTTATTATCGATACAGTGCTATTCAGGCACGTGCAGTCATGCCTTGATTTTCCAAAGTCTGGCTGATGTCTTTAACCATTAAAGTTTAATGTTTGTAAGGGTATTGTTTAGTTTCGCTGATTGTAAATACATCCGCAGTAAAAAGGCAAAGCTTGAGGCACATGCTTATGAGCCTCATCAAACTATGTCACATCTCCATTGAGACGGAGAGACTTTTAAAACTAAAGGAAATAAGGACTTTTACAACAAAGTAACAGAGGTTTGTGTGGCGAAGGAAAGTCACTAGTTAAAGCTAAACTGAAGCCCAGAAACTGTTTTATTTTCAATCGTATAAAAAAGAGATAAGACAAAAAAAAATACAATAGAATATTTAAAAACTACATTTTGGCCTTAAATAAAATATTATTGTTTTTTCTCACTCTTATATTGAATGAAATGTTATTTAATACTCAATATTTACCTTTTCACCATAAGAAACATTGTTCCGGTTTGCGTAATTCTAGCCAATCACGGAAGGACAGTCGCAATATTAACCAATAAGAAGCAACAAAAGGCGAGTCTATCAAAGAAGGCTTTTTCACTCTGGAGCCAAACTTAAATCTGGAGAGTTTTCGCTAAACTTTACTGTAAATTCACCTCAGCAGGAGGAAATAAACGTCTGACTTTCAAATTAAGAGCATGGAATCCTTTACTATCATGGTCATAATCTGTTCAAATCCACATTTGCTAGTCCTTTTTAAATTATTTATTAGTTCATTCATCTATTTTATAACAATTGATTGTTTAAAAATAATTTAGATTTTCAGCAATTTTTAATTGAAAGGTCTCAGATCATTTAATATGGCAGGTTAAATATTTTGAATACATAACTTTAAATAAATTGATAATTAAAACGTAATATTACAGCTATGACTCTTATGTCAATGTAAAAGATGACAGGTTTATGAAGCTATAAATCAATATTCATCAACAATCTGTTCATCAAATGACTGTCATAGATCTAGAGGATGCAGACTAACATCCCACTAAATATCACAACAATTCAATACAGACTTGATGAGAAATTTTTAATTAAATCATATATTTGTTAAATGTCTTATTTATGTGAAGTATGCTGTTGAAATATGAAATAACCAGTAGCCAATTGAATAAGCTTCTCTTTTGGGTTTATATACGTGTACATGTGACACTAAAGGAGTCTGACCAAGTGCCTCACCAACCATGAACCTCACCATTAGCACTGGTATCAATACATTGGGAATTTAAACATTGTAAATATTGTTGTATCAATGTTTTCTTACACCCTTACATAAAAGATTAGTGACATTGAAACTATATTATTATTTGGTATGAAATTATATTTCATTATCTACAAAGTGTGTTCTGTTGATCCCTAAATATATGAAAAACCTAATATAAAAATAAATAAATTTGACGCAACTTATGATAACTATGGTCTGTACCAGACCTGAGCAAAGTGCGGCCTGGGGGCCACATGCGGCCCTTTGACTGTATTAATGCGGCCCCAAGTATGATCATGTATAAATGGTTCTAATGCATTAAAAAATGTATTTTGTATTTATTATTCATTTACATTACAACATAACACTTTTTACTTTTTGTGTGAAATTTTTGGTGTATATACTAATCATTCAAAACATTTTTAGTTAGTTGAAGAAATGTTTGGAAAAAAAACTCATATATAAAAGAATAAAATTGCAGCTTATTTAGCTTAATAAATGTCATGGTTTAATGACGATTGTCTTTTTAGGATTTTTTTCACGTCTTTCTTTTTGCTTGACGGCCCCCAACAACATTCACATATAAAGACATAAAAATTAAGACTTATATAGTTTGTGTTTCGCTTATTTCCAGCATTTCACAGGTTTATTTTCTCTAGTTAATGCAAAGAAAATACTATTTTGTTCATTTAATACGTGCTTCAGACAATATTAATTATTAAAAGATTTTTAAAAAAGACTTTTCTTTATGTACGGCCCAGTAAAAGTGACTGTTACGGCCCCAGACGGGGGGGTTGGGGACCGCTGGTCTATATCATGATATAAATTATGATAATTTATGGACGTAATGACAAAATGTTATTGAATGAACATAGAATAAAAACACGGTAATTCATCACGTTTAAATAATAAGAAGATTCCTGTCCAGGCCACAGTATTAGAATGATTTTTGTAAAAAATGGGATTATTGATGTTCAGAAAGCAAAAGTAATGTGAAAGATAAACATTCTTAAGCTTTGTGGCTCAAGTTTACATGACAATAAATGCTGCCTTTTATCTTCCGGCCCTTTTCAATTTATTATTATTCATGTGATGTGCTCTGGCTAAATCTTTTTCATCTGGCTGCACATGAGTCTTTTATTTTGCTGCTGAACTTTGGATTCAGGATTTAAACCAATATGGGAGTCGTGTAGATCCAAGTAGCCCGTCCTCTTTTATCATATTGTGCCTCCCCGTCCGCACAGACACTGTCTTTCATTTCATTGATTTGCTCTCTTGTTGCTCGTCTTTTTCACTCCCCAGACTCCTTAATGTGGTTGATCCATTCAGCCGGGCGACTAATGCGGGTTTATTCACACATGCGTCGCCGACCCGGAGACCATCTCCTCGACCACGGTCACTGTTGGGACTTAAACACCTGAGAGATGCACATCAGCAGAAAAAATAAATGATATTAAATTAAAAAGGAAGGACGTGTCTGGTTAGTTCCTTAAGTCTAGAAGTTCAAAGTATTTTTTTTGACGTGGCTCCTTGAAGAGAAACTTGAATTTCATGGTGTTGATTATTGTTGTTCGTAACCACTCGAGGATGAAGCACATTCAGACGCAGAACAATCAGGCTTTTCTTTTTTTCTTCTCCATGTCTCCTTTCTTCATGGATGAGACTTTCCTCCAAACTGGTGCTGCATTAAAGGCTCTAATGTGTTAAGACAAGATTGGTTAAGACATACAGACGTTGAACAAATCTGCTTTTTATTCAGGAGCAGTTTATTGACAGACGATGGATTGTTTACACGCACATACTTTCTCTGAAATATTGATGATTTTTACAGGAGATTTTACCCTCCTTGGGAAAAGGTGTTTCTACGATCTTCCTCTCTTTCTGTGTTTGATGATCTACTGACTCCTTCAAGAAACATCACAACAAGACGTTTTTATTTGTTCAGGCTTTTCATTGATTTTCTGGAACTCCTGTTGTGTTATCAGTTTTATCTTGACCTTTAAAGTATATACTTTATTGAATATTGTTTTGATTGTTTAAGCGCTTTGTGACCCTGGTCTGGAAAAGCGCTATATAAATAAAAATTACTTACTTACTTACTTACTTTAATTCAAATTATCTCCAGTATGGATACATAATGATAGTTATTAGATTAGTGTGTATAGTATTAAATTGATAGCTGAATCTAAAGGTGGTTGTAGTTGTTTATTTTGCACAGTTAAAAAAACAATACATCCCATAAACAGTGCAGGAAGAGGCGAAAAGCTCCGATGCAACCACTTGCAAACAAATATTCCACAAACAGACAAAAAAATATCTGAATCAACCTCCAGGAAGTGAAGCATGTAACCATTATAACAGTATAATTACTACAATACAAATCAAACAAGGAAAAATAACATAGTGAGCTGACACATACACACACAAACATGGAACAATCATTATTGAGGAGCCAGAGGTATCTTGTTTTGTAACAGCCTAATTATATTTTAACAAGGAGGAATATTTTTGAATCCAATATCTCACCAGATTTAAATTCTTGTTGAGACTGAGATACAAGCCGACGCGTCTTTCTGCTGTTTCTTCTGCCAGACAATGATCCAATTTGATATATATTTAGTTGTTTCATGTTTTCACTATGAAATTAGGCCATTTTTTCTAAACATATGTGTATTTAAAAAATACAACTATTTCATCCTAACTTAACAATCAAAGCTATATTAATAAAAGCATTTGATGTGATGATCTTTAGTCCTTAGAATCTGACATTGTACAGTCCCCTGTGAACCGCAGATATCAAACTGAGGGCCACAGAATTTCATTGTTAGGCGGCAAATGGTCCTTGGGCTTGACATCCCTGATCTGGAGCTTGTCGTGTGAAATAGAAATCAACCTGTTTTAAAAGTACATGCACTTAAAGTGATGAACTAAAACAACTTTAAAAGTAATCGTTTACTTTCTCTTATTAAGGGTCACAGGGCAGCTTGGCCCCTGTCTTTACCAGGGAGAGAGATTCCCAGGAGAGAGACATAAATACGTGATATTTCCTTGATTTTCTGGAACTCCTGTTGTGTTATCAGTTTTATCTTGACCTTTAAAGTATATACTTTATTGAATATTGTTTTGATTGTTTAAGCGCTTTGTGATCCTGGTCTGGAAAAGCGCTATACAAATAAAAATTATTTACTTACTTACTTACTTACATAGTCTCTTCAGCCTATCCTGGATCTGTCCCTTTTCATTCTACTTGATGCTTTAATTACCTGTAGATGGCACTAGTGTGCAAGAAAGAGTTTGTTTCTGTGGTTCTGGTAAGAGGTCACATCCAAGATTTATCCCAGGGGCAACCAAGTAAATACATAAATATTGTGTTCATTGTAAATAATCCAATACACATAAAATAAACAACACAAAGTGGCATATTTATGTAGTAAAACTGCAATGACTCCCTTTAATTTTACAAAGTAAGATTAAATACTTTTAAATGTTCCGACTCCTTTAAGAAAACATCTTAAGACGTATTTATTTGTTCAGGCTTTTCCTTGATTTTCTGGAACTCCTGTTGTGTTATCAGTTTTATCTTGACCTTTAAAGTATATACTTTATTGAATATTGTTTCTGATTGTTTAAGCGTTTTGTGACCCTGGTCTGGAAAAGCGCTATATAAATAAATATTACTTACTTACTTACTTACTTAACTGGACGAGGCTGGTTTTGACATATGAACCATCTTTTTAATGTGGTCCTTTTAAAATAAACTGAACTGAAAATCAAAACAATATTCAATAAAATATATACTTTAAAGGTCAAGATAAAACTGATAACACAACAAGAAAAACGTATTAACTTAAGATACTGGTTTAACTGATAAACAAGTGAGAAACAACTTGAGGTGAGTGGTAAAGATGTGACAAAAGACAAAAGTTGTATTACAAATATTTATTTACATCATGTACAAAGTCTCTTGACGTCATCGGCGGGTGTATAAATAGATCTATGATAGAGTCCGGACGGGTTCTAGATGGCGTGCTGCGCGCTGTGCAAACTGAAGGTGTTCGCGTGACCCAAGAAGTTGAAGTAGTGGTGATGCTCGAGTCCCTGCACCGGCGACAGGTACCCGCTGTGCTGCTGCGCGTGCGCGGACAGCGGGACCGCAGGGTAGTGCGCCGCCGGGTTGTGCCACGGAAAGTGTCCCGCCGCCGGAGCCTGCTGGTGGTACACGGTCTCCGCGGGACTGTGGCCCTGGGGCTCCGGGGTGCACGGGTGCAACTGGGCCAAGTAGTCCGAGGGTTCTGGGGTGGACCCGAGGGAGCCGAACACGGGCTCTGTGACCGCGCGGGATTTGGACTGCAGGAAGGCGAGGATGCGCGCGTACTTGATGTCCTTGGTCTCGGCTCGGTCCTCCGTGGTCAGGTAGTGGACCAGGTTCTTCATGCACTCGTGGTAGCCGTAGTGGAAGTAGTTGGCGAACTCTGCGAGAAGTTCTCCTGGAAATAAAAAAAGAGATGGATTCACTTTTGCGCGCAAACACCAGTCAGAACGACGAGTCATCCCTCCATCCTCAAGTTACTCACTTATCTACCAACAATTTAAACTATATTAAATAAATAATAATAATAGTAAGTAAGTCATTTTCCAGACCAGGGTCACAAAGCGCTTCAACAATCAAAACAATATTCAATAAAATATATACTTTAAAGGTCAAGATAACACTGAGAACAACACAGGAGTTCAAGAAAATCAAGAAAAAACGAGTCTGTGTGTCAGTGGTTGTGTGTCCTGCAACAGACAGGTGACCTGCTCAGGGTGTCCGCTGCCTCTTGCCCTAAGTAGCTGGGATAGGACACCCCGATACGGGAATCAGGATTAGGGGGGGAAAAATGTCTATTTAAGTTTTTATTTCTTATCATTTTTAAGCAATACTTTTTAATAGTTTCGTTTTTTTTATTTTATTTATAATATATGATATCATATATATATATATATATATATATATATATATATATGAACTTGTCACCAGCTCTGACACAAGTTCTGGCTCAAGATTCTCATTTTCCTTCCTGGCAACATACACTGTAGTACGAACGTTCCAGAATTGAAGTTTCAAAATGAACTTTCTGAATTGTTTTGTTTTTTAACCAAAGTGGAGGCAGAGACAACTCTTACATCAATAGTTAAGTTATTATCTTTAAATAATAAAAAAAATTACCTTTTTCTCTTCCTCTGGGGAAGTCTGCGGAGTGGAGCGCCCGCAGATACTGGACCGTCATTTCCAAGATCTCTGCCTTCTCCAGTTTCCCTGAATTCTGTGATCATATAAAAAAAAACACGTACATTATAAACCTAGAATACGCAAGATTTTTTTCCTTTATTTTGCTGAATATTTACCTGTTTGGCCAGCGCCATGGGGACGGTTTTTCCGAGCTCGTTTAAGCAACGGTTGATGCGATCCCGTCTCCTCTTTTCGATGACTTTGTGAGAGATTGGAGTTCTCTGTGCGGAAGACAGAGAGGCAGAAACATGAGTACAGAATTGTTAAACATAAGGATAATGTTTAAAACTTGGAAATCCATATGGAAAGTATCATAAAGCAGAGCAAAATATATTAAAAAAAACATGCGCTCAACTTGCGCGCCGCCGGAGCTCCTGAGCGCGCAACAGACAAGCGCGCGTCTAACTTCAACTTCACTTTCTCACAAGTTTGAATGACGAGCACATAAAGAAATAATAAGGTAATTATTCATGTATTTAGCTCGATTTACTAACAGTAAATCCAACCAAAATGAAGACCTAAATTAGTCTTAAAAATGCGTAAATCTGAAAAAAGAATCTTTGCGCCATAATCATGCAGAGATGCGCCAACAAAAATGATTTCAGTTGAAGATCACGAGGAATATAAATAAATAAAAAAAGTCAAAAACTACATTGGATCCCGTGAAATAAAAGTAAGATTTTGCCTAAAAAGGAGGTGGAAAAGTTCCGAGTGCCAAAGAAATAGTTCCTCAGAGCGCACAAACGAAGAGGGCTAACCTTTCGGTCCTTCATCTTCGATGCCATCTAGTTCCTGGAGATCTTCTTCAAATGGAGTTCGACTTGTTCAGGTCTTGGACGGAGAGGGACTGATATCGGAGGTGAAGACCCTCCTCACTTATAAAGGGCTCATCCACGGGACGTAAATTATTCCGCGGGATTAGAGGCGCAGCATTGGCTAAATGTGTGCATTTAGGATCCGTTAAAATAGTATAAGACGTAAAGCCAAGGGGCTCGCAGGGGGGCAAAACCTGCTTTGTTAATCCACGTGGCTGTTCAAAAGACACGTGATTACTTGTGTGGAATATTATTTGCATAGTAACAAACCCGGGGCGGGAAATGAGAAGCGAGCGTGGGCTCGGGTGATCCGCCGTGGCGCACTGTGCGCACCGGAGACAAAAGAGAATCTCTCTCGCGTTTCTCACACGATCGCCTGTTTACAAATCCCAGCAAGCGATCTTAACTCTCCTCCGAGCCCAAGTCCAAGTCTGAAGGCCTGTCCAGTGTCATTAGAGTAATTAAGTAAGCCTTTAATAGGCTGTTCCGCCGAGTTCAGGGGAGACCTTTTGGAGACGGAGTCCCCCCCGTTTGTTCTCGGCGTTTCTCACACGACTTGCTGACACGTCCATCTTTATGAGGGATTGGCGAGCTTTTTGTTTAAATGCTTTATTTTTCTTTTTTTTTGTGTGTGGGAGTCCTCGGCAGGTGTGTGATTTAGCTGCTGGCACGCGGGCGTCGTCTGCGTCACGGCCGGCGTCTCCTGCCGCCTCTGGCACACGAGGTTCACCCACCACTGGAGACTCTTTGGAGAGGCTCAATTTGTATCCTATTATCCTATAAGAAAATGTCTATTCAGTCCAGTGAATAGTTTCATTGGCCTAAATTTTAATAATGCTGTGAAAGAAAGGGAGAAATAAAGAAGAATGCAGCTGGTGTGAGCGCGCATTATTCCCTGTCACCTGCGAGATGGATAGCCTGGAGACCCCTATTCATTTGCCTAATTTCGGTCAACTTAACAAACTTTGGGAGAAATTATACTGCTATTGTTATGAAGGGTGAAGCTTTCTGATCGAATTAACAGCATGTTTTGATCCGGTAAATGTCATTAGAAAGAAAGAAACAATCGCGTTTAAAGGGGCCTGGGTAATGCGCCAAGTGGAGACGCCAAAGCGCAAAGTGCACAAAGGCTGCTGGTAAATGCCACAGGGGACTTTTGTATCCTCAAGTTTTTACCCCCAAACAAAGGGCATTATTTTATACTTGAATACATTTCATACAACAATCGGCTGTTTTCTTCAAACATATTTTCACAGCAAGGTTGTAACAACAGGTTTATTGTGTGCGCTCCTTCTCACACATTGGCGCTTCTCTCATGCGCCAAAACACTTTGCTGCTGCGCTCTTTCTTTTATTTCGCATTGAGAAACCTTTTAATCTCAACACTTTCCCTGTGCGTGGATATATTTGATCTTGCGACGGCTGGAGAAAAAAAAGCGGCAGAGATGGTGAAAGAAAAGGTCCAGCAGACATCACAAGAGTTTGGAGAGAGTTTGGTGCACCATGGAGAGAGAAAAGCGCGAGCGAGAGGGACGAGGGCATAAAATCCAATTACATGACTGTGCCGTTTTAACACTTTTTATGTCTTCGTCCTTTCAGATAAAAGGGGACTTTTGTCTGTGGTTACTTAAAAACTGGATTAAACACCCGAAGCTCTCGCTGGCAGACAATTTAAGAGGCTCTGCGTCAGAACGTTGCGTCACGAAGTCCCTTTGGGTTTTTGATCGTAAATAAGTGCTTCAATATATTCTTATTTTATCTCAACACTTTGAAATCAGTATTTTTTATTTTTTATTTCACCAAGTAATGCTTTTATCAGCGAAATTCATGTTTTCTACGTGTCGTCTGTGTATATATATTATTTATTTAGTTTGTTTCACAATGTTAAGCATCATGACACGCTATTTATTAAACGTGAAATTGTAATTTCCAGAACATTGGTAAATAACGTTATAATACTAAAACCTAAAAAATAGAAATAAAATATTTAAATGACTATTAACTTGTTTGTTCAATAGATAAGTGCACAAACTGTGACGAACAAATACTTGTTAATACGGTTATTTGTACATACTTATTTTTAAACTACTTTATCTAGTAGCTTTCATTTTACTCTTTTAACGCCAAAGTATATTTTATAATCAACAATAACATTAAGAAGTGGATCATAATTCAATTGGCATTAAAATACATGGTATAGAAACATGATATAAAATACATTCTAGCATCCATGTATGTCATCTTTTGTGTTTGTTTTATGCTGAATGCGTGAATAGAGTCCACTTGTTTATTTAGTCTGTGTGTGTCGCCAGGGTCTGTGCTTTGACCCGTGGTGACCCCTGAGGATCACAGATACAATCCTTTGGCTTGGGGCGCCACCCTGAGCCTGAACTGCGACATTTCACACGGTCTTTATTCAGACCCCGTCGTCAAGAAACCGACGCTGACCCTCGTCACAAACCCAGCCTAAAAGGTTCGTTCACACCGTGTACAAGTACAGAACCAGACGATAACCTTGCTCAAGGGTTTGGGCTTTTTCCGCAATTTAAACTTTTGAAATTCACTCAAATCCACATCTAAACGTTTATAATCGCATTGACATCCGTGCTTCATTTCGGTAGTATGTATAAACTTTCTGAAATATATTTTAATATTTTATGTTCACGCCGAACTATTGGCAACAGCGCCCTCTTGTGGTTAAAGTTTGTCTGGTTAATAGTCTTAAAAACAAACAAACATGATTTCACTAACTTTCTACTCATCGTCATGATGTCGAGGTTTAAGGGTTCGGATTATTTTAACAAACTTTTTTTTAAGAGTGATAGGCAAAAAATGTATTTTGCATTTTTAATTAATAGTGACTGATTCTTTATCCCCCCCCTCTTGAATTAAAGCCTCGACATGAGGTATAATTCTGAAAAAATTAAAAAATTATCTATATTTTAAGCTTGTTTCTAGTGGAAGCTCCAATTCTCTCAACTCCAGAAACTAGTTTATTCCAATTTAAACACATTGCGAGATCTGAGATCTTCCGCTAAAAACAATCCTTAAATATATGTTTTTTTGTTACAGTTCCTAATGTCAAGGCTTTAATACAAGATGGACGTTACTGACGGATCACTCAATACAATCCTAATTCTTAGTCCACATGAGAGTGAGTAAAAAAGTAAAATTTGAATTTTGGGTGAATTAGCAACTCAAAGGCGGTGGTGTGAAGATAGATCACAGGGTCCAACATCTCAATAATGTTCTCTAATGAGACCACAACAAATTCCAGTGTTGTGTTTACGATACTAGCGATAAAAGTTTTCTTATTCTGATTCTGAAAAATTGGGACCTAACAAATATCTATTTAGCTAGCGGTCTTACTTTTATTTTGGCTTTGTTTCAACCCTTATGTTGTCTCTTGGTCAAAGTGAACGACCTCCACCACTTCATATGTATTTATGGAGGCCAGGGAGGTCGTTCAAAAGCTTGACCCAGAGAAAACACATCGGTTAAACACTAGCTTCTTTTTAAAGTCAATGAAGATTCGTCACTCTCTGTGGTACAAATGCTCTTAAACAGGTGAGTTCCAAATGCTTTTTTAATTAAGGTTAAAAGCAGAGTGATGTTATTGTGATGATATTGACATGGTGCAGTAAAATGTATAAAATAATAAATACAAAAAATACAGGCCAATAATTGGGGTAATCTGACTGCTAAGGGGTTACATTTTATATATATATATATATATATATATATATATATATATATATATATATATATATATATATATATATATATATATATATATATATATATATATATATATATATATATATATATATATATATATATATATATTGAAGCCTTGTCATGAGGAATTGTTTCGACCTTTTTTTAAATAAATGTATATTTTAATATCATTTTTAGCAGACAATCCTGTCCTTCAGGTTTATGCTCGTAGCCTTTTTTTTAAATAATTAGAAAATTATAATAGATTCATTTTGATATGTTTTACACATAGGGTTTGATATTCTTATTCATATAATTCAAATATACATTTTCCTAATGAATTGTTTTTTTATTCATAGATTTTTTAATTCAACATAAAACAATTGCTATAATATTGCCACACAATATCAAACTCTATCTATAAATCGAAAAATATGTACATGTAAATCATTCAATTTTATTACATACATTTTTATTAAAAAAAAGACCAACTTAATCTTTCAATATAGAAATGATTGAATTAATTGTTACAAAATGCTGGCTTTAACAAAACCAAACTTTAAAGATTCAACATTCAAAATGTTAAATTTAATTCTGATAACATTAATGTACTTTCATACGACTCTAATATTTGAAAAATGAGGACTTTGTTTTCTTAAGTTCAGAAGAAAAGACAACGTGATTTGTTTTTCCCAAAACCTTCAGAAACTGAATGACACAATTTTAATTGTAAGTAAGTAAGTAAGTAATATTTATATAGCGCTTTTCCAGACCAGGGTCACAAAGCGCTTAAATAATATATATAAGGTAAGGTAAGGTAAAACTTTATTGATCCCTCAGGAGGTCTCTTTCGGGAAATTGTTTCCAATTGTTATATATTGTATTATATATATATATTGTTATATTGGAATTGTTATATATATATGGACTAAATAAAAAGATATAAACTATTTATTTTGACTTAAATTATAACTTCACATGACTGCATGGCTCTTAGATGTCATAGATGTGATATTTGTCTTTTGGATTAGAGACAGTTTTTAGTCAATAGTCCCTGCACACCACAAATAAGGCCTAAGGTTGTTTGACTGTGAGATTATAGGTGAAAAGTTAAATCTGCACTTAACTAAATGATTCATGTGCAAAGTCACCTTTGCTTTGTTTTTTGGATCTGAAGTTGGTAAGTTAGTCATTATTATTTGTAAAGTACCTTTTACAGACCAGGGTCAGAAAGCGCTTAAACTACAAAACAATACACAGTTTAAAACGCATACACATTTAAAAACTTTAGAAGCCAAATACATCACAATGACAAACACAACAGCCCCAAGATAATTAGTAAACAGCCTGTACAAATAAAAAGTCTTAAGATGTTTCTCAATCAAACACAAAGAGAGAGGAAGTTTGTTCCAAAGCTTAGGAGCAACAGCCTGGAAGGATTTCTCTCCTCTGGTCCTGAAGCG
The DNA here is from genome assembly GCF_982586985.1 of Callionymus lyra. Lineage (NCBI taxonomy): Eukaryota > Metazoa > Chordata > Actinopteri > Syngnathiformes > Callionymidae > Callionymus > Callionymus lyra. Next base: position 38,895,599 of record NC_141818.1, read on the forward strand.
TGTTCAGGAACCATCAGTAGATTCTGATCCACAGACCTCAGAGCCCGAGCTGGGGTGTAAGGCTGGATCAGATCAGTGATGTAAGGAGGAGTCTGACCATGAATAGATCTGAAAGTAAGATTTCAAATTGATCCTGAAAGAAACTGGCAGCCAGTGAAGAGTTTTAAGAATCGGAGAAATGTGAGTTCTTCTACTAGAGTACTGGTTAGTTTTCTGCAGTGTTTAACTGAAGAAATGTCTTTGCAAAATACAACACCCAGGTTTCTCAGGCTCAGTTTGACAGACTGACCTAAGTCACCCAAGTACTGACTCAACCCTGGAATCTTATCATCAGGAGCAATCACCAGAGTTTCAGTTTTGTCCATATTTAGCTGCAAAGTGTTTTCACTCAGCCATTGTTTGATTTCTAGCAAACAATTGACTAAGCTGTTCAGCCTCTGGGGCTCAGTTGGATCCAAAGAGCAGTAGAGCTGGATGTCATCAGCAAAAGTGTGTTAAGAAACATCAGGAAATCTCTGAATGATTCTACCGAGGGGAATCAAGTACAACAAAAATAATAAGAACCCAAAACAGAACCTTGTGGGACTCCACGCAACAGATCCTATGATTCAGACCTCATTTGATTTGTTAAGACACTGAAACTGTGCCCAGAAAGGTACGACGAGAACCACTGTAGCACAGACCCAGACAGTCTCACTTCATCCCTCAGTCTCCTCAGCAGGAACTGTTTTAATGGATGTTGACTGAACAGGAACTTGAACATTGTCTTATGTGAAAAAGAATCAAAAGCCTGGATTCTTTCATCACTTTTGGCTTTCTTTACACATATATATATATAAATATATATATAATATACAAACCAAAGTATAAGGATTACGAACATTAACATTACATAAGAAAATATATAGTAAGTAAGTAAGTAATTTTTATTTATATAGCGCTTTTCCAGACCAGAGTCACAAAGCGCTTAAACAATCAAAACAATACTCAATAAAGTATATAATTTAAAGGTCAAGATAAAACTGATAACACAACAGGAGTTCCAGAAAATCAAGGAAAAAATAGAAACATAGTAAGTAAGTAAGTAAGTAAGTAATATTTATTTATATAGCGCTTTTTCAGACCAGGGTCACAAAGCGCTTAAACAAACAAAACAATACTCAAAAAAGTATATACTTTAAAGATCAAGATAATACTGAGAACAACACAGGAGTTCCAAAAAATCAAGGAAAAGCCTGAACAAATAGAAACGTCTTAAGATGTTTCTTGAAGGAGTCAGTAGACTCCATCAAGCGCAAAGAGAGAGGAAGATTGTTCCAAAGCTTAGGAGCAACAGCCTGAAAAGATTTCTCTCCTCTGGTCCTGAGCCGTGTGCGTGGAACCATAAGTAGATTCTGATCCACAGACCTCAGAGCCCGAGCTGGGGTGTAAGGCTGGATCAGATCCGTGATGTAAGGAGGAGCCTGACCATGAATAGATCTGAAAGTAAGAACCAGAATTTTAAAGTTGATCCTGAAAGAAACTGGAAGCCAGTGAAGAGTTCGGAGAAATATGAGTTCTTCTACTAGAGCGGGTCAGAATTCTCGCTGCAGAGTTCTGAATCAACTGCAGGCGAGACAGATCCTTCTTGTTAAGACATGAAAACAAACTGTTAAAATAGTCCAGACGAGAAGAAACAAACGCATGGATTACAAGCTCCAGATCATGTTCCGACAACATTTTCCTAAGTTTATTGAAGTTATTCTAAAATATAACTTGTTCATTAAAACATTAAATGTTTTATTCAACTATACACATTTAGCCCGCGATGCCTAGAAAAGGTCAGTCAACATCTTTATTGTTGTTTATACGCTTAGACTTAGACATACTTTCTTATTGTCATTCAAGTTCCCACAAGTGCATACAAAACAAAACTTTGTTTCATTTTGAAGACAAAGTAAAACGTGTCAAGATTTAAGGGTATATGTGCATATGTGGGCATTGGAATAAACGAGGAAGCGAAAAAAATTTTATATTTGTTTATTGATTTTTTAATAAAACAACCAGTACAACTCAACAGTGTAAATGTTATGATACACAGAAAAAAATAAAAAATATGAAAGAAGAAAATGTCCATCAGAAGAGGGGAAATAACATTTTTGCAGCTGTAAAAATAAATATATATATATATCCACACACACTCAAACATATACAGGTAGCGAAAACATTTTAACATTTAAAATGTCCCCTAGAAATAACACAGACTAAAAATAAATCAGTAGATAAAGTAATTAAATAAGCAACAAAACAATACACAGTTATAGTTTTGTTATTTGGCGATTATTTCTGGGGGTGTTTTTAGTTTAGTAAGAACACATTTTTGAGGATGTATGACATTGTCAAAATTATGTTGAGAATTTAAGCGTCATTTTAAAAAAATGTAATGATAGTTTATTATTTATTTTAGTTTTGCATTATCATTATTTACTGGAACACACAGAGAAGATATTATTATCAGCTCGTCTGCCCGGCCGTCACTGTGCACGATCCCATCAACCAATCAGAAGCCTCCTCTCTGACTTCAACCCCCCCCTGGCTTCTGTAACGGCTCCTCTGATTGGCCGAGCTCCTCCGGCGGAACTCAACGCCGCAGCTTCTGCTTTTTCTCCCCAAGAAGCGTCTCATCGAGTCCAGGTTTGTTTTCTTGATATTATTTTTTCTTTCTTCCCTTTTAACCACATTTCCTCTCGACTGTTGTTGTCCCTTTGCGCGTGCGTTTGTTGTTCTCTCAGCTCGGACTTGTTGCTCAGACGTGTATTCTTGCTGTGGTTCGCCATCTTTTTAAATGTCAAATCTATGTTGATGTTCATGTATGAAGTGATGGACCTTCTGACACTTTTGAAGGGTCCACGTCAGGGTTTTTTTTTCACCCCGTCACCGAGTCGTGATCCTCTGGAGTCTGAATGGTTTTTTTCTCTCAGATGTTACCAGGAACAATGGCAGCATTGTCAGGTCGTGGCATCTTCTGCTGATCCAACCTGTTTATCCATCGTCTGACCCGGAAAAAAACAGGACGTCAGTGTAAACAAGTGAACTCATTCACTGTGAGTTTGACCCAGACTAATGGAGTCCTTTTATTATTAGTCTGGAAAAGAGCAAGACGTGAGTCTGACCACAGTTGCCTGGCAACACATTTATTTATTTATTTATTTACGTGCTCAGACTATACAGGAAATCCTATGTTTGTTGGTGGTGTGGCGACTCAGCTGTTCCAGAGGACATTGTTGAGGAGATATCTCTGTCTTTGTCATCTTGCCAAGAATATTAAAAAAGATGATTATTCTATAAGGAAGTCGTAGCACTCTTCCATTACTTCAAAACTGTATACATTTTGAAATTTTACCAGCATTTAGCCTTGAGTTTTCTATAGGGTCTCATTGTTTACACTCAGGCCCAAAGTCTTGTTGGTGGTCTTTCTTGTTTAAACGCCTCCTGATCTTTATGTTGAGTCAGTACTTGGGTGACTTAGGTCAGTCTGTCAAACTGAGCCTGAGAAACCTGGGTGTTGTATTTGACAATAAGACATGTCTCTTGTTCAATACTGTAGAAAACTGACCACAAACTGTTTCCTTCAACTCTAAAAATCTATAAACTTAGGAAAATGTTGTCACAACACGATCTGGAGCTTGTAATCCATGCGTTTGTTTCTTCTCGCCTGGACTATTGTGACAGTTTTTTTTTTCATGTCTTAACAAGAAGGAGCTGTCTCGTCTGCAGCAAGAATTGACCCGCTCTAGTAGGAGAACTCGTATTTCCACGATCCTTAAATCTCTTCACTGGCTGCCAGTTTCTTTCAGGAACAATTTTAGATTATCTGAGACTCATGTGTTGGTCTTTTATTTTAAAGATTATATTTTAAATGTATATTGTTGTTGCTGTTGTTATGAGTTAGTAATGTTGCTAACTAGTTTGAAACGCATGTTGCCTCTGATGTTTGAATATTAAGGCAGTTAGGCAGTTACCAAACAAAAATTGACAAAAATTAACCATGAAATAAGTAGTAGTTGTTGTTATCTTGTTATTCTGGGAGATTGTTGGCACTTTAATATATGCTTAAATCTAAGTAACGCTAGGAAGTAGTACTAGTTTTCTGTTGTTTTTTTTTATTGTGTAGTGTTGCAGTTCTTCAAATCCGAGTAGGATCTACTCTAGTTTAATTTATTTTCTTTCCAACAGAAGTTGTGAGTTCAAGGACGTGCAGCACCGTACATGGATGTCTGTCATTCTCACTGAACTATTGCAGAGACTTCAAAGTCTGTCTTCAATGGAACCTTCTGAAAGTTTAATTTACTCATTTCTGGAGGTGTGTGCATACAAAAGCTAGTCATATTTAAAAATCTACACATACGCTTTCTTGTGGTGTGTATTGGCAGAGAATCTAGGGATACAATACGTGTCGTGATACACTGGCAGTTCAAAAATACTCTGCGATACATTGCAATACTGTAGAAGCAACGCTATATTTGAGATATTCTTAGAGTAATTTCCTGGGGCCCACGTTGGCTCAGGTCCGGAGAAAAGGGCAACTTGCGATCTTTCTGTGTGTAGTTTGTATGTTCTCCCTATTTTGCGTACTGAGTACCCGGAGTAAACCCACTCAGGGTACTCCAGTTTCCTCCCATAGTCCAAACACATACAGGTTGATTTGGAACTTAAGGAAATGGTCTGTAGGTATGAGTGTGTGAATGGTTTTATGTGTCATGCAACAGACTGGCGTCCTGTCCAGGGTGTCCCTCGCCTCTTGCCCGAAGAAACTGGGATAGGCTCCAGCGATCACTATAAGGGAATAAGCGGTAGAAAATGAATGAATGAATCATTTTCTCTGGCCTCGCAGAATTTGCAGATCGCATGGCTCTTATTTTATTTGTTTTGAAACTAGTGGACTGTATCCTCTCATCCTCAGTCATCGCCAGACCTCATTGGATTTCATTGTTTCTTTAGCTGCGGACAATGTAATTGGCTGGTGCTGGAAGTTCAATTTCAACAGATGTACTCTCTTTCTATATATATACAGTATATATATATACTGTATATTTTTTCTTCTTCTTCTTCTTTCTTCTTAAATCCATACAGGGCTGTTGAGTAACAACACCATATCTTGGGATTTTTTTATTTTTTATATTAAGGTGTATTTTTAAACCCCTCACACTCTCACTTAAACTTTCATTCTACATGTGCTGCATAAATACTCGCATATATACTTGCAGATGTTGCTCAATTTTCTTTCCGCAGTACTGCTGGCGCACCTGGTACTGACAAGACTTTAGAGGAATCCTCCCACATCTTATGGAATGTGTCTGGAAAGATTGACTCATTCTTCCTCGGCAGAATAATTCCAGGAGGAGGATCACTTGTAGCTTTGTGCTGGATAATGTTTCGGGTCTGGTGTTGAACCGTGCAGCTGTCCGGGCCGCGCAGAATCGCTCGAGTTGACCCAAATTTATTTGAAGACAAACTTCTGTTGAAGGTTCTTATTCACACTCTTTGGTGACCTTTGCATGATTCTATTGATCCTGCTGTGACGTGAGCTCCAGTATATTTAGTTCAATCCTACTTGGAATGAAGTTAATACACACTCGAATAAGTTAAAAATTCACAGACTAGTAGCGCTTCATAAGTTGCCCAAAGCACAATTATTATATATTAATTATTAACTTCTCATCTTTTTGGATAATATAGTGACTGAATGTTTTTTTATTTTAATGTACAATGGATCAGGTCTGTCTAACTGAAAGCCTGAGTAGGAGTGTGTATTAGCAAGAACCTGGCGATACAGTACTTATCACGATACTAGGACAACAATACCATGTTTTGCGTTATCTAGTAATACTGTATGAACAAGGCTATATTTGTAGTATTGTCGAGTACTTTGGACTCTGGTTTTGCATAATTTACGGACCACATGACTCCTGACGAAGTCGTAACTGCTTTCATTTTTTTTTAAAACAAAAATATGTCAACTTTAAAAGCTGCTGGAGTCACTGTATCCTCTTGTCCTCAGTCATCGCCGCAGTCTCGCTGCATTCCATTCTTCCTTCAGCTTGATTCCTTCAGCTATATATATAGATATATAGATATATGTATAAAAACGTAAAAGAAATATGATTTTTTTTTTTTATTATTATATGTCCAAACATCAGATTTAAAAGATTTTTCGACTGTATCCTCTCGTCCTCAGTCATCGCCTCGTCGTGATGATTCTTCCTTTAGCTGCAGAGGACTGTGCTGCAATCTAGTGGCCGGAGGTTTAATTGCAACACATAAAATGAACAACTGCTGTGAATATTTACCTGCTACTTGTAAATAAAGAAATCAATTATTTCATTTTTAACATATTTTATCGAAAAACTATTCAATGGGTGCCGTGTTTTTGAATATCTATGCAGTATTATGGAGAAAATAAATCACAATATTTACCTGTATCCGTGTTTTCTTACACCTCTAGAGGTCGCCACTAGAAACGCGTCTTGTTCGCCTTGACCTGCATGTCGTCGCGTGTCGTGACGCCGCGTTAGCGAAAGCGTGCGCGACCTTTGCTCCAGTTCACCGCCCGCCCTTCCCCCGGCTCTGACCCCGTGACTGGGATATACAGTTTCAATGAGCAGCTCAGAAACGTGTCTTGTGTACGGTTCGCTGCTGTATCTGGAAAAAAAAAAAAATCGGGTAACAATCACAGAACCTCCTTGGCAGAGGTAGTTATTAAATCTTCAGGAGGTTAAAGGGTCACCGTGACCTGTCATCGCGAGGTATTTGGTGATACTTTCACCTGTCGTGCTGGTCAGTGTTCCAGGGCGAGCAGGTGGAAGCGGACGTCATATTAATAATAGACTTTTCATGGAGGCTCTAGTTGTTGGCTGTAGTTGAATCACATGCTCGCATGCTTGCTCAAGGACAACAGAACGGCGGAACACAATTTGTTTATCTTTTCCTCCTAATTGACTAAAAATTAGAACTTTTTTTTTTTACTGTCTCCACTAACTTGTTAATATTAGATGTTTGTGTCGTTTGATATAAATCAATAACATTTTATTTTATTCAGGAGAAAAAAAATCATTTTCAAAGTGTTCCTATGACCTTCCTATGAAGTTTCCTCTTGGACTCAACTGAACAAAAAACAATTAATTTAATTGATCTTCTTGTTTAGACGATTAACAGTTTATTTTCGCATCTAAACAAGAAGTTAATACAAAACTCTGCAGCGAGAATTCTGAGCTGCTCTAGTAGAAGAACTCACATTTCCCCGATCCTTAAATCTCTTCACTGTCTGCCAGTTTCTTTCAGGATCAATTTTAGATTCTCTGAGACTCCTGTGTTTGTCTTATGTGTCTTATGGCCTTTTTAAGCATATATTTTAACTGTATATTGTTTTTGGTTGTTAAAGCACTTTGTGACCTTGGTCTAACTGATCGTAATGTTTCTGATAGCTGACAGATTTCAACTTTCTTTATCACAAGTTAGGCTTTATTACTTTTTAATGTCCTTTTTTTTTTTTTTTTAAGAAAATAAATAAAGTGCCTTTTGTATAACATTTGGAGAAGAAAAGTGATATGAATACATGATAACTATCTTTATCTGTGTGGAGCAATTTAGGGAAAAATCTTACAGCAATATTTTTAAACCAAATGTACTTTCATTCTGTGTTTTTCGGTCTTACAATTAAGTATTTATGTTGTGTGACCAACACAACATTTGATAGTATGAACATATAACAAGACTTCCATGCATATAATGATGAAGTGAGATGAATTAATTGCTATGTAAATGAATGAAATATATTGATTTAACCCAGATTAAAGTGTAAACATTTAAATAAGAATAAATGACTCTCCACACCACTGAACACGTGGTCACAGAAAATAAAGTGCAAAAAAAAGAAGTTTATCCCTTAATATATAAAAATGAAAACACTAAAAGGTGATTTGTCTCTGTCAACTTTTGTTTCTGTCGCCACCTACTGTACAGTCGATGTAAATGTTCCTTTTTTCCTTCTTTTAGCCTCTGAAAACATTGACATTTTTATTTAATTTCGATTTTACATTCTCATTAGAAACAAAATCCTTGTGAGTTTATGTATTTTTGTTAAAAGTCTGAAGTGTATAAAGTCTCTTTTTCTACTGTTTATCTAGTGAGTTCAGTTGGATTGACCGTCAGTAGCTTCTTCAACCCAAAGAGATTTTCTCTCTGAATCCCTTCATTGTTCGACGCGCGATGAAACGACGTGTTTGTTTGCAGCTTGTACAACAAGTTGTGTTGTATTTGAATTTTCTGTGAGGAAATCAAGAGGTTTTTAACTTCCCCTTTTTTTTTTTTACCCCTCCGAGTCATGACTCTTGTGTGCGTCGTCACAGAAGCAGATACTGTGCTGGTCTGTCGCTCGTCCCTCTGGAGTGTGGGGTGACTGGTGAGGCGACGCAGCCATTGGTTCTGCTGTGCTGCCAGGCCAAGTATGGAGAGTGTACGTGTCACTCCAGGGTTGTCGGGGTGGAGGGTCGGAGGGTCGGAGGGGTTCTCGTGCACCGACGATTGACAGCCAAGTATGACACTGCTGACATGTGACTCTTAGTTAAAAAGAAAAAAATTTTTTAAAAAACTCCAGAGAAGTGCACAGTAAACCTGAAATAAATATGAAATAACATGTGCTGATGTGGAAATGACTGGTCCATTGATAAACCTCTGACCTTGGGCGACCTCTCTGACATCAACCGTTACAGATGTCATTCATATTTGAAATAAAAGTGTTATATTTTGAACATGCATTTCAATGACAAAGGGGAAAACAAACAACCCTGTAATGTTAGATTTTTACTATCCTTTTTTTAAAAAAAAAAAAGCCACATCACTTAAACACATGAATCATTTAAATAAAAAATCAATATATTTTGAAACTGATAAAAAGCTCAAATATATTCCAAGCATATCTGTAGACGGATATAACACATTAGATCTTTATAGAGGCCCTTAATGAGGTCAAAGTTTAAAATAAAACCTTTTTTTTGTCCTTTATTCGTTATTTTCATGTGTCTTTTATCATTTATATTTAAGATATATGAATAAAATCAAGTTAAAAACAACTCTGGTAAGAAGTGCTAAGACATTGATTATCTAAATGCAGGTGTTTATTTTATTTGACAAGTGTGAAGAAATTGTTTGGTTTGAGCCAGACTTTATAAACACATGGATTCGTTTTTGCTAAAACCTGTCGCTGGTCGTGTTTTCACTCGTAGACGTGCGAAGACAACAGTGAAGTTCTGTTATAAACTGTTGCGATACAACATGATGGCATCATCGCCGTGTTTCTTACCACACAGAATCGTTTGCAACAAACCTCGCAGTGTTTAGAAATGTGAATTTGGACAAAGTGTAGTTCAACCAACTGTCCCAGACACCGCCTTAAGGGTCGATTATTGAGATAAATTAAACTTCAAAGTAACTTTAATTCACGGCTTTTTTTTGGTCATTTTCATGCATTTCAAGCATTTCAGTTTTCAATCAAACTGTCTTTCAATTCATTTCCTTTACCCTCAGTGTTACCGTTATTGCAAATCTCTGTATCTGTCATTGTTGACATCAATGTCATTTCCTTATCTTATCTTAATCGCTGCCATCTTTATAGATCACCCTCAAAATGACTTGGCAGCTGGATTTGTTTGACTCGTGTGCATTAGCTGAAGATGCCCCATTTTGACTCTCCACTGACATTAGACCCTCCCCCAATTCCTCAAGCAAATAGACCTACTTTTTGAGTGTGTTTGGTGTAAACACTGTGTTTTTCCAAAAATACTCCAGGTATTTGTGAAGCGTACACGGCAGGAAGTTAAACGTAAACATTTCTTAAACGTATAGAATTTACGACCCGATGAGAGTTTGAACCTACAGGTCGTGACTGATGCGAAATCGCCTTCAGAATGAAAAAAAAAATATATATATATATATATCACTATTGGAGAATTACTAAGTCGTGACATCACTTAAAATCACATAAGCTGAGTCAGCAAAAAGCTCACGATGCCTTTGACGTGTGTGTGTGTGTGTGTGTGTGTGTGTGTGTGTGTGTGTGTGTGTGTGTGTGTGTGTGTGTGTGTGTGTGTGTGTGTGTGTGTGTGTGTGTGTGTGTGTGTGTGTGTGTGTGTGTGTGTGTGTGTTGATTCATCGGAACAACGGGGTTCACAGCTGCTGCTGATACATTACCAGTAAATCCAAAGACATGACTGAGAAAGAAAATTAAATTAAGGAACTGGTCTCAAAGTTAAATTGGTCCAGACACACGGGGGGGATACAACTTCCCATAAATTCCGTCTCCAGTGCATCTGAGCAGGACGGATATATTATCAGTAAAACCTCGGCTGATTACGCAACACGTGGACAGTGAACCGTCTATTATATGGATGTGTGGATGTTGTGTATTCATCGACGGAGTGACGCAGCCTCGTGCGTCTGTTTCTCTTTGGCAAGGGGTGTGTCTTTCTATTCATAGTTGTGGGAACTTCAGAGGTCTACTAGAAGTCACTCGGTCCCCCTTGTGTTCGCGCCTGCTGCTGACACACACACTCTCACACACACCTGCTGATCTCCACATCCAGGACTTGTGAGTATTTTTTTACTTTTAATGTTTGTCACTTTATTGTCGGCTCGATGATTCTCCTCGGTTTATATTGAATCGAATAATAGACGTCTATTCCTCGACCTTTCCTGATGACCGACCGAGGAAGCTTGTTCCGGCGCTTTTTTATGTTCATTCATCTGCCAGCAGCTCGGTCGAGCCGAGCGTGTTAATAATAGCAGGTTCGATTGTTCGCTCGTGTTCGTGGACGGTGTCGTCTTACCTCTCGAGGGTCAGGTGATTTCGATCGCGACACGCTTTCGACTCCTCGTCACGTTTCCATCTTTGTTTTTTTTCGACATTGTTGCTCTGCTGCACGTTCGGTGGTCACTTGTCTGCAGACTTACGTCATCTGATCTCCGGTTTCTACTTCCTCCTCGAATATTTCTTCCATTCTCTGGCTCGCAAAGTGGTTGGAAATAGTAGGAGCAAAGAGGGACCATCAAATTGAGTCTTTTGGCTCAGCTCTTTCTTCACCATGACAGATGATACAGAGAGATTGAAAAAAACCCATAATGAATAAACGATAAAAGAATTTGATCATTTGTACCTCAGGTGTGTTTTTGCAGTGAAGTGAAGCGTCTTAAGAGCATCAAGATCAGGAGCAATTTGTCGATTCAAAATTTGCAGCGATAAAATGGCCAATGATACTATGTATCGCGATATAAAGTGGGTATATTTGTAGTATTGTCGAGTACTTGACTCTGGTGTTGCAGAATTTAAAGACCACATGACTCTTGACGAAGTCGTAACTACTTTCATGTTGTTTTGAAACCAAAATATGTCCAAACATCAGCTTTAAAAGCTGCTGGAGTCGAATGTATCCTCTCGTCCTCAGTCATCGCCGCAGACTTGCTGGATTCCATTCTTCCTTCAGCTTGATTCCTTCAGCTGGACATAAAGAATGTTACTATCTAGAGCCTTGAATATTGTAATTTAAAAAAAATCAAAAAATCAATTTGTATTTATATATAAAAAAAAGTAAAAGAAATATGTTTTTTGTTTTTTTTATAAAATATGAACTGAAAGTCAAAAGTTTAAATAAATAAAACAATATTCATTTATAGTTGCAGTGCTGTTGAATATTGGTGTATTGAAAAAAAAAATATATATATAGATATTGTTCTTACACCTCTTGTCTTAATTAATTATATTGTTACTGCTAAAACTTCTGCTTATATTATTTTATAACTTCTTTTTTATTAAACTAATTTCCTTATAAAGTGGGTAGAGGTTTATTTTTTGTATAAAGCAGCAACATTGAATATAGTTTCACGTCTTTTATGTCATTTCTACAGAAGGGAACTCATGCTAAATTGAACAATTGAAAAACTAGGTGACATTTCAGCCCTTTTTCTTGACTGATTCGAAGGATCTGACTTATTATAAATGAGTGATGTGGTTTAAAACGTGAAAAAAAAAGTGTTTAAACCTCGTGAGAAGCAGATGTTTTCCGGCAGGAGAGCGGAGACGGCACCGCCAGCCTCCTCTTCGGTCTCGCTCGCATAAACAGTTTACAACTGGAGCAAACAACCGTGTCAAAAATGAAGTCTTTCCGAACCCTCGCAGCACTTCTGCTTAAACAAGGAGGAACACCAAACAAAAAGTCTTTTCTCTGCAGGGTCCGTCCACAGTCATGCAGGCTCAGGAAGTCCTGAGACAGCTGCGTATTCCAGAGCTGGAGGATCTCCGGCAGTACTTGCGAGGGCTGCCCGCCAACACGCTGATGGGGATGGGAGCCTTCGCCGCCATCACCACCTACTGGCTGAGCACCAGACCTCGGGCCCTCAAACCTCCCTGTGACCTCGCTCAGCAGTCCCAGGAAATTCCAGTGAGTGGGTCAGGAAATGGAAATCTGTCGTTGCAGCATCATGAAAAAAAAACATGTTTATTTTGCCAGCATTTGTTGACTTTGTACAACTGAATGAGCAGGCTTTCCTGTCCTCAATATCTTTTATATTTTTTGGCTAATGTTCATTGTTATTATTTAAATATAGTATTTTGACCCAATTGAACAATATCATTCATTTATATAAATGTATGTATGTATGTAGGTAAGTAAGTAATTTGTATTTATATAGCACTTTTCCAGACCAGGGTCACAAAGCGCTTAAACAATCAAAACAATATTCAATAAAGTAAATACTTTAAAGGTCAAGATAACACTGAGAACAACACAGGAGTTCCAGAAAATCAAGGAAAAGCCTGAACAAATAAAAACGTCCAAAGATGTTTCTTAAAGGAGTCAGTAGATCCATCAAGCTGTATGTATGTATATGTATATATATATATATATATTAATATCCATATTTGACTGGCGGGGGGGTTTAAACAAGGGTCATTAAATAAACACAGAATTTTAAAAAAAGTATTTTATTTTCTTTTAATCGTTATACACTATGTGGAAATAATTACATAAAAATAGAATTCCACTAACAAGTACTTTGAAAAAAAAAAAAAAAAACTTTTTTGTAATGTTTATTTTCAGTTCACATAAAAATATATGTTAAACAATCAAAAAATGTATTTATTTATTTGATTAATTCTATTGACCGAAGCGACCAGTCTTTTCTCCATTTGTTCAACTATTATCAAGGAACAGAAGTCCAGGGTGACTTACGAGCTTCTGGGTCACGTTCCAAATATGGCAGATGTCGGCATTCTCCAGAGCAGCCAGCTGTCCGTCCTCAGGAAGTGAGAGCAACATCTCACCGTCTGCTGTGGTTCCTCCTGCAGGGTGAGGAACACGCCCGGAGGTCGGTTCTGACCGACAGCGACGAGCTGATGACGCACTTCTACAGCGACGCCCGGACCATGTACCAAGCCTTCCAGCGGGGGCTCCGGTTGTCGGGTGGGCTTCACTCCCAATTCTTCCACCATCTTTTCTCTCCGAAACGAATGTTTGCATCAAAACTAAAACCGTGTCGTGTGCAGATAATGGACCATGTTTAGGATCTCGGAAACCCAACCAGCCGTATGAATGGCAGACGTACCAGGAGGTGAGACACCGGTCATCAGGGTTGACTATGGAAGAGAGAAGGAACATGGATGGACTGAAGAACGATGTCTTCACAGGTGGCAGACAGAGCTGAACGTCTGGGATCTGCTCTCCTCCACAGAGGACACTCTCAGTCCGGAGACAAGTTTGTCGGAATCTTTTCGCAGAACAGACCAGAGGTTTGTATGGCTGACTACAAAGTATTACCTCAGAGCCTCGCAAAGTAATAATATGAAGCCTCACTAAGTAATAATACGAAGCCTCGCTAAGTAATAATACGAAGCCTTGCTTAGTAATAATACGGAGCCTCGCTAAGTAATAATACAGAGCCTCGCTAAGTAATACTATGGAGCCTCGCTAAGTAATAATACTGAGCCCCGCTAAGTAACAATACAAACCTCACTAGGTATTAATACAAAGCCTTGCTAAGTCGTACTACGGAGCCTTGCTAAGTAATACTACGGAGCCTTGCTAAGTAACAATACGTAGCCTCGCTAAGTAATAATAAGAAGCATTGCTAAGTAATAATACAGAGCCTTGCTAAGTAACAATACGTAGCCTCGCTAAGTAATAATAAGAAGCATCGCTAAGTAATACTACAGAGCCTCGCTAAGTAATACTACTGAGCCTCACTAAGTTATACTACGAAGCCTCGCTTAGTAATAATACGGAGGCTCACTAAGTAACAATACTTAGCCTTGCTAAGTAATAATAAGCATCGCTAAGTAATACTACGGAGCCTTGCTAAGTAACAATACGTAGCCCGCTAAGTAATAATAAGAAGCATCGCTAAGTAATACTACGGAGCCTCGCTAAGTTATAATACGAAGCCTCGCTTATTAATAATACGGAGCCTCACTAAGTAATTATACGGAGCTTGTTAAGTAATAATAAGCATCGCTAAGTAATAATACAAAGCCTCACTAAGTAATAATACGGAGCCTCACTAAGTAATAATATGAAGACTGGCTAAATAATAATACGAAGCCTCGCCAAGTAATAACACGAAGCCTCACTAAGTAATAATACGAAGCCTCGCTAAGTAATAATACGAAGCCTCGCTAAGTAATAATACGAAGCCTTGTTAACAAATAATACGGAGCCTCACTAAGTAAAACTATGTAGCCTCACTAAATAACCACGGAGCCTTGCTAAGTAATACTACGAAGCCTCACTAAGTAATACTATGTAGCCTCACTAAATAACCACGGAGCCTTGCTAAGTAACACTACATAGCCTCGCTAAGTTATAATACGAAGCCTCGCCAAGTAATAATACGGAGCATCACTAAGTAATAATACGAAGCCTCGCTAAGTAATAATACGAAGCATTGCTAAGAAATAATACGAAGCATTGCTTAGAAATAATACTAAGCATCGCTTAGTAATAATACGAAGCCTCGCTAAGTAATACTAAGAAGCCTCGCTTAGTAATACTAGAGAGCCTCGCTAAGTTATACTATGGAGCGTCTCTAAGTAATAATACGAAGCCTTGCCAAGTAATAATAAGAAGCCTCACTTAGTAATACTACGGAACCTCACTAAGTAATACGTAATTTAATTACTTACTTACTGATACTACAAAGCTTTGCTGATTTTGAGGCTCACTGTCGATGTTTGAGAAAATGAAAAGATTTCAATGCTTTAAAATCTGTAAAATAAACCATTTTTGTATCGTTAACATAGTGAAATCACGGACAATCACTGCTGCCACGTTGAGTTTGTGCACGGATTTATCTTAGTGACTCATGTTCGGTTTATTTATTGACAAAGAAATAGTTGAGATGCTTGTGATTGTCTCCAGTGGACCATCTCAGAGCTGGCCTGCTACACCTACTCCCTCGTGGCCGTCCCGCTGTACGACACCCTCGGCAACGAAGCCATCGCCCACATCATCAACAAAGGTATGTCAGTATATTTGTATCAGAATATATAATAAGAATATTATAATATCAAACTTTATTTGTAAGAAAAATGTTGAGACCTGACCGTTTCTAAAACTGCCGACCTGCTTTTGCAGCCCAGATCGCGACGGTGATCTGTGACGTCGCCGACAAAGCTCGGATGATCCTGGAGTGCGTCCGTGAGAATGGGAGGATGGTGAAGACAGTGGTCGTCATGGAGACCGTCGACGATGACCTGGCGTCCCAGGGGAAGGAGTGCGGCGTGGACATCGTCAGCCTGAAGGACTTTGAGGTGAGACGGTTGATTTTTTTAAGATGAAAAGATCGATATTTCCGTTGATAATAAGTCGTTTCGTCTTCTTCGGTTTCAAGGCCATCGGTGAGGCTCACCTTCAGAGCCCCGTGGTGAGTAGCTCCGTCCCACACCTGCCGAGAGACCGTCTCAAGTCCGGTTGAGACTTTTCTTTGACTCGTCACCACTCGTAGCTAAACGTCTCCACCTGACTTTGACCTTCATTGTTAACCTTTGATTTCAGCCGCCGACACCCGAAGACCTGGCTTTGATCTGCTTCACGTCCGGGACCACAGGTGAGTCCGGGGGGACACTGGGGTTTCGTCGGAGCCGACCGTGAACCATGGACCTGTGTCTCCGCAGGGAACCCCAAAGGTGCGATGCTCACGCACGGAAACGTCATCGCCAACACGGCGGCGTTCCTGAAGGTCACGCAGGTAACAACGGCGAAGCGAAAGCTAAGAACCGAGCGTCTCTCGCTGAGCTGAAGGTCATAGGTCACCCTCTTATTCATGTCAATAATGGCTGGACTTGTCCAGGACACACTGGAGGCCAGCACTGAAGACGTGCTCATCTCCTTCCTCCCTCTGGCGCACATGTTTGAGAGAGTGGTGGAGGTACCGGCCGTCGGGTTTGATCTGTGCATGTGTGTGTTCCCCCTCCGCAGGTGCACTGCATGCTGGACCTCCACGACATTCACATTTCCTACCTGCCGCTCGCTCACATGTTTGAGAGGGTGGTGCAGGTACGTGTCCCTCTGCTGGTGACTCTGTGTAGCTACAGGAAAAAAAGTTATTCCTTTTGTGTATGACTATGTATGACGGATAATTAAGGCCCAGTCAAAGATATATATTTTATATTTTATTACAAGATTTATTCATGAACTACAAGGTTAAAGTCGTGTAAAATAAGTTATTCAGTTTGATATGTATTCCAGATTAATGTTTTAAAAATTAATTTATTATTATATAAAAATGCAAGTTGTATAATATTCATCAATTACAAGATATTTATTATAAACAATTAAAATTACAGGATCGATGAAGTACAGGATTCGAGTCATATATAAATGGATTTATTACAAGATTAAAATCATATAAAATAATTCTATAATTCTAGATTGTCATAAAAATCCATTCAAGAGATTTTTTTTAACTTTTATTATGAGATTAAATTTCTTTAAGATAAAGTATAATAAAGTTGTACGAAAATACATTCATTACGAGATTAAGCTTGTGCATAAATGTATTTATTACGAGATTACAATCGTATAAAAATACATTTATCAGGAGATTAAAGTCATAAAAAATACATTCATCACGAGATTAAAATTCTACAAAATGAATTTATTACGAGATTAAAGTCGTACAAAAACATTTACTACGAGATTAAAGCCATACAGAATACATTTATCAGGAAATTAATATCGTAAAAAATACTTTTATTAGGAGATTAAAATCGTGATGTTTTACAAGATTAAAGTCGTACAGAAATACATTTATTACGAGATTAAAATCGAACACAAATTCATTTATTACAAGATTAAAGTCGTATAAAAAGCATTCAGTTTCCGATTAAAATCATATAAAATACATTTATTTTAGATTGTCATAAAAATTCATTTACGAGATAAAAACTATTAATTATGAGATTAAAGTCATCCAAAAACATTTATTACAAATAAAAGTCATACAAAAACATTTATTACCTGGTCTAGAAAAGCGCTATACAAATAAAAATGACTTACTTACTTACTTACTATTACGAGATTAAAGTTGTACAAAAACATTTATAACGAGATTAAAGTTGTACAAAAACATTTATTAAGAGATTAAAGTCTTATTAAAAGGATTTTATCACGAGATTTAAGTCGTATAAAAAACATGTATAACAAGATTAAAGTGTACGACTTTAATCTCGTAATACATACAACTTTTTTATACAAGTATTACATTAACTACAATAATAATAATAATAATCTCTATTTATATAGCGCCTTTCTAGACAATAATTAGGTCGTATAAAAATGCATGCATAGCGAGATGGTACAAAAATAATTCATTAGCGAATAAAAAACATAGAGAAACTTCATGTATCGTTGTTTGTCTGACTAAACAAATGTTCTCACATTAACTTCTAATATTGGATTGAATTGCATTAAAGATCTTAACCTTTAATTTCCAGATTGTTTTGCTTGTATTTAACATTTAAAATCTTCCTGCAGCAACGAAACATGTTTTTAATTGAACCTTCTTCTCAGGGAGTGATCCTCGTCCACGGAGCTCGCATCGGCTACTTCCAGGGAGACATCCGTCTTCTGATGGACGACCTGAAGACCCTGCAGCCCACGGTGTTCCCCGTGGTGCCGCGTCTGCTCAACCGCATGTTCGACAAGGTGTTCAGTCAGGCCAACACGCCGCTCAAGAGGTGGGTGCTGGACTTCGCCTTCAGGCGGAAGGAGGCGGAGCTTCGGGGCGGCGTGGTGAGACAAGACAGTCTGTGGGACAAACTCATCTTCAAGAAAGTGCAGGTCCGTCCATCCCGTCCCTGTTAGGAAGTCTTTGAACCAGCAACTTCCTTTTGAAGCGCAGGCGAGCCTGGGAGGACGGGTCCGGCTCATGATCACGGGAGCTGCTCCGGTGTCGCCCACCATCCTCACCTTCCTGCGAGCGGCTCTGGGATGTCAGGTACTGACACGAACGCACACTTTCACACTTTGTCGCACACACACCCTAACACACACACACACTCTCTGCAGTTCTACGAAGGTTACGGTCAGACCGAGTGTACGGCCGGGTGTACCATGTCGCTGCCCGGAGACTGGACCGCCGGTACTGACCCCTGCCTCGGGTACCGCTGGAGGAGGGGAGTTGACTTTTGTTGTTGTTGTTGAAGGTCACGTTGGACCTCCGCTGCCCTGCAACCTCGTCAAGCTGGTGGATGTCGCTGAGATGAACTACCTGGCGGCCAATGGAGAAGGAGAGGTGAGAGCTGCTGGCCAATCAGTGAGCTTCGTGAAGTTTCTTATTCGATGTTGAGAATACTTGTTGTGACTCGAGGGTAAAGGTAGATAGAAATATATATAGGTTTGCTAAAACACAAATATTGGCTTTAAAATATATATATATATATATATATATATATATATATATACATATATTCAAAGCCAATATGTGTTAAATAAAGGTATTGGAAAAAGTATATATTTGCTAAAAGACAAATATTGGCTTTAAAATATATATATATATATATATATATATATATATACAGTATATATATATATATATATATATATATATATATATATATACAGTATATATATATATTTGCTTCAACAAAAATATTTGAATATTGAATATTAAAATAGAATTTTGCTAAAACAAAATTAATGGTATTGGAAAAAGTATATATTTGCTAAAACACATAATGGCTTTGAAAAATATTTAAATTTGCTTAAACAAAAATATTGAAATTCAATTAAAATGTGCTAAAACAAAAATAATATTATTGGAAAAAGTATTTATTTGCTAAAACAAAAATATTGGCTTTAAAATATTTATATTTTTGCTTAAACACATATTTTGGCTTTGAAAAAGATATATATTTGCTTAAACAAAAATATTGTAATTAAAATAAAATGTTGCTATAACAAGAAATATTCCTATTGAAAAAGTTTGTGTTTCCTAAAACAAAAATATTGGCTTTAAAATATATATATTTTTGCTAAAACAAAAATATTCGGATTGGAAAAAGTTGAAAAACTATTTCCTAAATCAAAAACATTGGCGATAAGATATATATTGAAAAAGTCTATCTTTCCTAAACAATTTTTCTGCATTAAAAAAAAAGTATAATAAACTAGCTTTGATAATAAAGAAATATTGGTAGAAAAAACCATAATGGAGTAGAAAAAAAAAAAGCAGCAAAATCTTCATCATTTTTAGGCAATATTTTTTAAAAAGGCTCAACTTTTGAGTTTTCTCCAAGGTCGCAGCATGTTTGTGTGACGGGCGGGTGAAGACGGAGAATTAAGAGCTGAAAAAATATGACGGGAATGATTTATTTTTTTCACATGTACAAAAAATACGAATTAATCATTAATAAAACACTAATTTAAAACTAAATCAGAGAAAATAACATTCAAACAAATCATAATTCCCAATAAATACAAGAAAGAACATAAAAATGTATCCATTTTTAAAAATTTAAGTAAAAATCAAAAGGGTTTTATGTGACTTTCGGGGTCTTAATAAGACAAACTCTATAGACGAATGTAAATATCGAAGCAGAAAGAAAATAAAAACCGTTATGTTTGAATGAAGCTTATTATTCATGCGTCACTTTGTTCACGAAGCTTCACTGAAGCCTCGCACGACTGTTCGTCTCCTGCAGGTTTGTGTCAAAGGTCCAAACGTGTTCCTGGGGTACCTGGGTGACCCCGAGAGGACGGCCGAGGCGCTGGACGAGGACGGCTGGCTGCACACGGGCGACGTGGGAAAGTGGCTCCCCGTGAGTGAGGGGGTGGTGGGGTACGGGAGCTGCGTCCGAAGGTTGACCGCCCTGTGTTTCCTCAGAACGGCGCCCTGAAGATCGTGGACCGGAAGAAGCACATCTTCAAGCTGGCTCAGGGAGAATACATCGCCCCCGAGAAGATCGAGACCATCTACAACCGCAGCGACCCGGTGGCCCAGATCTTCGTTCACGGCGACAGTTTGAAGGTAAGGATCAGAAAAAGAAAAAGGTTTTTCTGGATGCTGGACTCTGACTTGTGTCTGCAGGCATGTCTGGTGGGCGTCGTCGTCCCCGATCAGGACTTCCTGCCCATGTGGGCGAAGAAGAAAGGCATCGAGGGCTCGTACACGGACCTCTGCGAGAACAAGGTGAGACTCAACCGCCGACTGGACTCGCCGACAAGCTGCTGACTCGTGGTTTTTTCAGGAGCTGAAGAACAACATCCTGGAGGACATTCTCAAGCTGGGCAAGGAGGCGGGACTCAAGTCCTTCGAGCAGGTGACGTGAAACCATCACTTCCTTCCAGAGTTCAAACCTTACAACAAAATCCCTGATTCTGTCACTGGTTTTTACGTCAATTAAACATTTTACAAAGAAGGACAAGCGCTTCTAGAAGAATGCCATCGAAATATTGAATAGTTCAAATGTATTTATTGATATGTTTTTGTTTTTTCAGCATTGCAGTTATTTAATCAAATACTATATAGATGTTTATTGTGTGTTTATGTTATTAATGTATTATTATCCACTATTATACATATAAGATTTTCATAATAAATTAAAAGGCTACCGATTAAAAAATATTGAATTTAAAACAGATTATATTGTGAAGCTGTAGGAGTATATATGTATATACGTTTAAAAGTATATATTAATATTCAATCACTGCGACAGTCAAGGTATCAGTAAAATATATCTTAAAATAACTTTCTTTTGAAACCAAAATATGTACAAACATCAGCTTTAAAAAGCTGCTGGAGTCGCCTGTATCCTCTCGTCCCCAGCCATTTCGTTGCTCCTTTACCTGTGGAGGACATAACATATTTTTGATTGCATTTTTTGTTTTTATTTAGAACATGTATTTTGAATATGTTTAAGAATATCTGTCAAAAAATGTCAGCATTTTGTTATTCAACTGCTCAAAAATTCATATTTCAATATATAAATTATTGAGTAAATATTTTAAAATAATTCCAGGTTTAAAAATGTTAAATAGAAGCGTTTAAATATCCTGATGGCACTGATTATACTTCAATAAACTTCTCCCGGATTATAGGAATTTACGTCTCGACAACCTTGTACTGGTTTAATCCCAGCTACAAAGGGCGTAAGGCAGGGTGTAAACTGGACAGGAGTTTGTATATCCATCCCATAGACGTTCTTTGGTCTCCTCAGGTGCGAGAGATCACGCTACACCCCGAGATGTTCACGGTGCAGAACGGCCTGCTGACGCCGACCCTGAAGGCCAAGAGGTCGGAGCTGCTCAAGCGCTTCAGGGAGCAGATCGACGAACTTTACGCCAAAATCAAGATGTGACCCCGACCTGGCGCTCGATCCGATCCGTCCACGTAGACGACCCACGAAGAACCCCCGACCGACGGAGTCCTTGCACCTCCAGGAAAGAACCGTTTCATCACGTGATCAAGCACCGCCTGACCTTTTGTCCATGTTTGGCTATTTAATGTCTATTTAAGTTGGTATTTAAGATACTTTTAAGTGTAAATACTGTGTTTCGCTAAAACGTGTGCGAGTCCAATAAGAGTTTTTATTCCCTGCATTCCCTTGTTTCAAAGCTCCATCACAAGTTTTTAAGCGTCTTTTTTTTTTTGTGGAGTTTATTTGTGCCAACGCCGAAGTTTTTACCGAAACCACTTTGTACCCGAAGAGACGAACGTACTGGACTGTAGTGACGATACTTCGGTGTGAATAAAAGTTTATTGAGAAATAACCTGATGTGACACTAGATCATGTGACCGTTTCTCGCTCGCGCCGGAACACCTGAGCTTAATAAAGTGATGAGATCATCAGTTCTGTACCTTGATGTTGTTTTTCATCATATTCAACAGCAACTGTATCATTATTTGTATACAATGTTTCCGTGCTTATATTTCTTTAAAGTGTGTGTAAAATAAATACGTTTAATTATTTACAAACAACATGCAAATATTAACGTGTTAGTACATTTTTGTGTTGCAATTCCACTGCCGGCCGCTAGATGGCAGCAGTCATGACGTCCTCCGCAGGTAAGGTAACGTTTAAATCCTGCGAAAACTAAGAACGAGAGGATACAGTCGAGTCCAGTGGCTTTTAAAGCTGATGTTTGGACATATTTTGGTTTCAAAACAAATGAAATGCTTCTCCTTTTCTTCATCACTGACCCAAATTATAGGAAGTGTTGTCACTCATCTGCTCGCACACCTTCACTATTCCATGCTCATGCTCTCAAGATCACTATATCATCAACACACATCATCATCAACATCATTTCATAATACCCCCAAAAAATTGTTATCATATTATATGATTTATATTTAAATACAATGAATTACATTTTAAAAGTTTGATTTTTTTTTTTTAATTCTATTACAATCAACATGAAAATGGTCAAGTCTCTCATTTTTGTGTCGCAATTAATATTCGGCCCGCTAGATGGCAGCAGTCATTACGTCCTCCACAGCTAAAGCTAACGGCTCCTGGCAATGACTGAGGACGAGAGGATACAGTCGACCTCCAGCAGCTTTTAAAGCTGTTGTTTGGACATGATTTGGTTTGAAAACAAATGAAAGTGGTTACGACTTCGTCAAGAGTCATGTGGTCTGTAAAAACACCAGAGTCAAGTACTACGACAATACTACACATATATCCTTGTTCATACAGTATTGCAATATATCATCATGAATAATCCTATCGTATCGTCAGATTCTTGCCAACACACAAAAGTCAAGAACTCACCCTCTAGTGGGCGTCAAAGTCTGCCATACATCCAAGCAGAAGTTGGTCCGAGATTTCTTCATTGAGCTCAAACTTGTTGAGACTCTCCAGGCAGTCCTGATCGTCCTGATCGTCCTGATCGTCCTGATCGTCCTGATCGTCCTGATCGTCCTGATCGTCCTGATCGTCCTGATCGTCCTGATCGTCCTGCTGCTCCACCCGGGCGTTGCAAGAAGCCTCTGAGCCGGTATTCTGGTTCTGACCGGGTTCAATGTTGCCAGCAGGATCCATCAGGTAGGCCTGGTCCTCCTCGTCCTGTCAGGAGCAGAACCGTGAGCAGCTGCTGGACTCACAACAGGAAAGTCTCGCACTGACCAGACTCAACATGAAGCCCACGCTGATCTCCTGCGGCAGAGTGGAGCCTGGACGACGGAGGTCAAAGGTCAGTGACACACATGGACAGTGAGTGAAACAAGTACATACTTGAGGATCTGAAGTTCCTGCAGTCCGGGTCGTGACACTTTTGGTACCAAACTTCCTCCTTGAGATCCACAATGATCCTGAAACGGCACAATCATGATTCTGTGATTTCACCAGTCGATACATAAAAATTTTTATTTATGTGTTTTAGATATTAAAATATATAATATAATATATATAAATATATATCTATAGAATTGATCTTTTAATTTTCCTAAGCGATCAATAAATGAATATCAACATTTATTTCTTAAATCATAACTTCAATTTTAAATGACATTAACATGTCATATGTATCATCCTGCTGATTGTTTATAAATATGAAACTAATAATTCAAGGTCCGCGTTCATGGTAACAAACAAACTCACATAATGTTGTTGCTCTTGTGGAAGCGACCGACGTTTTCACACCAGCGGTATTTTCCGATGTCGTAGACGAGCAGCTGATCCGCAGCGAAGTAGTTCCATCGTCGGATGTCTTCACGCGCAGAGCAGACGTCGAAGGTCACTCGAAAATGATTTCCGCCACTTGACATTCATAACAGGATCGTAATAAAACTCACTTCCTGTGACCCCGTCTTTCTTCACCAGGTCGAGGATGAAGTCGTCCACTTCTTGGTAAGGAGACGACAAACAGCCAGAAATCAAATCTGTGAAATCATATCAAATCTAACAATCAAAAAGTGTCGATATCATGAGAAGAATATATCTTAAATAAAGGGTGTGTATCACAGTACAGGGACAACAATAAGATATATTGCAATGCTGTAGGAACAAGGATATATTTGTAGTATTGTCAAGTACATGACTCTGGTTTTGCAGTATTTACAGACCACATGACTCTTAATGAAGTCGTAACTGCTATAATTTGTTTTGGATCAAAAATATGTCCAAACATCAGCTTTAAAAGCTGCTGGAGTCGACTGTATCCTCTCGACCTTAGTCATTGCCAGGAGCTGTTCCTTTAGCTGTGGAGAACGTAATAGCTGCTGCCATCTAGCGGCCAGAATTTTAATTGCAACACAAAAAATGATAGTGCCATGAACATTTGCATATTGATTGTAAATCAAATCAAACTTTTTTATTTAATTCACTGTATTTAAATATTAATAATACAAGAACTATGATAACAAAAAATGTTTTTTTTGGGTATTATGAAAAATAAATATCGTCTTATGGAAGGGTATTTTCTTAGATATTTCTTCTTATTTTACAGTATTAATTGTGTATCGTTTTGTTTGTTGAAGCGATTTGTGACCCTGGTCTAGAAAGGCACAATATAAATAACTATTGGTTAGTTAGTTAGTTAGTTACAGGCAACAGATAATGATGTCTGTTGATGATATAGTGATCTTAAGAGCATGACCATGGAATAGTGAAGGTGTGCGAGTAGATGAGTGACAACACTTCATATAACTTGGGTCAGCAAAGGACAGTGATGAAGAAAAAGAGGAGAAAAGGTGGAGACGACAGCACAATGTTAAACATCAAAATCTGAAAAAAGAAAATGTTAAAAGTTAAAGGTAACTTTGACTTGAGCCAATCATTTAAAACAATAGAATAAGGCAATAAAATAAGCTTTTCACTAACATCCGTCATCTCTACTTCTTTTGAAGGACTTACCGTCACTTGGACTTCTCTTGGTCGGACCAGGCCTCGTCTTCTTCTCCCGTCCCTCTTTAATGTCCCAGGTCAGGGTCCTCTGACCTGTGAAGCTGAACCAGCACCGCCTGTGAGCCCCGTTGTTCCTCAGCCCTCAGTCTACAGACCTGATGTTACAGATGAGCGACGACAGGAACAGGCTCTCCTCCGCCGAGATCCTCTTCTCAGCCTTGGGCAGGAACCGGTTGTCTTCGGCCAGAGTGAACGCGGCATTCTTCCCCAGCTTGGACGAGCGGTACAGGCGGAAGTTTCTATTCTTGGTGTAGACGCCTGTGTGTCAAACGTTCGCACAGATCAACACGACAGCTGCCGTTTAAAATATCCAACATCCAATCTTCTCACCAACATCTACGAAGAGAGAATCTTGACCGTCTTTGTTTTTCACCACCAGGAAACTCAGGTCTTCCTGTTTCTGTCTCTTCTTGCTCGGACTGTCCAAATGTGCGACGGGGTCAGGGCGGTGTTTGAATGTCATGACAGGAGAAAAGGACTCACCTGTCGACTGGGTCCACACCGTGTTTGCCGAGACTCCAGACTTGGTTCAGGATCTCATGAATGAAGCCTCCTTTAAACACGGAGAAACTTTACGAGACGGCTTTGACTCGAGTTCAATAACTTTTGAGACTTTTATCACACATGTATTCGAAGCTTCCTACCGTCGCGTATCCGGTTACACATCAGGATGTGATCTTTCAACTGCAATTGCACTATATAGCCACTAGAGGGTTTCATTTCTCATCCAGTCAGACGAAAATGTATTCTTGTACAACCACTTTAAATGCTACAGGATAGTCAATATAACTAATAAACCTATTTTGCCGTATTTTTCAGACTAAAGGACGAACTTAAAATCCTTTCAATTTTCAATGGATTCTGGTTTTACTAAATGACCAATTTTATTTAGTACACAATGCTTAGAAATGAGTCATAATGTGTGAAAACTACAAGTCAACAATGTAAGTCTCTGTTGTATATTTATTCTGTAGGAGCATTTGAAACCCTGTATACGTACGATAAACACTTTTGTTTTACTTGAAGGAGGTAAAAAATGGGTGGACATGACGGATGTCTGAGGACAAACATACCCGCCTGGATGTTGTCTTTGAAAACTGCGTCTGGCAGATTGAAGATGAGGTGCCGACTGAACTTATCATCAGTGCTGGAATCAAGGTTGAGGACGTCCCTGGCAGAACATTCCAGCCCGTAAATACTCTTCAGCTCCGCACAAACGTACTGTGAAAGATGAAAACACAAATTCGTCTTTCCTCAAATTGTCTCTAAAGTTGTTTTTTCCATTGTCAACATGATTTGGTTTAATTGGCAATAACTCTATAAAATAATAAAATATATACATTTTTAAAGTATATACGAGTTAAATATTTGTTTATTATAATACCTTGATGAGTAATGACACCATTTCTTTTCCGTCAGCGTCCTTGTTGGAAGGTTTGTGAAACTCCAAGTCAAAGTACAGTTTGCAAACAGCGCCCTCTGGTATCACCTCATAGCAGTGCATGAGGGACTGTCTGAACGTCCTGTGACCCAAAAAAACACAAGACCTCAGCAATAAGATGAGATTTACTGAGAAAGAAAACCATGACATGATCCTGTTGTGACTGACCGGTAGTAGTGCCACAGTTCACTGTAGCTGGTGACCAGGAAGATCCTCTGACCCTCGGAGCTGTTTTCCTTTTCAAGTGCAAAAACATGAACTGACTGAAGGGAAAGAGACACATGAGTCGTGTTAAAATAGAGGAAGGAAAATCATGAACTGACGACAACAGGTGAGTTGTTTTTCTTTTGAAATCAACACTAAGACATTCCTCAAATCAACATTTTTCAACAAATGCAAAAACACAAAAATACAAAATGTTATGTTAAGCACAAGAGATACACATTGTTGCTGTTTTTCTTCTTATACCTCTGAATAAACGCTTTAAACATAAATTACAAGCATGTTGCTTGAATATACTTCACTTCACTTGTTGGAATATATCGCGATGTTGTTTTACACAATACTGTATAGATATTCAACAGCACTGTTTCGATTTTTCTTTTTCCACTTAAATTTTCTTTTTCTCCTTTTTTGGCCTGCAAATCATATTGTATATGTTACTACAGATCTTACAATTAACATGCGAATATTCACGCCATGTTAATTTCTGGGTTTCACTTAAACTTCTGTTCGCTGGATGGACGTAAAGCAATAATGAAATACAGCTAGATATTGACTATGACTGAGGTTGAGAGGATACAGTCGACTCCAGCCGCTTGTAAAAGTGGTGTTTTGACCCATTTCTGTTTTAAAAAGTTAAAGAGTCTTGTGGTCTGTAAATTCTGCAACACCAGAGTCAAGCACTCGACAATACTACAAATATATCCGTGTTACTACAGTATCACAATATATCGTACTGTTGCCCCTGTATCGTGATACACACCCCTAAAAGTCATTAAAATACAACTCTTTGATTATAACGTTTATTAAATAGGCTTTGTAATGGATTGTAATTGTCTTTTCTGAATCATTCTGCAAATAGACAAAGACAACATTTTTCCAGGTACAACAGAAAGTCTCTTGTTACCTCCTTGCAGTTCTGAGCGAAGCTGATAGCCAGACATTGTCGAGGGAAGAGTTTCCACACAGAAGCGGGTTGACAAGGCCACAGCCGAGGTTTGTACGGGCTGGAAAATGGCTTCTGCTGGAAAGACTCTGCGAGCTGCTCCACTTTTTTCAGTCGCTCTCTCCACTTCTCCATCCTGACTTCCTGAAAGAAGAAGGTTATTAACTACGTGTATAACAATATCATTATTATGCTACTTGTCTTAAAGTGTCTGTGTACTGTGGGACTTGTTGTCATGTCATGTTCGGGTTGTTTCTGCTTTGGTTAAATTCCTTATTAACAAAATAAAACAACTTTTTAAATCTCGTGTGAAGTGGTATTTTATGAACCCTTAATAACTATACTTTATATCAAATCTCAATAACTCCAAAAAATCTACAATAAACAAACAATAAATCTGTAATTTCGAGTGATATTCTCTAAGAAAAACTATTATTTTACGGTAATTTTGACCTTCTTGTATTTATAAATGTAGAACCGTGACCATTATCACATGTAGTTTGTCATTCATTTCCTTAGAATACTGAGAAAACGTACCTGCAGAAGCGTTGCGATAAAAACTATTACAATATGTTTTAAAAGATCCGCGAAGTTTACGTTTTCTACTTCTAATACGTCACTGTCTTGTTTACAAGTTTGGCGCGACTGACTTAACCCGGAAGACATTGTTTTTTTTACTTCCGGTTAAATTTCAAGCTAAAGCCTTGATTTTTAAACGCGTTCAAATCCAGATTTATTTTTTTATATATATATTTTTATTCTAATATGTATATACAAAGCAAACACAATCATCGCAAAGATGTTTAAAAATTATTCTAAATTTTAAATTAATTGAGAGGGGAGGACCTACTTCCTCTTTGCTGAGGAATTTACTACAGACAGGAAACGAGGCTATAAATCCTTTTCTATTACAAGCAGATACAGAACTTTTATCTGCATTACCTAAACCAAAATATGGGGAATAACTTCTTTTTAAATATTATTAAAATACACTTACTGCTGACAACTTTTTAAAAGTACATTTGGATTAATGGTTCAATCAATCACACATTCTTAGACATGACAGGAACTTTTTTTTGTTGTTGTTTTTTTTCCCCTTGTGCACTTCTAGATAGTGTAAGACATCATCTAATTGCATGTATTTGGAAACATAAACCAGTGAAAAGTGTGAAAACATTTTGTTTGGTGTGTCTGAACATGCTGAACTGGCAAATACCGGAAATATTAACTAAACTATTCACATTACAAGCTCTAACTCAACCTTTTCAAACGACCTGATCCAACTTGGGCTGAATGGCAATGAAATTGAGTCAGTAGCAGAACAAACAACAGGACTGGGATTTCCCAACGGGCCCTTGTTTCCTTCCCCAGGAAAGCAAAATCAGTTGAGGGCGAGATAAGTGTCCTTGTATTAAACAGATCCCACCCGAGGTCGGACACACAACTTTCGGGCGTCAGGTAAGAATCCTCTTCCAGCTGTTGCGATGTGATGGTGAATTTATAAATTTGATTGAAAGCTTATCCGTGAAGAATTCATAACAAGACGCCACATGCCTGTTCACCGAAAAAGTCGTCTGTGTTGCAGCTTCTCTTCAAAGGAAACAAATCAGAATTTGGAAGATGAAGCGATCGCTGGTCGCCGCTCTGGTCCTCCTCGCGTTGACCGCACAGGAGGTGAGTGTGTGAAATTTAATTTGTGGGATTAAAAAGAAGGGGATATAAAAGAAATGCTCTTTATATTTGGTCAATAAATTAACGTTCATGTCTTTTATGACTTTTTATGTTCAACAATGTTTGTTTTGAAATGTAATTTTCATTGTCTCAAACTATTTAGTAATGCATGTTAAAAAAAACTTAGAATGTTGTTTGAGTTGTAAGGGGTGTGTATTTGCAAGAATCTGGTAATACCATACGTGCAGAGGCAACTATACAATGTATTGCGATACTGTAGGAACATTGATATATTCGTAGTATTGTCAAGTTCTTGACTCTGGTGTCGCAAAATTTACAGACCACATGACTCCTGACGAAGTCGTAACTGCTTTTATTTGTTTTAAAACCAAAAATACGTCTATAAATCAGCTTTAAAAGCTCAACTGTATCCTCTTGTCCTCAGTCCTGCTGTGGCTCTGTTGCTTTTAGCTGTGGAGGACGTTATCGCAAGCGGCCTGAAGTTGAATTGCAACATTAAAATGGGTAAAATGCTGCGAATATTTGCTGTTAATTTTTATTTTATTTTATATACACTTTATTGAAAAGTAAACCATAAAATAACTATGATAACAACGAAATTTACGACGCAAGATTTGAGTGTATCGAGAACTGGTTTCTTACACCACTAGCGCGTTGCAGTACACAAGTGAAGTATTTATATTTATTGCAGTCTAACACCAAAGTTCTCTCTTTGCCAGTGGAAGGTGACGGCCGTCCAACAGCTGGATCTGTCTCCAGACGCAGTGGACGACATGTACCAAGGGTGTCGAGAGAAGGCCATTGAAAAGTTAGTTTCTTCAGGGCTATTGGAGAAAGAGCTGCAGGAAAACAAGGATTTCCTCTCAGTGTGGAACGTCAACCAGCCCAAGACCATCCTGGGGGTGCCGAAGGAGCAAACGGTGGCTCTTTGGGCGTATTTTAACGTGGACGGGAAATTCATCAAGAGGTTCAACGACGCGGTGGAGACGCTCGGAGTCAACGCCACCGTCTACGAGAAGGATTTCCATTTCAAGTCGATTCACTTCCTCCTGACGGACGCCATCCGGCTGCTCAACCCAAAGACCTGCACGAACGTGTACAAGATAAGCGACCCTCAGTACCAAGCCCGGAAGGGTTCGAAGGTCAGATTTGGGAAATTCACCTCCGTGCAGACCGACCTGTCGATGAAGGAGGACGTGGACGAGGGCACCTACTTCAACATCACCACCTGTTTCATGGCCAGACATGAGGACATCTGCCCGAAGTGCGGAGACAAAGCCGTCATTTCTCCCGCAGAGGAGTTCATCGTCGTCGACGAGGTGAAGGTGGGCGACGTCACGGAAATTGTCCTCAAAAGTTCCGGACTCACCGGCACGCACAACTGTTACATCGTTTCACGGTGAGACTAGCAAGGATCACACAACGCAGTTCGTAAATGTATCTCCCTGGCCTTGTAGAGTGGCTGCCTTGGTACTGGTTTTCTATTGCTTGTTTTGTGTGTTTTCTAACTTCACTCTTTTATTAAGTCCTTTGTTTCGTTAACAACACAGGCAGTAAAAGTTTCTGATTCTAATTGTTTGCGCGTCTTGATAAGGCAGTGGTTCTAAAAACTGGTCCCACCACCTCCCTGTGATTGGCTCTGACCCAAATGACAAAAAAAGAACCTTGTTAAAAACTTAATTCGTGTAACAAACAGTCCGGAGATGAACTTTCATCTTTCATTGTTTTTGTTTCCAGGTCTGCAGCGGACATCTCCACCCTCTGGGTCCTTTGTGTTCTGCTGGCTGCACAGCTTTTCACTTCCAGCTGAAGTTAAATCTGTTGCAAATGGTTAAACTGTTGAAGTTCAGACCCAGTGACGTGGATAGAAAGATACTTGATTGATTGCACAGCAATAATACATCTATCCACACAAATTTCCATTTAAAAAAATGAATAAATACAAACAAAACATATAAAAAGACATAAATAAATCATTCAAAAGTTGCCAACAAAAACTAAAAAGTACATGTTAAGCACGAGAGATACACATTGTTGCTGTTTTTCTTCTTATACCTCTGAATAAACGCTTTAATCATAAATTACAAGAATGTTTCATGAATATACTTCATTTTCAAGCTTATATATCGCGATGTTGTTTTACACAATACTTTACAGATATTCAACAGCACTGCATCGATTTTTCTTTTTCCACTTCAATTTTCTTTTTCTCCATTTTTGGCCTGCAAATTATATTTTATGTGTTACCACAGTTCTTGCTTTGTTTAACGTTTTTGTGATAAATGAAATTATTCTATTTGTTAACATGCGAATATTCATGCCATGTTCATTTCTGGGTTTCACTTAAACTTCCGGTCGCTGGATGAACGTAAAGCAATAATGAAATACCTCAAGATCACAGCCATGACTGAGGACGAGAGGATACAGTCGACTCCAGCAGCTTTTAAAGCTGATGTTTGTACATATTTTGGTTTCGAAACAGATGAAATCAGTGACGACTTCGTCAAAGGTCATGTGGTCTGTCAATTCTGCAACACTAGAGTCAAGTACTCGACAATACTACAAATATATCCTTGTTACTACAGTATCACTACATATCGCAATATATCCTCTGTTGCAAATGATTAAAATGCTGTTGTTTTTCTCGTTTTTCTATCTTTGAATAAACACCTTAAACATCCATAGCAAAAATGTTCCACAAGTTTTCCTTCTTTCCAAGTTATTTTAACAGTTAGTCCAACAGTCCATGTTAACAACAATCACATGTTAGCAACAGTAAGATTGACAAAAGTGTCAACGTTTACTTTGACAAAAAGATCAAATAAAAAAGATAATTTGCAAATACATTTTCAGATTTAATATGAATTGAATCAATAAATGAATGATAACGAGGTTAATAATATAATAATCAGAACAGAATCGTAACTATCTTTATTGTCATAATAAGTGCAGGGTTCCACCAATTAGGAGTTTGTTTTGGTAGCGTTGTGCAACATTAAACACGAAACTAAAATCTTAAACATCAATAAAAGTACATTGAAACTATTTACATGGTGCAGATTAAGAAATGAAAGTGTGTGTTATTGTAAGTTTGTGTTCAAGAAAAGGGAAAGAAACGGTTGTTGTGACGGTCGGTTCTAGTTCTGATTGACGGGAGGGCAGAGAAATAATTCATCATATTAATTTACCATCAGAAGGTAATGACATGGAGGACATGTGAGCACTTAGATGTAGGATCCACGAGGCAAAGAGCAGAAGAAGCCAGAAGTTTGAGGACAGAAGTCAGTGAGCTGGAAGGATCTCGCGTCCATACACGCGGAGGTTTCTTGGGGGGGGGGGGGAGTCCGGACATCTTTGCTCCAGCTGCTGCCCCCACGACCTGACCCCACATTCACGTGGTGGATGGAAAAACAACGTTCAGGCGGAGAGGACACAAACCAAGTTTCGTGAAAATATGAAAGCACTTTGAGAGAGCAGAACCCTGCCAAGCAGCTGGTACCAGAGTGCGACTGCCACGTGGTTTCTGAAGCGTATTTGAGGGGTATTTGGTGGATGGAGGGGGACGGGGGGAGGATGTTGCATCAGCATCTCTGCATGGAACTTGTTTTTAAGAGACTTTGTCGACGTGTCTTTGATGTTTATTAGCAGCTGGTTTCTCTGCACACGACTTCAAGCTCTTGGATTCCAACTGGAAGAACCTGTACAGAGTGGGCGGAGCCATGACAGGACGAGCCAGAGGGGGGGGAGACGTCGCTGCCTGTCTGACAAGATCTCCTCCACTCGTGGATCGACTCGTAGTGAGTTTTGCTGGAGCTCAGCAGGTCAAGGTAAGACAAATGAAACGTTATATATTTTCAAGTTTGTCCCGACGCGTTGTGCGCAGGACACCGACCAGAGTTGTTTAAGTTTGACACGGGAGTGTAACCACATGTTTGATCATCTGTCATTTATTTGAAGCAGACATGGTCTAAGTGCGGTTCATTTCCTCCGGTCCTAGAGGTTCTCCAGAGGGAACCATGTGATAAAAACACCATTGCAAGGGTCAAACTTCGACTCTGAACTCTTGAGCTTTCACTTGATTGATCAGAAAAGTCACATGACGCCCTTTCACCTGCTTTTATCAGGCGCTCATGAATCCAATATGGACATGTATTACAATGATGAAATGTAAGAAAAAAATAAGTCTTTATTGTGTATTATTTGATGTAGCAATCTTATATTATAATAACATGATAATACCAAAAGATTCATATTTACACTTTTTCTTTGCTTCAGTTGACGTGGCATTAAAATACTTTCCCAAAGCTGCAGGCAAGTTGGGAAAATGTCAAAGCTAAAAGTTAAACAAGCAAGTTTTTTTGTATTTCCAGTGGGTTTCAGATATTGGAGACTAATAACAGGATAATGCATCCATTGTCACTAATGAAGAAGATTTTAAGCAGTTGGAAGCAGAAACAAATTTGAAACTCATTTATTCATTACATTTTTATTTACCTGCACACAGATTGACAAAGACCATTAAAAAACATCCAAAATAATAGTTTAAGTCAGTTGTGCACAAAAAAGTACCAAAAAAACTTTTCTGTATTCAGCACGGCCAAATTTTACAAAAATTGTGAGATTTTAGAGTTGTGAAATTCTGCTTTCAAATGTTAGGAAATGTTCGCATCTTAAACGTGCCCATTTAAATGATCTGAAACTTAATAACCTGGTGAAAATCTTAACCTAAATGAATAAAAAAAAATCCTACATATGGCACAAAATAATAAATAAACAATAATAAATAAATCTCATTGATTTTTAAGTATGACTGTGAAACACAAGGCAGTTGATGCTCTTAATTTGAAAGCTGAAAGTTTATTTCCTACTTCTGAATGGCTTTTTACAGAATTACTAGCAGGCAAGAATTCTGATGCGTCTCGATTACAGTGCAGCTCATGACTGGAGAAACCTGATCCACTGATATATAAAATGTCAGTTATGTCAGTTTTTCACTTTAAATCAGGGTGTTTTGAAACCTATAATAAAGATGTTCAAAATGACAAGAGAAATAATAATTACGACTCACTGCAAAACACCTGTCAGTTCCCTTTATCATGATGCAATGTGATTCAATCCAAGGAGACACTCGATTTATATTATTAATAATAAAACTTTTAAAAGATCCCCCAAAAACACTCACCAGTTTTGTTCATCTCTTAAATATATAAAGGATGCAAGGCCATCTTTAAACTTGTCAATATCATCCCTCAGAATAAAATCCATCTGACGACTTTACAAACGTTTTATTCTTAATAACACAATTTGCCTTCATTATAAAACATATTATTGTTGATAAAATATCACTTAAATATCATTGCTCTCTAATGTAGTACCTTCTGAAATATGTGCTCAAAGCACTCTTGACCTGATGAAGTAGACGTTGAAGTGATGAAGGTTTATTATTTTATTATTATATTGTTATTGTCTGTCGGAATGTGCTCTCAATCGACCCCGAGGAGAACAAACCACACGTGTAATGAATGAGTGAAAACAGTGACTGAGAGGTAGAGTTGCTGTTAATCTGTGTCCAAGTGTCATTACTTATTGAATTGACAAACATTGACCTTTGAACTTTTGTCTTCTGTCTGGTCTATATTTAACGCACGTTGTCACGTCTTCAGTGCGTCACTTAATCCTCACACCACAGGTTATAAATCTGAAAATAATTAAGTATACACAAAATAATAGATACAAAGCCCAAATAATATTTGCGATCTATTATTTTTATTTATTTAAGCGCCCCGCAATATGGACCAATCAGAAGAGAGAGGAGGCGGGTCTTGGCGTCTCACAATAAACACACACACCGCGACAACAACGTGTGTCATCGAAACTTAACAACATTTCAACACAACATCGTTCGACATCGTACTGCGGTCCAGATATCCGTCCTTCGTGTTTCTCCAGTCATGAGCCGAACTTAAATCTGGAGATTTATCGCTGAACTTCACGGTAAACAATGTTTATGAGATGGAAATTAACTTCCGGCTTTCAAAATAAGAGCACCGCATTAGAGCGGCGCTGATTTATATTCCTTCATTATTACTGTCATACTCTTTGCTGTTTAAGGTTATTAAATCACTTATCACTTGTTTAAAACCTATTTAAATGTCTCATATCGTTTAAAAATGGCCAATTTAAAGTAAATATTTCACTTATTTTCTACTCACCCTCAAGTCAACTGAGAGTTGGGATTATTTTCAGAGTAATCTGTTCCTTTTTAGAGTTATGATCAGTTGTTTCCATCTTCATCTTTGTCAAAAAGAACAACTGAAACACATCCAAATACTGCTGTAACGTGTCTCTTGTGTTGAAGCCTCGACATGAGGAATTGTTCAGAAAAACAAAGATCAAGACAATCTTGTCTAGAACTATAAAAAGGAACAGATTACTCTGGAAATAATCCCAACCCTGAGTAAACATGAGGGTGAGTAGACAATGTTTTGGGTGAACAAGCACTTTAAGATGTTGTAACTTTAACTGAGTCACTGATCATTTAAAGCGACTGATTGAGAAAGTAAACCAAGTTAAAATAAAAGCCTCACATCTCTTCTATCACACAAAATACATCATTTTAGTGTAGAATTTGTGACAATTTATGACGACTTAATCATCCTATTTCAACCTCCTCAGCCAGATGGAAATGTTGTGATGCTTAAGCTGGCAGAGAGTTTATAAATGATCAATTAAAAAAACTATTTTGTTTTTCCTTTAACACATAATCCCCCCCTTCATAGAAATGGAGCCCCTCACCTTCCCGCCACTGACCCGTGCGGCGGTCTGCGGCGGCACCCACGGCAACGAGATGTCCGGGATCTACCTCGTCAGGGAAATGCAGAAAAAGAACGTCCAGAAACGGGGCTCCGTGTCCTTGACCACGGTCCTGTCGAACCCCCGAGCCGTGGACGTCTGCAGGAGATACGTGGACACGGACCTGAACCGCTGCTTCACGGACTCGCTGCTGAGGTGAGGGCGTGACTTTTGGGGGGCGTCGTTGGAACCGGTCACTCAACGCGTCTGTGTTTTTGTGCAGGGCCCCGATCACAGAGGGGACCCCCTTCGAGGTCAAGAGGGCACAGGAGCTGAACGAGCTGGTGGGACCGAAGGGGAGTCCTGAAGCCATGGACCTGGTCTGTGACCTGCACAACACCACGGCGAACATGGGTCTGACCGTCATCATGAACTGTGGCGACGTGATCGCGCTGCACATCTGTAAATACATGCAGGTGAGTCCTCAGCTGAACTTTGAACTTTTAATGATTTATTAAATTCATTTTTACTCAGTTTAGAAAAATAAAATCAACCCAGAACCACTGAGTAGCAAATACATCCATCGGGAAAATTGACCAACTTTTCTCATTAGGAGAAATTGATTTGAACCATTTTAATAATTATTTTCAGTACAAATAAATGAGAAAATTGCAACATATTATAACATTGTAGTGACTATTCAGCTGTCACTCAATCAGGACACAAAACCAGGTGAGTGTGTTATTATTATCATTATTAATGTAGTCCATTTATATGTATATAAAAAGTTGGGGGTAAATTAAGATAGAATTTAAATTATTATTTTTTACCCATAACTCAGCTTTTACAAACCTCTGCAAATCAAATCATAATCAATTACATTTAACGCAAATGTTGTATTCAAACTTTTATTTTTCCGGTGTAGAATATAATTATTTACAAAATCCAATTTGTAGGCAGATATTTAGCACTTTATAACATTTTTTCATGGATTCAACTTGTGTTTTTTAAATAATGCAAGTTGTGTTTTTTTATTCATGCAACTTGTGTTTTTTCATTCATGGAACTTGTGTTTTTTCATCAAAAGCAACTTGTGTTTTTTCATTGAGCAACTTGCGTTTTTTTCATTAAAGTAACTTGTCTTTTTTCTTTAAAGCAACTTGCGTTTTTTGCATTAAAGCAACTTGTGTTTTTTCATTGAAGCAACTTGCGTTTTTTTCATTAAAGTAACTTGTCTTTTTTCTTTAAAGCAACTTGCGTTTTTTGCATTAAAGCAACTTGTGTTTTTTCATTAATGCAACTAGTTTGTTAATTGATGCAACTTGCATTTTTTAATTGACGCAATTTGTGTTTTTCATTAAAGCAATTTGTGTTTTTTCATTAAAGCAATTTGTGTTTTTTCATTAAAGCAACTTGTGTTTTTTTCATTAAAGCAACTTGTGTTTTTTCATTGAAGCAACTTGCGTTTTTTTCATTAAAGTAACTTGTCTTTTTTCTTTAAAGCAACTTGCGTTTTTTGCATTAAAGCAACTTGTGTTTTTTCATTGAAGCAACTTGCGTTTTTTTCATTAAAGTAACTTGTCTTTTTTCTTTAAAGCAACTTGCGTTTTTTGCATTAAAGCAACTTGTGTTTTTTCATTAATGCAACTAGTTTGTTAATTGATGCAACTTGCATTTTTTAATTGACGCAATTTGTGTTTTTCATTAAAGCAATTTGTGTTTTTTCATTAAAGCAATTTGTGTTTTTTCATTAAAGCAACTTGTGTTTTTTTCATTAAAGCAACTTGTGTTTTTTCATTGAAGCAACTTGTATTTTTTCATTAAAGCAACTTGTGTTTTTTCATTGAAGCAACTTGCGTTTTTTCAGATATTTAGTACATTTTAAACCGATTTCACCTTTATTGATTAATATCTTTTTATAATTTAGCAATTCCTCCTTTTTTCTTTCAGATACTTAAATAAAAATGTGCTTTTCTTACGAAATTGACTAAGAATTACTCAATATTTTTGGCCGATATAAATCATAATTTGGTGATCTAAGGTTAAATCCAACTCCATTTAATTAAAATGTCACACAGTTTTGTTTTTAATGATCATTTATCAATTGTTTCAAGATGGTTGAGGTTCCTTTTGTGTTTGTGGTTCATTTCATGGTTGCTCAAAATATGTTCAAAAAATTTTTATAAATCCACACTTTATAGTTATTTTCACCGACTCAACCCATTTGTTCACCATTTCTCCGCAGAGCAAGATAACGTCAGGACCTCTGAGAGTCATTCAAATGCCTTCCACGACGCCGGCCTACTCTCTGGAGTCAGTCGGCAAACACGGCATCTGTGAGTCACTGTGTATAAATACATCATGTTTTCAACTGTGTGTGAAAAGTGTACAAATGATTCCAACAAACTGCATCAACGAAAACATCTCATTTGAATCCTGATTATTATGAGTTTTTTCATTTAAGTAACTTGCGTTTTTTCATTGATGCAACTTCTGTTTTTGTCATTGAAGTAACTTGTGTTTTTTTATTGAAGCAACGTGTTTTTTCACTGAAGTAACTTGTGTTTTTGTCATTGAAGTAACTTGTGTTTTATTGAAGCAACGTGTTTTTTCACTGAAGTAACTTGTGTTTTTTTATTGAAGCAACGTGTTTTTTCACTGAAGTAACTTGTGTTTTTTTATTGAAGCAATGTGTTTCTTCACTGAAGTAACTTGTGTTTTTTTATTGAAGCAACGTGTTTTTTCACTGAAGTAACTTGTGTTTTTTTATTGAAGCAACGTGTTTTTTCACTGAATTAACTTGTGTTTTTTTATTGAAGCAACATGTTTTTTCACTGAAGTAACTTGTGTTTTTTTTATTGAAGCAACGTGTTTTTTCACTGAAGTAACTTGTGTTTTTTTATTGAAGCAACATGTTTTTTCACTGAAGTAGCTTGTGTTTTTTTTATTGAAGCAACGTGTTTTTTCACTGAAGCAACGTGTGTTTTTTCATTGATGGAACTTGTGTTATTTCATTGGTGCAACTTGTGTTATTTCATTGGTGCAACTTGTGTTTTTTCATTGATGGAACTTGTGTTATTTCATTGGTGCAACTTGTGTTTTTTCATGAAGGCAACTTGTGTTTTTTCATTGAAGTAACTTGTCTTTTTTCATCAACGCAACTTTTGTTTTTTCATTGGTGCAACTTGTGTTTTTTCATTGATGGAACTTGTGTTTTTTCATTGAAGCAACATGAGTTTTTTCATTTAAGTAACTTGTGTTTTTTCATTGAAGCAACTTGTGTTTTTTCATTGAAGCAACATGTGTTTTTTCATTGAAGTAACTTGTCTTTTTTCATCAACACAACTTGTGTTTTTTCATTGAAGCAACTTATGTTTTTTCATTGGTGCAACTTGTGTTATTTTATTAGTGCAACTTGTGTTTTTTCATTGATGCAACTTGTGTTTTTTCATTGGTGCAACTTGTGTTTTTTCATTGGTGCAACTTGTGTTTTTTCATTGAAGCAACTTGTGTTTTTTTATCAAAGAAACTTGTGTTTTTTCATTGAAGCAACTTGTGTTTTTTCATTGAAGTAACTTGTCTTTTTTCATCAACGCAACTTGTGTTTTTTCATTGGTGCAACTTGTGTTTTTTCATTGAAGCAACTTGCGTTTTTTTATTGATGCAACTTGTGTTTTTTCATTGAAGCAACATGTGTTTTTTCATTGAAGCAACATGTGTTTTTTCATTGAAGTAACTTGTGTTTTTTCATTGAAGTAACTTGTCTTTTTTCATCAACACAACTTGTGTTTTTTCATTGAAGCAACTTATGTTTTTTCATTGGTGCAACTTGTGTTATTTTATTAGTGCAACTTGTGTTTTTTCATTGATGCAACTTGTGTTTTTTCATTGGTGCAACTTGTGTTTTTTCATTGGTGCAACTTGTGTTTTTTCATTGAAGCAACTTGTGTTTTTTCATCAAAGCAACTTGTGTTTTTTCATTGAAGCAACTTGTGTTTTTTCATCAAAGCAACTTGTGTTTTTTCATTGGTGCAACTTGTGTTTGTTAACTGAAGCAACAGTTGTGTGTTTTAAGTCTCAGTCTTGACACTCGACTGTAAAGGATGTTAAACGACCCGCTGAAGTCACTACTTCTCTCCGCAGCCATAGAAGTCGGGCCTCAACCCACCGGCGTGATCCGAGCCGACGTTTACTTCCTGATGAAAGAGGCCGTCGACCTCTCGCTGGAATGGCTCGAAAAATTCAACTCGGGTGAGAAAAATCCTCCATCGTTAAAAAACGTGTTTTTACGGAGAGCTCCTCGTGACCTCTGACCTCCGCCACAGGGACCCTCTTCGAGGCGGGCGAGCTGGAGGTTTACAGTCGCGAGCGCGCCGTGGATTACCCGAGAGACCCCGACACGGGCGACATCACGGCGGTCGTTCATCCACAACTACAGGTGTGGGGGGGGGACACACAAGGACTCACACACAGATCTACACAACGTAACACACCCTGACCCTCCAACAGGACAACGACTTCAGTCCTCTGCAGGCGGGGGACCCCGTCTTTAAGTCGTTCTCCGGGGAGACGCTGGCGTACGAGGGCGAGCCGGCGTTCTGCTTCTTCGTCAACGAGTGCGCCTACTACGAGAAGAAGGTGGCCTTCATCTTAGCTCAGAAGATCTCCGTGTGCGTCCCGGCCGTACGCCTGCAGGCGTGACCTCGTCACCGGCTGTCACTCAAGGTGATGAATTTACATCTCCGGTGTCTACCTCATGGATGACGTCATCATCGCGTGCTCAGGAACCAGAACCCATATTTATTTGTATTTTTTTTTTAATCACGTTAGTTTCAGCAGATCGATCGAATACATTCGTCTCAAGTTTGTCCCGTTTATATATTTATAAACGTATTTACGAGATGTGAGAAAATACGTTTATCTTTTATTCATAAAAAGGGAAATAAAATGATTTTTTAAAGTAATTTATCATAAAATGTGTCCAAGAAATTCATTGAAATAATGTTTTATTACAAGATAAATGATGGAGGTTTAAATACGTTTAATTAAAGTGGAAGATGATGGGGGGGTCGGGGGGGGGGGGGGGGGGGCAGAAAAGTGAAGTAGAAAAGTGTAGTACCATGTGTTGATTAAAAATACAATTAAACCATCAAACATAAAACACTAGTTAATATATCAAATCTGATAAGTTTCATGTTTACTGGATATTCTATGATTCTTAACAGGGATGTCATTGTAATACGTTTTTAATTCTCGTGTCAAATTAAATATAATTAGTTGGAAAACCAAGTTTTTGGAAGTTCTTATAAGCGATCTCTTGTCATTATCCATTTTTTATACGGTAGAAAATGTTTTGTACGTTTTTAAACTAATAAAAATAAAAACAACACGTTGAGTTTAAAAAGCCTGAAAGAGCCTCATATATGGGAAGCAGAGAATAACAAGAAAAACTCAAATAAATGCTGAGAAATAACCTGAAATAAAAGTCAATACGTTTGAATTCACTTTTCAGAGACAAATTTTATTCATTTAGCAAAAAATTCCAAACACTAAAGATTAATTCGAAAAGGTCAAATGGCATTAAATGACATTTAATCGCTTATAAATGACAAAAAAGTCAACTTTTGGTTGAAAAAGAAATAACTTTTTCTTTTTTTTTTTTCTTTTAAATTGCAGAAGTAAAACATGCAGAAGATGCTAAAGAAAAGTTAACATCAATTAAACGACAGATTTAACGCAGTCGGTGAACATTGATGGTAAAAACACACAAAAAAATCCATCCCAGTTTTTGGTGGCATCAACTGTTCTGTGTGAGGAATGGAACGCTGGAAGAACGCTGGATGGAAGAGTCCGTGTTTAGATGGCGTGCGAGGCCGAGACTGCGTTTACGACTCACGGGGTATTTCTGTCGTGAGACCGTGGCGAGGAAAGTGCAAATTAAAAGCTAAAGGCGACGAGCGGCAACAAAAAGGCAACAAATAATAAAAAAGGCCGACCTTGACTGCGGTCAAACAATAACTGCGGTTGAAAAAAAACCAACAAAAACCCTTCCCTCTGAGTCCCGACACTACGCTAAAAAGAGTCCTTGGTGGTCGACATTCCACCGGCTCACGCCACTCTGTACGCCGTCATGCGTGTGTAGCTCTTGCTGTGGCTCCGGGCCGCCCACAGGAACAGGGCGGCCGCCATCATCTGCAGGGGGACGGAGATGAGGGCGAGGTACAGCGACCAGCCCAGACGGAACTCCACGTCCTGCGAGGACGGCTTCAGGTGCTGGTGGAGCAGGTCCACGCCCGCCAGGAAGCAGCAGACGGTGCCGAGCGTGCACAGGCCTGACGGGTCGAGCACAGATTGACTCATTATTTCCAGTTTCAGTAAAAGGGTAGATGAGTCGGAGATTCAACAAGTGGGGGTTTGAGCGTAAAGCTCTAACACGAGGAGGATGTCAATGGTTTTTTTTATAAAGTGAGAAGGGATCGTCACAGGTTAAGATAAAGGGAAGCAGCTTCAATCTTAAATGTAAGTAAGTAAGTAAGTCATTTATATTTATAGAGCGCTTTTCCAGAGACCAGGGTCACAAAGTGCTTAAACAATCAAAACAATACTCAATAAAATAAATACTTAAAAGGTCAAGATAACACAGAGACAAACACAAGAGTCTCAGAAAATCCAAGGAAAAGCCTGAACAAATACTAAAGTTCTGAACTTCCTGGTGAAAATGCTGCGTTTACACGGTTAAATGAACACAAAGCTTCGGGACAAACATCTTGAACTAGAAGCAAACAACTAGTCATTTCTAGTTCTACTCAAACACATTTCACTAAAACTAATAGTCCAACACGCACCATATAAAATCGATAACAGGACAAACCTCGAGTGTTTATCAGCAAACTTTAAAAACACAATGTCGACAAAATCAGTTGAGAAAAAAAAACGATATCAGGTAAAATGATTACAGACAGCTCCAGTTGATCATAGTGATGGTCCGATGAAGCAGTGTCATTATTGTCAGAGTCCACTAGATAGCGGTCTCTGCACTATTTTCCCTTGTTTTGAACAACTGTTCTCATGAAACATCATTTTTAAACTGATGGCGCCACCTACTGACCTCTAAACTAGGACTGAGCGATGAATGGCATTAGCCATATAATCGCGATGTTGAAGAATGCGATCATTATATCGCAGAAGTCGCGATTTTATTTCATGTTCCTTTAATTTCCGAGACGTCAGAATGAGTTGTGAGCAGAGAGAGACGCTTGAACCTGTTGATCAGTGACGTCTAGAGAAGCTAAAGAGCAGCAGAAGAAACAAACTACAGTGTTTTTAACAATTTTACATCCTGACATCAGTTCGAATCTTGTGTCTGCAGACATGTCTGTGTGTGTGTGCGTGTGTGTGTTCATCAAAGTTACCTTATGCAATCACATAATTGTATAAATGATAATATATTATTGTGTAGTACAGGAAATGCACTTAAACACAAGAGAAAATGTGCAAAAAGAAGAATGACTGACTCGTGTTTTCACTTTTATTTACTCTGACGTTTGTACGATTTATTATTGACTCAAATATAAATGTTTACATCACACTTTTAGCAGGTTTTTACACTAGTTTTTAGTATTTGCAGGGAATATGTTATGTTTGTTTACGATATACGTAACAAATTGTATAAAAGCATAGATAAATGTTTTGATAAATATCAATATGTCAAAATAATAAATGACTTTTTTTGTCAAAGAATGGCGCTATTCTACGTATAAATACACATTTTATCATTTATAAATGTTGACTTTTATTTATTTATATTTTGTATAAACCTTAAATTTATTTAGGTATTTATGCATTTTGACATTTTGTCGTCTGTATGTAAATTAAACAAAATAAAGTAGTCGATCTCAAAACTATCGCTTCAGCAGCAACTGGTCTAAAGCATCGACGCTGCTCAAAAAGGGGAAGAAAAGGAAATGAATAAATCAGGTTCTCTGATCACTAGAACGACGCAGTTAAATGGACACAAAACTTTACTTACAAACATTAAATGTCAAAATGTATAAATACCTAAATAAATAGAAGACAAAATGGGTATTTATACGTAAAATAGCTCCATTCTTTGACAAAAATTAAATCAGAAGTCATTTATTTATTTTGACATATTGATATTCATCAAAACATTTATTTATACATTTATACAGTTTGTTACGTATTTATAAATGTATACATAAGTCCTTTATTGTCCTTCAAAGTTTA
Source organism: Callionymus lyra (assembly GCF_982586985.1). Lineage (NCBI taxonomy): Eukaryota > Metazoa > Chordata > Actinopteri > Syngnathiformes > Callionymidae > Callionymus > Callionymus lyra. The sequence continues at coordinate 38,940,368 of NC_141818.1, forward strand.
CAATTGTAATTAAAGTAAATAATAAACCTTCTTTATTTTAAGGTTTACTTAATTTTCCTTTATCATAACAATTACATAATAACTTTATCTTGAGAATCAAAGAGAAATACATGAATCATTACGTTAATCATTTATTGTATTAGATTTTTAAAAAATGGGGGAAAAAAGGACATAATCGCATAAATAATCGCAATATTTCAGAAAATAATCGCAATTACAGTTTATTTTCTATAATCGTTCATCCTTACTCTAAAAAACATGACACTGTTTCATGGAGCTTCATCAGCCCAACACTAGTTATAGAAGATCATTACTTGTTGTGAGGCAACACGGCAACAGTCTCCATGTTGTAAAGTGTTGATGTCGAGGTTGATCAGGTCATCAGTCTTACCTGCGAGAAGGTGCAACACTCCCACGGCCAGAGTGGGCGTGAAGCTGCGGCACAAACAAGCGCACACTCCGACCAGACCGCTGAGGAACACCAGAGCCAAGGACACCAGAGGCAGGAGAAACTGACACTGCCACAGGTCTGAGAGGAGACAAAACCACAAACAGGTCATTGTAGAAGAACATTTATACGAGCATATATGAGGTCGAGAATTTAATGACGATGAACCAAAGGTTCTTCTTTATCAGCCAACGTGACTCTTGAACCAACATTTATCTGAAGTCAGGTTATAGCTAAAGCAAAGAGGTAAGTAAGTAAGTAAGTAATTTGTATCTGTATAGCGCTTTACCAGACCAGGGTCACAAAGCGCTTAAACAATCAAAACAATACTCAATAAAATATATACTTTAAAGGTCAAGATAACACAGAGACAAACACGGGAGTTCCAGAAAATCAAGGAAAAGCCTGCATGAATAAAAACGTCTTAAGATGTTTCTTGAAGGAGTCAGTAGATCATCAAACACAGAGGGAGAGGAAGATCATTCCAAAGCTTAGGACCAACAGCTTGGAAGGATTTCTCTCCTCTGGTCCTGAACCGTGTGCGAGGAACCATCAGTAGATTCTGATCCACAGACCTCAGAGCCCGAGCTGGGGTGTAAGTCTGGATCAGATCAGTGATGTAAGGACCAGAATTTCTTCTCCCAGCTCTCTCGGGAGAACACAAGGCTGGACACATAGTCTTTAGACTATTTCCTGGGTCTGCCCCGGGGACTCCTCCAAATTACCAAGAACACCTGCAGAGGGAGCCCCCTGTAGGGCATCCCAAAAATCTCAATTAGCTTCTCCCCATGTAGAGGATTAGCGAGTCTATACTTTGAGTCGCTTCATATTTACTGAGCCTATCACCGTATTTCTAAGGGAGAGTCCAGACAGTTACAAGTATTTGGAACACTTGTAGGAACATAGATTTGATTCATATACAGTATACTTGTGTGTGTGCACGGTTTGTATGTGCAAGTGTGTGTACCTCTTATACAGACTACATCATCTAGAACCACTATTTATTTCTAAAAAAGGTTAACTTTTAAACTTAACACTTACATGTCCGTAGCAAATCTTCTTCACCGTCGTGGTCACCAGGTTGCTTGAATTTTGGGGCAAATTGCTGAGGGAGAGTGAAGCTCACACAGTGTGTCTCCAACTTAGGATCTGGTGTAAAACAAAAAAGGTTTAAAAGAAGCAAAAACCTTACAACACAATTGAACACAGTTATAAGATCAACACAGTTGCTTTCTTATGAAGCAGATAACCTGCTGAGAAAATGGAAAAACATTTATTTAAATGGAAACTAATGTGAAAACCCAACTCTCCTGACTCACTCAAATGTTTCAAATGTTGCAGTCTTTCTCTCCAAGATGCAGTAAGTCTTTCACCGTGACCATGTTTTTAACTTATTACTTTATAAAGTTCCTCTGAAATCTGGACAGACAAGAGGTTACGAGAGTGGAGTCCATTATGACGTAATAATGGTCTTCACTCCTCCTCCAGCCAGCTGTCCCGCTTTGTTTATACAGCGAGTCCCTTGGAGTCTCCACTGGTGGCATCTTAGGGATTGATGACATGTGGTGACAAACCCCCATGCTTGACCAATCGCAGCAGAGTTGGTCTGGTTATGGTTAACAAGATTTATGCTGCGTCTCAAATCGCATACTTCTCTTAGTATACTAGAAGTTAGTATGCATCAGGATAGTGTCCATACTACCTAGTACGTAAATTCTCAACAGATAGTACGGTGTAGGTACAAATTTTATCCCCCCTACAAATTTTGTCCCCCCACTTCCTACGTGATGACGTCACACGCTTCATATGCGAACGTCACTTTAAAATATTTTTTATGGGTTAAAGAAACGTCAACAGAACGTTTACATGATACAAAATTTGTACCTACAACGGCTCAAATCAAACACTGCCGATACACACTAACTGGAAATGACTCGACAGCTTCTTCTTCTACTTCTATTTAGCGATGGTTGCAACCAGCTGTTTGAACGCTATCGCCACCTGCTGGCAGCACGTTTTGCAAGTTTGTAAATAGAAATAAAGAAAAAATATGAGAATCGAAATATTCGCATAGGGTGGTTAGTGTCCATCGAACCATACTCAGTTTTGTGGGCGTTTAAGTACAACAATTGAGTGTGCATGGCGCACTAAATTTCGCATACTAAGAATTGAGACGCACTTACGCACTAAAAATACTAACTTTGAGTACGCTAGTATGCGAATTGAGACACAGCATTAATCTCTACAAAAAGTTGTTTTTAGTGGACGTGGCTCAAGTGCATCTTTTATGGTATATATTTCAATGAAAAGTAAGTAAAGAGAGTTTTGCACAATCAAACACATATTGATGAGTACAATAGAGTCCAACATCTATTCCAGAGACACTAAAATCAACACATTACGTTGAACTTTGAATGGAAAAAGTAATTTCTGACAGATATACTGAAAGCTTTAGCAAGTGATAACTATATAACTATAAACTGTACAGCTGTCTGAGAAGTCAAAGGTCAAAAGGGGGACTAATACCTGGCTCTTTGAACCAGTGAGACTCGCCTTGAATCCGGATGCACCTCCACCACAGCCCGAGAGTCCCGTTGTGTCGGAACATGGACTCAGTGTAGGACTTCTCGTCCAGCTCCTGGTTGGAGAACTGGTTGGAGACGTTGCCGGCCGGCTGGACCGGCGGGCTGTCGTACTGGTACCAGTGCGGGGTACCCACCGCCACGGACAGGTACACGGTGGCCAGCAGGCTCAGCACCGAGCCGATGACCAGAGCCGTGGCGTAACGATTGTCCACCATCGTGGATCTGCTGTTTTTCTGCGAGTGTTTTGAATGTCAACACGAAACGTGTTTGTTTACTTTTACACCGTTAAATAAACGATGTGTCCTTTAGCATCTCGGTTTACTGTCAGACAGTATTTATATTACAGTTATTAATGGGTGCATCTTGGACATGTGGTCGATACCCCTGGAGAAAAAAGGGAAGAAAAAAAAAGGTTGAATTAAACGAAGAACTACATATGTTGGTAAATAAACGTCTGGTTAGCATCAGGAACTAAGCTAGCTCTTTAGCTAAGTTGACAGTCTTTCCGAAAGCAGACACGGTAAACGTAAATATTTCATCATAAAAACACGTTTAAATCCTGAGGTTAACTATATTTTCTATTAATAAAGTCGTTTTTGCTTCGTTACCTTGACTATCATCGGAGTAAGGTTTCCTCATTCTTCTTCAACGGTTCACGCAAATGACTTCTTCTGTAAAAAAAAAAAAAAAAACTATAAACAATTAAAGAGAAAATACGTCACTGCCCCCTGGCGTACAGGGTGTGGTATTGATCCTTGAACTTGAAATGAATGAACTATTACTCGTCATACTCTGCTGTACGTTAAAATGATGGTTATTCATGTGTGGCTGATGTTTAACAAGGACTATTACAGTATAAAAAATCGTATTTATATTATTTATAAACAACTTGTTTCAATGAGAAATTAATAAGATAGTAGACAATAGCAAGAAAATAATAAAATTGTAGTTTTTATTAGTGACTTTAACATAAAAAAGTCTTATTGACTTAATAATATTAATAATAATCATGATAATAATGGCTTGTTCCCACAATTAATTCCCAATCACACAATTTTCAGCTTTTCAAACATATTCATTAATGATAAATACACTTTGGTCGTCTGTAACTAGATCTCACCGACCAAGTAATGACTGTTGTTTGGTCTCTTTGTTATTTAATCAAACAACGAAAAGTTGCTTGAATCCAGAAACCGTTTTCATTGAAGACGTGCACTGATGGACCACAGTTGTCTGCTCTCAGTTTCCCACCAAAAGAAGAAAATTGTTTTTGTTTTTTTTAATCATTATTTATTTTATTTTTGACGAATTAAATTCAAATTAAAAGGAGGAAACGTCAATCTTTACTTATTATGCAAAACCTGTTGTGGCAGCACAATGTTTAGAAATCTGGGTGTTGTATTTGACAGACATGTCTCTAGTTCAACACTGTGGAAAACTGACTAGAAACCGTTCATCAAATCCTTCAATTGAAAAAAATCTCTAAACCTAGGAAAATTATTTCACAACATGATCTGGAGTTTATAATCCATGTGTTTGTGTCTTCTCGTTTAGACTATTGTAAGAGTTTGTTTTAATGTCTAAACAAGAAGGAGTTGTCTCGCCTGCATTTAATACAAAACTCTGCAGCGAGAATTCTGACCCGCTCTAGTAGAAGAACTCACATTTCCCCAATCCTTGTATTCTTGTATAATTTCTCTTTTTTTTAATAAATTACCACAAAACTCTTCTTATTGTAATAATAAAATCAAAGGTGACTTTTTCCCTTCAAAATATCAGATATTTGAAACTTCATAAAATGATAAAAGACAGAATTAAGTAAAATAGTCATTTTATTTGAATATTTTCAACAGGATTTTTTACAGTAAAACAATGGCATATTCCCACAATTAATCCCTGATCAAAGCAGTACTTTCCCGACTCCTGAAAAAAGATTCAACACAGTGACTCTTTGACACACACAGTTAAAACGCACACAGATAAAATGAAAAAGATTCAGAGGCAAATAAATCACAGTGATCTCATGATGGCTTTTCTGATTGAGTGTTCTGGAGAAACCAGTGCACAGTGTGCACTATAACACAGTGTGCACTAGAACACGCTCATCTTTCTGAACCGTCTGCTCTGCTGGGTGAAGTCCGGGCTCACTGTTGCGTTCAACACAGGTGTGGCGGTGAACTCTACGACGCACGAACCAGAGCTGCACGGAGAACTCTCCAGCTCCAGGACCGTCACATTGTTGGGCGCGTCCGTGCTGAGGACGTTGGCGGGGACGAAGAGGGTCACCTGAGGACCCCTGGATGGCCAGTAGCGCCCGAGGTTGAAGCCGTTGATCCAAACCTGCCCCTGGAAAGAAAGATTCTTGGACTCAAAAAGAAGGAAAAAGAAACAAGGTTTCATCACACCTCAAGCAAGTGGGATAGTATTGGCAAAAACCTGTATTTAAAGATATATTACTATACTGTAGTAACAAAGATATAATTGTAGTATTGTCAATACTTGACTCAGGTGTTGCAGAATTTACAGACCAAGCGACTCTTGACGAAGTCGTAACTACTATCATTTGTTTTGAAACCAAAATATGTCCAAACATCAGCTTTAAAAGCTGTTGGAGTCGACCGTATCCTCTTGTCCCCAGTTATCGCCGGGATCTCTCAGAATTTAATTGTTCCTTTAGCTTTGGAGGACCTAATGACTAAGGCTAATGACTTTAAGAAACATCTTAAGACGTTTCTATTTGTTCAGGCTTTTCCTTGATTTTCTGTAACTCCTGTTGTATTATCAGTTTTATCTTGACCTTTAAAGTATATACTTTATTGAGTATTGTTTTGATTGTTTAAGCGCTTTGTGACCCTGGTCTGGAAAAGCACTATATAAATAAAAATTACTTACTTACTTAAGGATGCCATCTAGCGGCCAGAATTTTAATTGCAACACAAAAATGAACAAAGCCGGTAAATATATGCATGTTAATTGTTAAAAACTTTGATTTATTTTATACACATTTTATCAAAATATGAATCATAAAAACAACTAAGATAAAAATAAAATATGATTTTAAAGCCAAAACAAAAAAAATAAAGTGGTTTTTCTTCTTTGTTTTTCTTCTTTCAATACAGTGCTGTTGAATATCTCTTCAGGTTTACTGAATATTTATTTGCAAAGATCAAGTGTATCGATGTTTGACGTGAATCGTTAGAAATACTAACCTTTCTCCACTGAGGTAGCCTGATGTACGTGTCCAGAGGAAGATCCGGGATGCCACCAGGAATGGTAAACGTCCCTCCGTAGAACGTGGGCAGCGATAAATTAGAAGGGCTACGGTCGACCTCCGACCGGCTTTTCTTGAGCAGACCCTGATCGACGGCTTTATCCACGCTGAGACTGAACATCGTCCAACCACCGAGGACCTCTTTCCCTAAAGTCAGGTTGGTCACTAAACCCTGAGAGAATTAGGATTGAAAGGTCAGACCTGATGCTTCAACCTCAAAAGACAGATCAGTAAAAACCTTGAAATCGTTGATGTTTTTCCCGTAGTTGATCCGACCCAAGTTCTCCACCAGGAGGTCCAGTTCGCTTCCCTTCTTCCCCGTCACATTCACGACGAGGGCTTTGTCCCTCTCCAAAATCCCCATAGCAACCTGGAGAAGAAACCAGCCTGATGAACCTCTGAAAATTTCCAACCGGGGTTTTTCCACTCACCCCGTCCACGGACACATAGGCCCGGTCGTGGACGCCATTGAGCGGCGAGGAGAGAGGAGTCGGGGCGTCACAGTCGAAAGGCAGCGTGGTTCGGTAGAGCACGTAACCAAAGGACTGAAACAAACAAAGGCATTTTCTTTTAAATTAATAATAAATTCAAAAGTTTGAACTCTTACCTGGTTTAGATCCGTGAAGGTCAGAGGAAACTTGCTCTTCACAGGTCCGGAGTAGGACAGAACGTCCAACGCCTCCACCACGGTCTGAAGCTGTAACCATGTCGTGGATGTTTGATTAGAACGACTTCCAGGACAAGTTAGTGGTGAAAGTTTAAACCAACCTGCTTCATGTCCACTGCTGCATAAGCATATTTGGCCGTTGATGGTGGTATTGAGCCATCAGGTAATTTACGGTACTGCGCGTTGAGACGAGTAGTTGTTTAAGAAGGAAAAATAAGAGAAAGAATTGAACAAGAATGGTTTAATTTAACGTTTCAAGTGTTGAAGCCTTTATTATTTTTTAAATATTTTTTATTTTTTTCATATTTAATTATTTTTGGAATAATTGAATACTTTTTAATTTTCTTTTTTTTTTTTTTACACATTTTCCACACTGTTTGATATTGAAGTTCAAATATTAATAATAATAAAAAAAGTTTTCAAATTCAATATTGTTCAAGTAATTGTCTTTTAAATTCTATAAAAACATTGGTATAATAGTGCCACTTGACAATACTTAATTTAGAAGACTTCAAATTAAAAATAAACTTTATATACCTTATTATTATTGCGATTGGACGATCAAACTCTGTATAAAACAAAAACATTGATTTGGAAAATCTTCAAAAAAAAAAAAAAAAAAAATGTATTAACTATAAAATATAGATTGTAACCTCTGTTTTGCAAAGTATATCTACACAATCATCACTCGAAACAACACACACAGAAAGTTATTATGATTCATTAAAAAACAACTGTGTATAACTCGTTTAAAATGACATTTTGCTACCATTCGAATCACTTCTCTGATGGCGAAGTACTTCTCGGTGAGATCTCCGGCCTCTGTGAGCGGAGCGTCGTAGTCGTAGCTGGTCGGCTGTGGACTGAACGGTGAATTTGCTCCTGAAGGGGTTAAAAATATTAAAATAAATCAACATTCAAGTCCTTCGCTTTCCTTATGTTTGTGACGCCGTCCTCACCGTTCCAGTAGCCAAAGTTTGTGCCTCCAATAAACATGTACCTGAGGACGGAGCATCACAATAATTATTCTTTTTTACAAGTTTGGTGCGTCCCAGCTAGTTGGGACAAAGGGCAGGGGACACCCTGGATAGTTTTCCAGTCCATCACAAGGCTAAATTATAAACCAAAGAGGTGCGACCATGGAAGTATATCATCAGAATGGTTGAATTTGACATTTTAAATGTTTTTTTTTAACAATTTAATTAAATAATTTTTATATTGAAAGGTTAAAACTCACATGTTCACGTTCGCACCCTGTGCCAGCATCTGGTTCAGCGTCTTGACCACAGCGGCGGTGGAAACGACGGCGTGACGGGAGCCCCAGTGATCCAACCAGCCGGTGTAGTACTCGGAGTTGACCTGGAAATACAAGCGTTAGTAAGAAGAAGAGCAGCAGATGGTGGATTCTCTCACCAGAGGTCCGTGAGGCTCAGCGTGTCTCTGGACCGCAAAGGCCGACGATACATTGGAACCTGAGGCCACAAACAAATTGAGGATCAGGGGCCACAATATGCGACTGTCGTAAGGGGCCATCAAGCCAAAAAAAGAAGGGACAAATAAAAGGAGATTTAAACATTGTGTTGCCTCAAGGTCAAGGTGAACTGTTTTCGGGCCTTCGGGTCAACTTGACCCAGAAATAACAAGGTCAAGGTGAACTGTTTTCGGGCCTTCGGGTCAACTTGACCCAGAAATAACAAGGTCAAGGTGAACTGTTTTCGGGCCTTCGGGTCAACTTGACCCAGAAATAACAAGGTCAAGGTGAACTGTTTTCTGGCCTTCGGGTCAACTTGACCCAGAAAAAACAAGGTCAAGGTGAACTGTTTTCTGGCCTTCGGGTCAACTTGACCCAGAAATAACAAGGTCAAGGTGAACTGTTTTCGGGCCTTCGGGTCAACTTGACCCAGAAATAACAAGGTCAAGGTGAACGGTTTTCTGGCCTTCGGGTCAACTTGACCCAGAAATAACAAGGTCAAGGTGAACTGTTTTCGGGCCTTCAGGTCAACTTGACCCAGAAATAACAAGGTCAAGGTGAACTGTTTTCTGGCCTTCGGGTCAACTTGACCCAGAAATAACAAGGTCAAGGTGAACTGTTTTCGGGCCTTCGGGTCAACTTGACCCAGAAATAACAAGGTCAAGGTGAACGGTTTTCTGGCCTTCGGGTCAACTTGACCCAGAAATAACAAGGTCAAGGTGAACTGTTTTCGGGCCTTCGGGTCAACTTGACCCAGATAAAACAAGGTCAAGGTGAACTGTTTTCTGGCCTTCAGGTCAACTTGACCCAGAAATAACAAGGTCAAGGTGAACTGCTTTCGGGCCTTCGGGTCAACTTGACCCAGAAATAACAAGGTCAAGGTGAACTGTTTTCGGGACTTCGGGTCAACTTGACCCAGAAATAACGAGGTCAAGGTGAACTGTTTTCGGGCCTTCGGGTCAACTTGACCCAGAAATAACAAGGTCAAGGTGAACTGTTTTCGGGCCTTCGGGTCAACTTGACCCAGAAATAACAAGGTCAAGGTGAACTGTTTTCGGGCCTTCGGGTCAACTTGACCCAGAAATAACAAGGTCAAGGTGAACTGTTTTCTGGCCTTCGGGTCAACTTGACCCAGAAAAAACAAGGTCAAGGTGAACTGTTTTCTGGCCTTCGGGTCAACTTGACCCAGAAATAACAAGGTCAAGGTGAACTGTTTTCGGGCCTTCGGGTCAACTTGACCCAGAAATAACAAGGTCAAGGTGAACGGTTTTCTGGCCTTCGGGTCAACTTGACCCAGAAATAACAAGGTCAAGGTGAACTGTTTTCGGGCCTTCAGGTCAACTTGACCCAGAAATAACAAGGTCAAGGTGAACTGTTTTCTGGCCTTCGGGTCAACTTGACCCAGAAATAACAAGGTCAAGGTGAACTGTTTTCGGGCCTTCGGGTCAACTTGACCCAGAAATAACAAGGTCAAGGTGAACGGTTTTCTGGCCTTCGGGTCAACTTGACCCAGAAATAACAAGGTCAAGGTGAACTGTTTTCGGGCCTTCGGGTCAACTTGACCCAGATAAAACAAGGTCAAGGTGAACTGTTTTCTGGCCTTCAGGTCAACTTGACCCAGAAATAACAAGGTCAAGGTGAACTGCTTTCGGGCCTTCGGGTCAACTTGACCCAGAAATAACAAGGTCAAGGTGAACTGTTTTCGGGACTTCGGGTCAACTTGACCCAGAAATAACGAGGTCAAGGTGAACTGCTTTCGGGCCTTCGGGTCAACTTGACCCAGAAATAACAAGGTCAAGGTGAACTGTTTTCGGGCCTTCGGGTCAACTTGACCCAGAAATAACAAGGTCAAGGTGAACTGTTTTCGGGACTTCGGGTCAACTTGACCCAGAAATAACAAGGTCAAGGTGAACTGTTTTCGGGCCTTCGGGTCAACTTGACCCAGAAATAACAAGGTCAAGGTGAACTGTTTTCGGGCCTTTGGGTCAACTTGACCCAGAAATAACAAGGTCAAGGTGAACTGTTTTCGGGCCTTCGGGTCAACTTGACCCAGAAATAACAAGGTCAAGGTGAACTGTTTTCGGGACTTCGGGTCAACTTGACCCAGAAATAACAAAGTCAAGGTGAACTGTTTTCGGGCCTTCGGGTCAACTTGACCCAGAAATAACAAGGTCAAGGTGAACTGTTTTCGGGCCTTCGGGTCAACTTGACCCAGAAATAACAAGGTCAAGGTGAACTGTTTCGGGCCTTCGGGTCAACTTGACCCAGAAATAACAAGGTCAAGGTGAACTGTTTTCGGGCCTTCGGGTCAACTTGACCCAGAAATAACAAGGTCAAGGTGAACTGTTTTCGGGACTTCGGGTCAACTTGACCCAGAAATAACAAGGTCAAGGTGAACTGTTTTCGGGCCTTCGGGTCAACTTGACCCAGAAATAACAAGGTCAAGGTGAACTGTTTTCGGGCCTTCGGGTCAACTTGACCCAGAAATAACAAGGTCAAGGTGAACTGTTTTCGGGCCAACTTGACCCAGAAATAACAAGGTCAAGGTGAACTGTTTTCGGGCCTTCGGGTCAACTTGACCCAGAAATAACAAGGTCAAGGTGAACTGTTTTCGGGCCTTCAGGTCAACTTGACCCAGAAATAACAAGGTCAAGGTGAACTGTTTTCGGGCCTTCGGGTCAACTTGACCCAGAAATAACAAGGTCAAGGTGAACTGTTTTCGGGCCAACTTGACCCAGAAATAACAAGGTCAAGGTGAACTGTTTTCGGGCCTTCGGGTCAACTTGACCCAGAAATAACAAGGTCAAGGTGAACTGTTTTCGGGCCTTCAGGTCAACTTGACCCAGAAATAACAAGGTCAAGGTGAACTGTTTTCGGGCCTTCGGGTCAACTTGACCCAGAAATAACAAGGTCAAGGTGAACTGTTTTCGGGCCTTCGGGTCAACTTGACCCAGAAATAACAAGGTCAAGGTGAACTGTTTTCGGGCCTTCGGGTCAACTTGACCCAGAAATAACAAGGTCAAGGTGAACTGTTTTCAGGCCAACTTGACCCAGAAATAACAAGGTCAAGGTGAACTGTTTTCGGGCCTTCGGGTCAACTTGACCCAGAAATAACAAGGTCAAGGTGAACTGTTTTCGGGCCTTCAGGTCAACTTGACCCAGAAATAACAAGGTCAAGGTGAACTGTTTTCGGGCCTTCGGGTCAACTTGACCCAGAAATAACAAGGTCAAGGTGAACTGTTTTCGGGCCTTCGGGTCAACTTGACCCAGAAATAACAAGGTCAAGGTGAACTGTTTTCGGGCCTTCGGGTCAACTTGACCCAGAAATAACAAGGTCAAGGTGAACTGTTTTCGGGCCTTCGGGTCAACTTGACCCAGAAATAACAAGGTCAAGGTGAACTATTTGCGGGCCTTCGGGGTCAACTTGACCCAGAAATAACAAGGTCAAGGTGAACTGTTTTCGGGCCTTCGGGTCAACTTGACCCAGAAATAACAAGGTCAAGGTGAACTGTTTTCGGGCCTTCAGGTCAACTTGACCCAGAAATAACAAGGTCAAGGTGAACGGTTTTCTGGCCTTCGGGTCAACTTGACCCAGAAATAACAAGGTCAAGGTGAACTGTTTTCGGGCCTTCGGGTCAACTTGACCCAGTAGTTTTTGTAACAAAACAAAATCTAATGCAAAAGATGAAAGAAGTTATAAAATGACATCATACAATAAATGTAAATAAGCTATTTTATTGCGTAATATTTCATTTTAAAAGTCACTGAGAAATATGCTTTGAAACTGTTTTCAAATGTATTCTAAATAAAAAAAGGAAAGAAAAAACTGGGATATTTAAATGACTTAAATGATAAAATAGTTTTCCATCGAAAACATTCAAAGATGAGTTTTATAGTTTTACTATGACATCACGAGGGCCGCATTAACCATAGCAACCAAAAAGAGTTGTCAGTTATTCTAGCGGACTAGCGCCACCTACCCGCTCCAAAGTCCACGGTCGTATAAAGCCCCTGAATGGAGCCACACTTAAGGAAGCCGAGGCCGGCGCCGTCGGTGGTGAACAGAACCACGTCGTCGCCCAGGTGGCTTCGAAACAGACCGGAGAGATGACGCATGTAGTTGTAGTCGCAAGCAAAGTAGCTGCCGTACTCGTTCTCCACCTGCCGACGGTGGTGAGCGTTAGAAGACTCGGTCACTGGTGACGGGTTTTGGTTGGAGTCACACCTGGACCATGATGATGGGACCTCCGTTCTGGTAGAGGAGCGGCTTCATCATAGGGAGGAACTTTCCCATCCATTTGTCTACAGCGGCGATGTAGTCTGAAAGTAAAAGAAACACCGACTCCAGTGACTCGGGAGCTTGTGCGGCTTTCGTTGCTTACCCGGGTCAGAAGACCTGAGGACGATGTCTTTCTTCTGAAGCAGCCACGCTGGAAGCCCCCCCTCGAAGACACACACATGCAGCGTCAGTGTCGGCTTTTAATCCATTTATTTTTGTTTTATTGAAGCAGATCAGTTGATCTTTGAACCTAAATATTTGTCATTTAACCAATTTGTCCTGGACCGGCAGTATTGTGACTCAGAGATATGGATATTATTTATTTTTTGTTAATTTGAAAGATGTTTTACTTCAGAGAAAATAATGCCAACATGCGTCATGTTCAGTGGTGCTAATAAAGTTGGGTATTGTAAACCTTCATTCAACTCATCATTAGGGGTGTTTATTGACAAGAAACGGGTGATACTGTAGTAACAAGGATATATTTGTAGTATTGTCGGGTACTTGTCGTAACAAACATCAGCTTTAAAATTGGCTGGAGTCAACTGTATCGGGGATTTCATTGTTCATTTAGCTGCGGAGGATGTAGTGACCGCTGCCATCTAGTGGGCGGAGGTTTAATTGCCTCAGTGATCACTGGGATCTCGCGGGATTTCATTTTTCCTTTAGCTGTGTGTGTGTACTTTGAAAAGCTATTTAAAAAAAAAAAGATCATTTGGCAATACCTGTTTTCTAATATTACTCTTTATTTAATTTATAAGCTTTTAAAGACAACATTTTTAAGGTTTGATTTTTTTACTTTTATATTAAGGTAGAAACAAAGTTGGTATATTAGAGAACACTTTCTTAAAAAGGCTTCCTGTACATAACTATTTAACACTTTAAACGTGTTTGCAATTCAACACAGCGACTACTTTAATGCAACATTTAAACTAGTTATACAGCTTGGAGCAAAGATTCCAACAAGGAAGTACTTACACATTGTCCAAAACTGATAACAAGGATATATTTGTAGTATTGTCGAGTACTTGTCGTAACAAACATCAGCTTTAAAATTGGCAGGAGTCAACTGTATCCTCTCGCCCTCAGTAATCACTGGGATCTCGCGGGATTTCATTGTTCATTTAGCTGCGGAGGACGTAGTGACCGCTGCCATCTAGTGGGCGGAGGTTTAATTGCCTCAGTAATCACTGGGATCTCACGGGATTTCATTTTTCCTTTAGCTGTGCGTGTGTACTTTGAAAAGCTATTAAAAAAAATATATCATTTGGCAATACCTGTTTTCTAATATTACTCTTTATTTAATTTATAAGCTTTTAAAGACAACATTTTTAAGGTTTGATTTTTTTACCTTTATATTAAGGTAGAAACAAAGTTGGTATATTAGAGAACACTTTCTTAAAAAGGCTTCCTGTACATAACTATTTAACACTATAAACGTGTTTGCAATTCAACACAGCGACTACTTTAATGCAACATTTAAACTAGTTATACAGCTTGGAGCAAAGATTCCAACAAGGAAGTACTTACACATTGTCCAAAACTGATAACAAGGATATATTTGTAGTATTGTCGAGTACTTGTCGTAACAAACATCAGCTTTAACAGTGGCTGGAGTCAACTGTATCCTCTCGCCCTCAGTAATCACTGGGATCTCGCGGGATTTCATTGTTCATTTAGCTGCGGAGGACGTAGTGACCGCTGCCATCTAGTGGGCGGAGGTTTAATTGCAACACAAAATGTTTTTTTTATATAAGGAAGTAAGTAATGTAAAATTTTGAAACGTAAACCACAAGTATATTGATAATTAAATGTGATTAGACCAAAAAAATATCTGTTATATATCGATAAGGTATCAAGAAATTGTGATATTTAAGTGTATTGACTTCTCCCCCCACACGTCCACTCACCATGTCCCACTCCGCACAGATATACGGGCCTGGGCGAAGAATGACCAGCAGCCCGATGTCCTGAGCGAGCTGAAGGAAGTGTGTTATGTCTCGGTCTCCCGTGAAATCGTAGCCGTCTCGAACCTCCTCGTGGAAGTTCCAGGGAACGTACCTGTTATGAAAGAAACCGTAATCACTCAAGAAGTAGTCAATGTCGAAACTATATGAAGCACATGTTTGGTAAGAAAAAGGTTAATGACTTTATCATTAAATAGTGTTAGTTAGTGGATGATGGTGAGAGACGTACGTCTGAACAGCGTTCAGTCCTGCCATGTACATCTTGAGCAGACGGTCTTTCCAGTAGATTCTGGGGATACGGCTGTAATGGATGCTTCCGGATATGTAGCGGAACTCCTCGCCATCTTTCCGAAAACAGTCTTTTTGGTAATCCACCGTGAATGTAGGGGGATCACTGAGCTGCGAGACAACAGAACATGAACATCTTATGTCTTGTGACTCAACGATGTTACAATCGACGTTTCAGGCGGTGCTTGGACAGTGTTTGGTTAAAGGTTGTTTTTAACTGGTCGAGGAAGACCATCTGATGTTTAGTGTGAAAAAAGGTAATGAAAAAATAGGTACTTTTTAAAAGCTATTTAAAAAAAAGACAACTTGACAATTTCCTGTTTCCTAATATTACGCTTTATTTAATCTATAAGCTTTTAAATACAACCTGTTTAAGGTTTGATTTTGTAACTTTTATATTAAGGTAGAAACAAAGTTGGTATATTAAGAAACACTTTCTTAAGAAGGCTTCCTGTACATAACTACTTATGGTGGTTTGTAACTATAAACCACCTCATTTATTTGGTATTATTTTAACACTTTAAACGTTTTTGCAATTCAACACAGCGACTACTTTAATGCAACATTTAAACTAGTTATACAGCTTGCAGCAAAGATTCCAACAAGGAAGTACTTACACATTGTCCAAAAAAGAACGGCAGGAAAAGAAGGATTTTATATCTAGTCGTAAGTGAAAGCATTTCCAGTCTTCAGTGGTCTTTAGAGCTAAAAACGTTACATTTAACAGATGCAAGAAGTGTTTGTTTGGAACGTCTGCGCGACAGTGGTATCACGTGATGCGGAAGTAAAGTCAGGTGACCGGTTGTTTTTTTTGCTTTATGTTTTTTTTCTTGTTCGCATTTCCTTATCGATTATTATTTATTTCTTGTCTTTATCGGTTTTTGTTTCAAAAGAAAGCAAATAATTCAAAATAAATTTTAAAACGTGTACGTTTCTTTAACGGTATTTTTCTCATTTATTTATGTTTTAATTTTCTCATTTATGCACTTGTTAAAAATATCATACGTTATTTAATCCAAATGCAGAAAATTAACAATATGTTTTGTAAAAATCAAATAAGATAAGCAAATCAAATTCATAGACAGTGATAGAAATCTTTTTTTTTTTTTAAATGTGTGGCCAAAAGTACGTTGTTGCTAAAAAAAAATTGTTTTATTGTGTTTTTAAAGTGGCGTTATTATATCGTAATTCAAACATTAAAAACATCAGCAAGTATGCTTAAATTAATATATATTAGATCATAAATGCTTTGAACACAAAGTCACACACATTGGCAATTAATGTACTAGTGTAAATGTTCAATTAAAAGTAACAACCTGTGTAAGTGAGAAACATTTAAAACGAATATTCAACATTTTTGTGTGTTTTCAAATCATTCATTTTGACGAGGAAGTTCCAAGTGTTCCAGGAAGACTTCATCATTAACATATATACTGTATATAATATTTCAAACTGTATAGGCAATACATATATACAATTACAAATGGGTGTAAAAAGGTCATTTTTTTAATTCATGTTTTTATTTTGCTTTGCACATGTTTATGCTGAGAATAACATGTATAATTAATATATTATATTTGTGCTGTACAGTAAGGGCAGAATGTAATCAAACAAACATTATCAAGCACTATTGCCTTGAGAATATTGTGGAGTTTATCAGTCAGCTGGGTACTTCCTTTACAGGACATCTGAACATTGGTGTCATCGTGGAGAAGGCTCAGAAGGAGATGTACTTCCTGCGTCAAATTCCACCTCACACGGTCGATGCAGGTGCAGTTTTTAACTGCAATTGTGGAGTCTATCACCAGCTCCTCCATCACCGTTTGGTACTCTGCTGCGAGAGTAACAGACAAGAACAGAATGCACTGGCGTTCTGCCCTCTTCCATCTCTGCAGGAACTGTACATCACCAGAACATGGAGGCGTGCAGACAGATTTGCAGCTGCCCCCATTCACTTGGGACACCCCCTGTTTCAAATGCTCCCGCCCGGCAGGAGACCAGAACGTCACAAATCAAGAACTCTTTATACCTGTCTGCGGTCCGGATCGTGTATATAATTTAATTCAATTTATGTATTTTACCTAAGTTAATTATTCATTAATGAATGTCTATTATTTTATTTCAAATGAATGTATTTTATTAATCCCTTTTTCATTTATATTTATATTATTAAATTCGTTCCACCACAAAAAAAACATTTCTGTGCTTACAATACTGGCAATACAATTGTATGATTCGGATATTATTTACTGAACTTTATGAATAAATTGGGGCCTCTTAAAACTTTTCACTGGCTTCCAGTTTCTTTTAAGATCAACTTTAAAATTCTGGTTCTTACTTTCAGATCTATTCATGGTCAGGCTCCTCCTTACATCACTGATCTGATCCAGCCTTACACCCCAGCTCCGGTTCTGAGGTCTGTGGATCAGAATCTACTGATGGTTCCTCGCACACGGTTCAGGACCAGAGGAGAGAAATACTTCCAGGCTGTTGCTCCTAAGCTTTGGAACGATCTTCCTCTCACTCTGTGTTTGATGATCTACCGACTCCTTCAAGAAACATCTTAAGACATTTTTTATTTGTTATTTCCTTGATTTTCTGGAACTCCTGTTGTGTTATCGGTTTTATCTTGACCTGTAAAGTATATACTTTATTGAATATTGTTTTGATTGTTTAAGCGCTTTGTGACCCTGGTCTGGAAAAGCGCTATACAAATAAAAATTATTTACTTACTCTTTTTACAACGGTAATGTGTCCTCCTATCCAGTGGATGGCGCTGCCAGGACGGCTAGTTTTTGTTTACATCCGTTCATAGGCGGAAATACTCTTCTGTCTCACTTGCAGTCGTCCACACGTGGGTTACAGTAATTCATTAAATGAGCTAAAAAATCCTTCAGAAAAAATGTCGCGACGGTCTAGATCTGCTGTGGCAGAAGAGGTTTCTGAGCCGGTCCAGGAAGTGGAGGAGACCAGGCGGACGCGCAGTGGCCGCCGAGTACGACCTCCGGCTGGGCTGCAGGTTCCTGAGGTAGCGGTGAGGACTCCGAGCCGGAGAACCAGTAGTTCCGTCATCCAGGAGAGCAAAGAAGAAGAGGAAGATGAGGACGTCAGGATGGACGAGGGTTCGGAGCGCGTTGAACCAGAACCGATAGATTTAAAGGCAGTTAAAGAGGAGGGAGAGGAGTCTTCTCCGGTGGAGACACTTCCATCTGCCCCGGTGGAGACACTTCCATCGGCCCCGGTGGAGACGGCTCCAGTCGCCGCGTTGGAGACTGTGCCAGCCGGCCTGGTAAAGACCCCGAGCACGGACTCTGAAACCAAACCCAAAAAGAAGGCTCGTGTGGAAAAGGTGACGCCAGGCCCGGTGATCCCTCTTGGAAAACCTAAGTCAGGAAGAGTGTGGAAGGACCGCAACAAGAAGAGGTGATGACTAATAATAATAATAATAATAATGCAATACTTGAAAACGTTAGTTAAAGTATTTACAGCCAAGCTCATAGTAATATATTATAATTCTATCTTATATAGTAGTAGTAAAGCTCATAAATAAAATACAAGATGAACAAAGTTGTTGTAGCAGGATTTCCATTGATCCTTAAAAACACAGCAAAAGGGTTGCAGGTTCAACTCCCTGGTAAAAAGGGAGAGAATCTGGGGAGATTGTATGCAAGTGATTATTACTTGTAAAGCGCTTGTCTCTGACCAGGGTCACAAAGCGCTTAAACAAGAATTCTGGGCCGCTCTAGTAGAAGAACTCACATTTCTCCGATCCTTAAAACTTTTCACTGGCTGCCAGTTTCTTTCAGGATCAACTTTAAAATTCTGGTTCTTACTTTCAGATCTATTCATGGTCAGACCTTACATCAGTGATCTGATCAAGCCTTACACCCCAGCTCGGGCTCTGAGGTCTTTTGATCAGAATCTACTGATGGTTCCTGAACACGCTTCCTGACCAGAGGATAGAAATCCTTCCAGACTGTTGCTCCTAAGCTTTGGAACGATCTTCCTCTTGATTGTTAAAGCTCTTTAAAAATAACCATTACTTTCTTACTTACTTAAACAATCAAAACAGTTAAAATACATGCTTCAAAAGGTCAAGACAACATGGAGTCAAACAAAGCAGCCCCAAGAAAATTGAGAAAAAAGCATAAATAAAAATGTCTTAAGATGTTTCTTGAAGGAGTCAGTAGATCATCAAACACAGAGAGAGAGGAAGATCGTTCTAAAGCTTAGGATCAACAGCCTGGATAGATTTTTCTCTCCTCTGGCCCCTGTGTTTTGTTGTTTTACTCTCGGTACTCCGGTTTCCTCCCATGGTACGAACATGATTTGTGGAGTTCTGCTCAAGACGCCTCCAGCCGCCCCGGTGACCCCCACAAAAGAATAGGCAGTAGAAATGTCTTAAATTAAAAATCTCTTTATTGGTAATATAGTAACGAAGCAACCTGGCATCGATGTGGTGCTTTATTCATGCATTTACTAATTTAAATATATTTCAAACTGAAAGATCTTAAAGTCCTGATGGTAACTGGCCTTACACTGTAGGAACCCCGTTTAGACAAGTGGATTTACAAATGTGAGATGGAGCTAGTTAAATGAAGGTAGTTATTATTAAGCTAGTTCACAACAACACAACTTGTCAGTGGTTTATCGTTTTTAAACTATTAACTGAGCTTTGGATGCTTCAAAATAAAGCAAGTTTAAAGATCCCAGTGGGTCTTTCTCTAACATTTCCATCTCTTTATGCCTCCAGGTTTTCCACGCTGGTCAGAGACAAACAGCTTTGCACATCTTGGGAAAAGAAGATGCAGGCGAGGAGGGACAAGGACTTGTTGAAGAAGTACTCTTCGCAGCTAAAGGCAGAGAAGGACCGACAGAAGGAAGTCAGTGGACGGAAAAAAAGAAAAAAGAGAATTGTTGTGCACTCCCATTTTTTAATCCTTGTTGTTGCATCGACAGGAAAAGAGGAAAAGGAGAGAACACACCTTGAAGCGGAGAGCTGAGAACGAACGCAAGGCAGAGATTGTTCAAGTGGTAAATATGTTTCCATGTTCACCTCGAATACAATGCTGATTAAAATGGGATTAAAACGTAGCCAACCGATTGGTTGGTACACACAGCAGCTATCTTAGTGGCTTATCTTAACCAACGCCCTGCGCTCAACAGAGCTCTTGACGCTATATACTAAGGTATGTGAGTCTCTCAAGTGAAGCTTTCATTGAGGTCACGAGTGACGCTTTCTGGAAGATTTTTTTACATTCTTGATACAATAAACACGACGCAGCCATTTTGAAGAGGGCATGTCAAATCTATCAATGACATGACGGTAACAAGAGGGTTGGTCCTGTAAATACCAGCTCTATGTCACTTCAATTAGTTACAAAAGGCCTTTTGTACCTTAAACCAATTTGAGGGTTTGGTTTCTGTATTTTTCTTTGTTTCATTTAACTTAAAACCCAATTGAATTTAATTAGACATTAATTTGGCATTTAAATTAAAGTTTTAAAAATCATATAATGCTTTTCCTTTTTTTTTTCTTTAAATCCAATATAGTCATAAAAAATATTCCCCAATAACAAAGTAAAGCTCAGTAGAAACTTTACTTAAAAGCAAGTGAAATACTTACCAGTTGTTTTTTTTTTTTAAAAAAAGAAAGAATTGAAAGACAATAAAATGCCCAGCATCAAGTTAAAACAAGTTTAATAAAATTATCTAGAAAATATTTGGTCAACGTTTTATTGATTTAGAATTTGGTCAAACTACGAGCATTGGGTTGGGGACGTTTTTTGACAATGTGGTATAGGTTATAAAAAAGTGGTGTTTATTGGGAAGAAACTGAAACTGGCGGTACTATCACAATACATGGGTAGCGATATATAGAGAAACTGTTTTGTATCTATTTGTAGTATTCCCCAAAGTACTTTCCTTTGGTGTTTACAGACCACATGACTCTTAATGAAGTTGTAAATGAATTAATTAGTTTTTTTAACCATATGTCCAAACATCAGCTTTAAAAGCTGCTGGAGTCGACTGTATCCTCTCGTCCTCAGTCATCACTGGGATCTTGAGGTATTTTATTTAGCTTTAAAGGCCGTAATGACTGATTCCATCTAGTGGACGGAAGTTAAATTGTAGTTTTGTCAAGGGAGAGTAACACTTGTTATTCTGTGTTTGTTAAGCATGAAAAGAGAACATTTGGTTGATCAATGTTTCCATAGATCAAGAACACGTCCAAGATCAAGAGGATGAAGAAGAAGCACCTGAGGAAGATTGAGAAGAGAGACACTCTGGCTATGGTGCAAAAATCCAGCAGCCAGAATCCATCAGCCAAACAAAGCAAAAGTAAGAACCAGAAGACCACAGTACCGGGCCCTGATTCTACCTGAAGACCCCGTCGGCTGACGTTCGGTTTTCTCACAAAGAGATGTTTCGTGATGATACTTTCTCCGTTGATCCGACATTGATGTGCCTCGTTATGAATGGTTTTCAATAAATACTATTAAAAAAAAAACGTTTTGTTCCTTAATTTCCAGGAACTAAAAATCACACCTAGTTGTTTTGTAGTTATTGGCGTTCCTCATGTAACCAAACCCTTAATTTGATATAATATGTTGACATAATATTATTTTTATTATTAAACATACTACTTTAATTGGACAGCAGAGCTGAGGTTTGTCCATCGCCACACCTAAAACTGACTGGCACCAAGAGTTGAGTCAAAGACGAGTTTTCCAGGACAATGATGACGCTGATGGATACGTAAAACGTCAACAGTGAAACTCGGTAAATCCCCAGAAGAGTTTCAAACATTCCGCTCAACATGCCATTGGTAACGCAAGAGAACTCATGATCCATTGCGCAACTCTCATATCACTCACACACTTATCATGACATCATTTCTGATGTCTAAAGAAAGCATGGTTATGAGGCTGAGTTTGGAAATCTAAGCAATAAATAAATAAATGGAAAAAAGATTGCTATATTTGTAGTATTGTCGAGTACTTGACTCTGGTGTTGCAGAATGTACAGACCACATGACTCTTGACAGTAGTAACTGATTTTAATTTGTTTTGAAATCCAAACTATATCCAATCATCAGCTTTAAAAGCTGCTGGAGTCGACTGTATCCTCTCGTCCTCAGTCATCATCCAGATCTTTTGGGAAATCATTGTTACTTTAGCTGTATCCTGAAATATAAACCATAAAATAACCTAAATTAAATCAAATATAATTTGAAAGAAAAATGTACATATTTAACAAAATGGATATAGTTGAGTATCGATACGGTATGGGGAGAAAAAAGGGCAATAATTAAATGTATTGAGGTTTTCTTAAACACCATTGTTTACGGTCGTCCTCGGTCCTTAGGTCTATGTATCACCTGTGAAAAAAAAAGCGAAGCCAAAAGACAAAGCTTTCCATTTACTGTATGTTTTGTGACCAAAAGAACAAGATCAAGGATACAAGTGTTCCAAATGTCTGGACTCATTCAGGAGCGACCCAAAGTAGAACCAATAATCCACCACCTGCAGAGAATTATGTTGAGCTCGGGTTACTTTTTAGGATGCCTTGTGGAAGCCTCCTTTAGGAGGTGTTCCCAGAAACTTGGGGGACAGACCCAGGACACCAGGTCCCGCAAGGGCTGAAAGAGATTTCTGGGGAGAGGAAAGTCTTCAATTTAATAAGGAGTTCTAATCCAACATAAACGGGACTAAAAGGACAGTTTCTAAGACGGAAGGGATGGAGAGAGATTAGAAAAGTGTTGGGACTGAGGTGAAAAGCAGTGAGGGTTGTTGAGGGACACATAGATGGATGGCGTCATGCACTTGTGACCTGGTTGAAGAACTGGGTAGATAAGTCCCGAAACAAAAGAAAGCATTTCTCTGGAAAACACCCAAAAGTGGCAGAGCAGCTTCGGCTTCCATTAGTCAGTTAGGCACACACTGACTGTCATTGTGCCACCACCTGTCACCTCCTGTTTGCTTTGTATCGGAAGAATAATTAGGAGCCAAGAGAACGTTATAAAATCCAGCTGACTCTTCATAAAGGAATGAAGCCGGATTTCTTTCTAGGTGTAACGGAGAATATAAAAGCCCAGGTGAGTCCAGGGTGTCAGTCAGAGGAGACGACAGCAGGACAACATCAACAGGACCTTATACCAACAACAACAGGTCAGTTTGCTCAGCTTTTAACACTTAAAAATATACTTTACAACAGTCGCTCTTGGCTTTAAATAAAATATATTTGTATTTATTTATCTATCACTAAAATAAAAAGTGACAAACATTATGTTGCGAGGCCACAAATGACATAATTCATTGTTAATGTACATATTTTCTGAAATTTTAAATACTTTCTTTAATTAACTTTCATTGTGAACACTTAAATAATATAGGATTGTTTAAGAAAATATAAGTTATACTTATATTCCTTGATTAAACATGTGTTTTTCTGTATAACCCTTCTATTCATAAATGTTTAAGAAAAACAGCACTGTTATTTAGAATTTCTGTATGTTCTCATTTCAAAATACTAACTGAATGATCAATAAATATATATATATATATATCTTTTTCTTCAACCAATTGTATCTACTCTAAAAATAATGCAAAACCTAAAATTCAGTCCCAACTACTAGTCGTTTTGCAAGAGAAAGATCGAAAGCAAAGAAACATGGGAACAAAATAATATATTTATAATATTTATAATATATTATTTTTTTATTATGAATAGTCGTTTAGTATAACTTTTTATCAAGTCAGTTTTGGTAGCTAACCAAATATTCATCTTTGAGTCAAACTAGTTATTTCCTGTAAATAATTAAATAAATTGTGTGACCGGATTTTTTTTCTTTTCTTTTTTTTCAGACACAACAAGAAAAATGCTTCTTTCACTTCTCCTGGTCCATCTCCTGGTCATTGGTAAGTACCTCTTTTATCCCGGCACACCAAAGTAACATGACTTTTAAAATCATGTTTCGTATCATCCATCAGCGTTGTCAGTGAAAGAGACACCAGCTGCCACGACAAAAGCCGCCGCCACCACAGCCAAAGCCGCCGCCGCCACCACGGCCAAAGCCGCCGCCGCCACCACGGCCAAAGCCGCCGCCGCCGCCACCACAGCCAAAGCCGCCGCCGCCACCACGGCCAAAGCCGCCGCCGCCGCCACCACAGCTAAAGCTGCAGCCTCGACGGCAAAGAAACCAGCGTCGACCGCAAAGAAACCAGCATCAACTGCAAAGAAACCAGCATCAACTGCAAAGAAACCAGCATCAACAGCAAAAGCTACAGTGGCAAAGACCACGGCCAAGGTCGTGGCAAACGCCACATCTGCGACCAACGGCACCAGCAACGCTGCCGCCACCACACATGCTAGCATCGTGAACTTTGGCGGCCTGGTCCTGTGTCACATCAGCATCGTGCTTTTTTCATACATCATGTGAACAAATATGGACTCCTGGTGCAGTCACTGAAGTTATTTATGTTTAAAACAAATGGTGATAAAATGAAACTGCGTGGACGGGTTACCAAAAACCCAAATGATACAAAGTGTTATTCTATCAATTCATTGCACAACAAACTGTATTTTACAAAGCGTGCTTCACTTGTTGTTAACCGTCTATAATAGATAACATGAAAGATGTTGAAGCTTTTTAATAAAGTATGGCACTAACTACAATCGACTGTTTTGTTTTGCTTAACTTGATAATTGTCTTCATAAATATCTCCCTTTTTTAAGTCTCCACCTGTCGATCAAATGTAAAAACAGCTTTATATCTGGAAATGATCACATCAAAAATGAGCTAAAATTAGTTGTTTCAAATACAAAACAAGTGTTCAAGCTAAAAAAAACAAGTGAGGAATATATCCACGATCAATGAAAAGTTACGATATGTGTTTATTTCTTGGTCTGAGTTTTCTATTTATTATAATATATGCAAAAATCGAATCCAATGTAGCACTTAGCATGGAGCTAAGATGTCAAGATGACAAAACACACAAAATATCTATATTTTTGGCATCATCTTACTGGATATATTTGTTGGCTTGTTTTTGTCGAATTTTTCTGTTGGTGGTGTCTGAGGAACTGCTTTGTATATTTTAAGATAGTTTTTATTTTATTTTGTATTATCTCTTCTATTATTCTTTTTTCCCTGCACTTTATTTATTTATTTTTTTTCTCTCAACTATGCTGTTGTAAAAGTGTGTTTCCCCTCTGGGGATGAATAAAGAGTTTCTATTCTATTCTATTCTAATATAACTGAACAATTCTTTAACTGTAACTAAAAATATTATAAATAATACATTTGATACATGCAAATGTCTATTGTTATAACATAGCTAGCGTGTTGCTGTGTTAGCTGCCATGCTAAAAACAATAGCACACGTTATCGTTCACTGCAGACAATTGTAAATATATAAATATATTCATTTTATAAATCTTTTTTCTCTAATAGCTTCGGCGTTTTGTTTTGCTTACCTTTTGTCTACAATTGTCTTGAATAGTATCTCCTTTCCGTAAGTCACCAGGTATCTATCGAAAACAGCTTTATATCTGTAAATGATAACATCAAAATTAGCAAGTAGCTTAGCTTTAGCTTATCTCAGATTGTTCACAAACAACGCAAAGAAAATATTCAAACAAAAGCAAAAGTGAGCAATAAAAAGTTACAATAAACACAAAGGAAATATATATTTTATGCATCATTTAACTGGCTATAACTGAACAGTTGTTTAAATAAATTGAATGCATTACAATAACGCTGAAGCATCACCTAAATATGGAATTAACTTTAATATATGCACTTTTGTTTTAACATTAGCATGATGTTATGCTAGCTGTCATGTTAATACACTAACGTTCAGTGAATATATCATTTTAATAAATAGTTTTCTTGTTTTAACTATTCAATTTGTCATCGTAAAAACCTTAAACACTATACTAAAATAATCTAAAATATCTATCTATCCATCTATCCATCCAACGGATTGACTTGGAACTTCATTTGTATTAAATATATATATATATATATATATATATATACAGTATATATATACAGTATATATGTATATATATACCTGTATATATATATATATATATATATATATATATATATATATGTTATACTAGTTATTGCAGTTTCTAAAACAGCCACAAGGTGCTGCTGTTTCAACAAGTATGGAGTCTGTGTTCATTTACTCTGTTTTGTCTTTTACTGTGTAAAGCAGATTTCCTGGATCATGTACTGACACCTACTAACTTAAATACACTTTTTGTCATCATATTATTTGAAGTGATTTGATTGTAAGCTACATTTCCAGGTGAGAAGCCACACAAGTGAACGATGGAACCTTCAAAGCCTACCAGAGTCCAGATGGAACAATGAAACAACACTTCTGACCACTTTTTTGGATCTTAGTTTAAACTTATAAAGACAACACATTTCCCATTTTTTGTCCTTTATTTACAGTTCACATTTGTCACATGCAACAGTTTCTCTCTAAAATGAATCAACTTGAAATTAGCAAAAATAAGAAAAACAACAACAACAACAACAAAAAAGAGCCAATATACAAAAATAGAGCTTACAAATACTGTACAGCAAGTATCTCCAAAAATATTCTGCTGCAGAATTCTTAGTTATACAAACAATGTCCGTGGGATTCCACAAACATAATCAGTGTTAGGATAAAAAATAAAACGTGTACGTGTCGGAGAAACGTTATTGACAAATAAATTAGACAAAAACCAAGAAGGTTAACTTCGAGAAAGGCAGAGACGGAGATTACCGAAATATCCATTTTTTGTTATGTTTCCAAAAACACTTTGTGCTGCTTTAAACTCCTCGCTGGGGTGAGTGTTTGAAAGTGTGTTGCTGGTGGTGACGAAGTCTATTCAGCGTCTCTCACAGCAGCACTGACGACAGTGAGAAGCCATCACGACTCTATTTATAGTCTCAACTTCCTACATCTTTTTTTCTTTTTTACGCCATTTTATTTCCAAAGCGAGACCCTTTTGTGATTGGCAGACACTTGAACTCACATTGGCACTTAGTTTGACATTGAAAAGAGGATTCAAGTGTTAAATATTGAAACACAACACACGTGGGGAAAAAAAAGGAGCCGATGGTATTGAAGTATTTCATCAAAATAATGAATCATTGAATTTGACATTTTAAATGTTGAATTTCTTAATGAAAAGTTTCATTTTTGTTTATTTAATTGTATTTTCTTATGACTTAATTCAGCAATTGGTGCATTGAAAGGTTGAATTGTTTTGTTTTTACACATAGTGTATTTAAATATTTAAATTACAATAATTTAAAAAAATATTGTTTTTAATAAAACAATAATAATTCATGGCCAATTGAGTTCAATATAAAAAAGTGTTATAATAGTGCCACTATTAAGCTTAAAAGGCTACTGATTCAAATAGAATATTTATTATGGAATTATTTAAATAAGAAAAACAAACTTTATGTGTAAAAAAAAAGAAGAAAATATGTAAAATCTGAAATGAAATTATTAAAACAAACAAAGAAAAAACTTTTTATTTATTTATTGATTACATTAAAAAAAACAAGTTCAAATATATAAATTATTTAATTCAATTATTAAAAAGTAATAATTCAACATTTAAAATGATAATTTAACCATATTCTGATGGCTATACTTTCATATGTGAAGCCTTTTTATACATTTCTACGACATATAAACACACAACTATTGTTCTTATAATCCCGTAGGAGTGGTCACTCATGTTCAATATCCAACCTTGTGAAAAATACATTCGATGCTAAAATAGGTTAAGACTGATGCAGTTATGAAGTGATCGATCAGTCGCTCAATGGGTTTGTATTGATCGTTAATTAACGAAGCATTTTCAAGGTTTTTCTCATAGTTTGAATATCATGAACTTACATTTTGTCATCTATACTCTCTTCTTATAATGTTTTTTAATATCTCTTTAAATACTTTAGGATGAATAAAAAATACCTCTTGGTGTTTTACTCATGTTAACATATGTACAGCAGACTCAAATACTGTAACAACCAGGTTGCACTAGTTAAAAAAGTGATTTAAAGCCTCACTACGATGAGTGAAATTCAGAAATTTCCACTGTTCTTGAGTTTTGGGAACCCGGACTCTGTTGTCTACATTGACAAGAGGATCTGAGATTTTTTTTGGTGTAAAAACGACATAATTTAATTACCACAAACACTGTTGTAGATGTGAGACTCGAGTTGTTCTTTTGATCAGATTAGTGATTGACAGAAGTTTGTTAAAAACTTGTTAAATCTTCATAAGTGCCTCAGACAAGCTCAAACAAATTGTGATCTAGATCTAGATCAGTGTTAAACTCAATCACACGAGGGGCCAAAGTTGAATTGTTCTCTATTTTCACACATAAAGTGCATTTAGATCGATGTGACTTCGTAGTACTACTAACTATTACTAGTAACTAGTAACACTACGTAGACTTTCAGAGGATCACAACAAGGCCTCATTACGGAGCCTCACAGAGTAAGACTACAACTTGTGAAAATGGAATTAGTAATTCTACATCGTCTCACGGAGTAATACTACAGAGCCTCACAGAGTATACTACGTTGCATTGCGGAGTAATAATACAGAGCCTCAATGAGTAATTCTAAGGTTTCTTTCGGAGAAATGCTACGGAGCCTCATAGACCAATACTATGGAACCTAACAGGGGTCGCGGAGAAATACTACTTAGCCACTGGGAGTAACACTACAAAGCCTCACGGAGTAATACTACGGTGCCTCCTGGAGTGATTCTACAGAGCATTGTAGAGTAATACTACAGAGCTTCTCGGAATAATACTACTGAGATTCTCAGAGTTATACAAGGAAGCCTCTCACAAACAGAGCCTCATGAAGTAATACTATGGAGCCTAATGGAGTACACTTTAGAGCATCACTGAGTAATACTACGTTGCATTGCTGAGCAGTATTAGGGAGCCTCAAAAACTATACTATGGAGCCTCTCGGATTATTGTTACGGAGCCTCGCTGAGAAAGTAAGTAAGTCATTTTTATTCGTATAGCGCTTTTTATACTATTAATAATATTATGGAGCCCCATGAAGTAATACTGCAGAGCCTAATGGAGTATACTACAGAGCCTCACATAGTAATACTACAGAGCTTCTTGGACTAATAATACAAAGCCTCTTAGAGTAATACTACAAAGCTTAACAGAGTATAACTATTGAGCCTAATGGAGTCATACTTCATAGCCTCGTGGAGTAATACTACGAAGCTTAATAGAGTATAACTATCGAGCCTAATGGAGTTATACTTCTTAGCCCCATGGAGTAATACTACGAAGCTTAAGAGAGTATAACTATTGAGCCTAATAGGGTTATACTTCATAGCCTCGTGGAGTAATACTACGAAGCTTAACAGAGTATAATTATCGAGCCTAATGGAGTTATACTTCATAGCCTCGTGGAGTAATACTACGAGGCTTAACAGAGTATAACTATCGAGCCTAATGGAGTTATACTTCAGAGCCTCGTGGAGTAATACTACGAAGCTTAACAGAGTATAACTATTGAGCCTAATAGAGTTATACTTCATAGCCTCGTGGAGTAATACTACGAAGCTTAAGAGAGTATAACTATTGAGCCTAATAGGGTTATACTTCATAGCCTCGTGGAGTAATACTACGAAGCTTAACAGAGTATAACTATCGGGCCTAATGGAGTTATACTTCATAGCCTCGTGGAGTAATACTACAAAGCTTAACAGAGTATAACTATCGAGCCTTATGGAGTTATACTTCATAGCCTCGTGGAGTAATACTACGAGGCTTAACAGAGTATAACTATCGAGCCTAATGGACTTATACTTCATAGCCTCGTGGAGTAATACTACGAAGCTTAACAGAGTATAACTATCGAGCCTAATGGAGTTATACTTCATAGCCTCGTGGAGTAATACTACGAAGCTTAACAGAGTATAACTATCGAGCCTAATGGAGTTATACTTCATAGCCTCGTGGAGTAATACTACGAGGCTTAACAGAGTATAACTATCGAGCCTAATGGAGTTATACTTCATAGCCTCGTGGAGTAATACTACGAGGCTTAACAGAGTATAACTATCGAGCCTAATGGAGTTATACTTCATAGCCTCGTGGAGTAATACTACGAAGCTTAAGAGAGTATAACTATTGAGCCTAATAGGGTTATACTTCATAGCCTCGTGGAGTAATACTATGAAGCTTAAGAGAGTATAACTATTGAGCCTAATAGAGTTATACTTCATAGCCTCGTGGAGTAATACTACGAAGCTTAAGAGAGTATAACTATTGAGCCTAATAGAGTTATACTTCATAGCCTCGTGGAGTAATACTAAAGAGCCTCGTCGTGTGGCTTTGTCGCTTGCTATCATTTTTGACAGATTTTTAAGTGGCGTGTGAAAACGGTTTGAGGTGAGAAAGTACAACCAGAATGAAAACATAAGAACCATGGAATTATAAGGCACACTGTCGATTTTAGAAAAAATAAAGGTCTGCCTTATAGTCCAACAAATACGGTATTTACTGTAAAAATGTATAATTATGATGGTTTTCATTCTTGGAGGCTCGATCCATCTAGTGCTTGTTCAAATGTGTTTCCTTTGATCACCATAGCGACGGGAACATGAATCCACTTTGATTTCCAGCCGTATGACTGAGTTTGACACTCGTAGAAGATCCAATAATGATACAGTATTTTACACGTTTGTCACACGTTTGTTTGATCAAATGCCAGAATCCACTCCCTGGTCTCGTGCGAGAGGCCGTGATGTTGTGCTGTGCTGGAATGTCACTAATGACACGCGTCAGAGCTTTGTGTACATATTAACCTGTTTACTCAGTGGACCGAGCCACGGACCTGTTCGCTGTGTAACATATTTGTGTATCGATCCGTCAACATCACGATTAAAACGCTAACTGATCCATTTCCGGGTTACGATAAAAAAGGGGGTGTGTGTACCAAGTGGGCGTGACGGAGATGTGTCCGGACTTTTTTTACAGTGGGGCATCTTGGGTAAATTACAGAACAGTCTCTCGCTGCGACAGTGACATGATCAACCATCGTTTGTTTTTGTGCTACTACACAATAATAAATAAACACTAATCCGAGTACAACAAATGCTTCACATTAGTTGGATTTCCAGTTTTTTTTTTTCAAACTTAATGTGTGTTTTAATCCCTTCAGTGTTGTGTGTTTAATCTCTCTACACATGTTATTCTATCGTCTAACAACGCTACAGCCGACACATATATTTTGTAAAGTGCAAGAAACACAACTTTATCGTCTCGTTCGTTTTCCTCCTGGTCTGGGAAAAAAAGTGCTTTGGTTTCCCCACCTCTCCCGACGGAAGGTTTGAACCATCTTTAAAAAAAAAAAAACCGAAGGTGACAGAAAGCGGCGTCCGTTAGTGGCTCCGGTGACCAGTTGCCGGCGTTGTGAGCGCCGTGTTGCCTGCGGAGGCCGAAGAGTTCCCGGGACACAAAAGAAAATCCGCTACACCAGGTTCTCGATGCCGGGCAAGGGCTGCGGGATTTGCACCGCGGGGTCCGTGCTGCTGGCCTGTTGGGCGAGCTGCAGCACCGGCATGTTGCATAGAGGACACACTTTCCTCACCTCCAACCACTTGATGAGGCACCTGAGGAATCAAAGACATGTTTAATTTAAACAATTTTTCATGTGAAAGCAACTTGTCTAGTTGATTTTGACACTTTTTCTTACATGCAAGTAAATTTCTTTATATTGCGTCAATGAATCCTACATTTTGGAATGTGTTATTTTCCCAGGAAACAGCAGGAGTTACCCCAGTGTTTATACCGTGGATCCAATAAGTGACCACGTTTCCAGTAAGTGGAGGGAAACTAGGGCACGGGAGGTTTCATGCTGTTATAAACAACTCAGCTGAAGTGACATGAGGGTGGGAGTGAGTGAGTGAGTGAGTGAGTGAGTGAGTGGGCAAGGCTAGCCCTGGCCATCCATCTTGTCATGCGTAGTATCTCGAATTACACGTTAATCTCTCTCGACTACACAATATTTTGAACACTAAAACACACAACTCGACACGATCATTCGTCGTTAAAATCCTTGACTTGGGGAACGGTAGTTTTCGGCTCTTGAGAAGTCAAACAAAAGCTTGTACTCACTTCCTGTGGAAGGCGTGTTTGCACGGGCAAATCCCGAGCTCGTCTTTCTGTTTAAACTCCTCCAAACACACGGCGCATATCTGAGGGGGGGGGAGAGTGAAAAAGAGTTAGTCATTGTGGCGTGGGAAGGTTATGTATCATGTGAAGTGAGATTGAAAGAGGAAACAATATTTTTTAATTGCTAAACGATCATGTTAAGACAAAAAAAAACAATATTGTTGTGTTGTTTGGTTAAGATATCAGCTCTTAAATTAATAATATATATATATATATATATACCAGGCATTTAAATAAACAATTTTACAATAAAAAAGGTAACAATAAGAAAGAATAAAGATAAATAATGATATAAACAAAACCATAATAATAACAAGATACAAACCATATTGATTTGAATCGTTTTTAATTAACATATGTGTCGATATTGACTTAAATAAATCTGCAATATTGGGCTTATATAACCTCCTTTCCTGAGGAAACCTTGAAAAGAATCCAACAATGTCGTCAACTTCTGATCCAGTTCTTCGGAAACCATAACAAATTGATCCCCATGTGAGTCTAGGGCGAGCATTTGATTCTTCTGGAAAAGGGTTTTCTGAGTCTAATGATATCCTCCTCACATGCCGGGAACGCTTAACTTGTCTTTTTTCTTTTTTTTTTTTTAATAAGGAAAACAACATCACCGCTGGATGTTGGCTCCGTCTGTAGCCGTGAACCTTAACCCACTTGAAACAACCTTGTCTACCACCGTAGAGTCAGACTCTATTGACGGACAGACATCGATCGCAGATTTACAAGGACAATCCTCTGATAATGAAACCTTGGAACATTTATTTTTTTGCCTCAACCTGAGAGATTACAGACAGGAAAAGTATTTTTTAAGTCTGACTAAAAAAAACAGACAAAATAAGTCATATTTATCTCAACTGAATATACAAACAAACTGTATTTTCACTCTATGATTCCAGGTCACATTACAGCCTGACTCAATCATAGTAAATCCAGGCTCAAGTTCTTGCACTGATAGCTGATACCAGTTCACTTCATATTTTGACCTCGGTTGCTAAGGAACAATGTCGTAGGGTGAGGAGGGGGTGTGAATGTTTTTAGCATATGCTAGCAAGGAGCGGTCAAAGCTTACATAATGAGAAAATCCACACAACATGGACAGAAGAGCCTCAAACAAACAAGCAGCCAAACAAATTTAAATAATGAACCTTGGTTAATTTATCATGAGATTTATGAATTAAATTAATCCCTTTTTTATTAAGCATTTTATTATTTTAATATAGACTTATTTATGTTTTTAATTGTTGAGATTTAAATACAAGAGAGACATTACACGTAATAGTATTTGGATGTTTTCAAGTGTCTTTTTGTTTCATTTTTGTCTAGAACTCTAAAAAAGGAACAGTTTACTCAGAAAATAATCCCAACTCTTAGTCGACATGAGGGCGAGTAGAAAATGAGTGAAGTTTGAATTTCGGGTGAACGATACCTTCAAGACATGTTGAAGCCAAACAGAGATAACAAAAGACAGAATACAAATCAAAATTGTGAAGAAAAAATTGTTTGAGATTTGAGAAATTTCACGAGATGCTCGTCCTCGACTAGTTTAATCGGGGCCTGAACTCAACTGCACGCCAACAACAAATGAAAAGCTTCGCAACAAGTCCTGAGAAGAGTCTCCACAACAACAGATGAGACTTTGCTCTGCATCACCTTTCAAACTCTGGAAGACAGGATCTGAATGCTACTTAATCCTTCTCTACAGCTGACTTTCAATTTCCTAAAATGAAATAAAAGGAGGATGGACACCTCCACATAAAAAAAACAGCATGGCGCCTCGGGGCCTTTTGAAGAAGCTATTTTAGACGACTACTTTGGCGATTCTATTAAAAAAGTGAAAAAGACTTTCCCCATTGATTCAAAAGTAGATATCCCGCTGTTTTCTCTTTAGATAGGACGTCTTTTTCAGGTCATCCATTGATGTTGGGAAACATTCAGTTCGGTTTTAGCTTGGGAAGCTTCCTGAGTCTTTATATCGTCACTTTTTTTAGCTGACGCTCAGATCTACAATGGTGGAACGACAACCTTTGGTTAATCCCGTTGATCAACAGCACTGAGAAGATTTACTGGCTCACAAGATGTGACATCTTCATGTTGTCTGGGAGTTTTTTGGTCCATCACGACGACCTATAAAGAATGTCGCTTTGCTGAAGTACACTACGAATTTTGAGGCCATGGTTCTCAACACTCAACATCTTCTAAGTGGAGGACAAAGTTCAGTCGATATGAATTCATTCATTTAATATTCTGACGTCACTGATATACGTCCATCATTTAAATGAACACTGTCATCAGTGAGCAGAGAAGCAGAATGAGTGCACAAATGCTCCTACCCAGGTGCAAAACAAATAGACTCAGGGACTCATTCATTCCTCGGGCTATTCAATTGTACAATTCTGAGTTCGGGGGCAGGAGTGGAGTGAAAGTATCATGATGTTCTATTCTATGTTAGTCTTTGTATCCTTTGTCTTTGTTGTTTTTCTTTGACCTATGTTCTTTGTCTTTATCTTTAGACTTAGATTGTATTATCTTGTTCTTCCTCTTATGTTCTTCTTCTTATTTTATTTTTTTATTTATTATTTTTTATTGTTTATGAAAAATTGCTGGCTATTGGAAAAAAACAATTTCCTGAAGGAGACCTCCTGAGGGATCAATAAAGTTTTACCTTACCTTACCTTAAATATGTCTGTTACGAATTGTGTTTTTTAAATAAAGCGAAGTGTATTCGTTTGCGTGGTCCTACTGCAGATGGTTCTCCTATTACACTAAAGTGAGGCTTCAGAGCACAGACTGGGCAACAATTGAACCTACAGAATGTTGGACATCAGCTGCTGTCATGTCCCGACGTCACTGAGCTTTTGTTATGTCACTGGGTCGCAAAGGACTCTTGTCAACCAAGGACAAGACTCGACTGTTCACGGCGACATGTCAGCGGAGTGCGTGTTCAATTGCATCAACCGACCACCACACGTCCTCTCTCTCTGAGCCGAACTGAGATCTTTTACGTCTTGGTTTCTTTTTCCAACGCTTCCGCGGAGGATTTACGTCTTCCGATTGGATCCGATGTATTAAAAAAATTGGGCCGAAGATGACGGCGCATGAATGGGACTCATGCATTGTTAGCATGGCTGAATCATCCAGCACAGCGTGTCCCTCCAGTCAGATTACATGACGGAACATTCTGTCCAGAAGATGTCTTGGAGAAAAAATGTGTGATATGGAAGCGTTGTGGGCAGATAGGGATGAGCTCTCACCTCATGCAAATTCAGCTCTTTGACTTTTTCCTTCTGAATGACCTGCGGAGAAGAGAAAAGCAGATGAAGTGTCATCTTCACAGCGAAAGGCAATTACTATCATTATCCAGATGGAGAGGTGTTCTTCCTGTTCTCTGATATAAAACCCATCTTTCACTGGTACAATTCAACTTTTGCACCTAATTCTATACACTTTAGACTCTCCTGTGATCAGCCCTAGTATCAGACTCTTAAATACATTTACACACATTTACATTACATTTGTGCGATTCTTTGAGATGCATAAATCCAACACGACAATAATGTTCTTTGATTTTGGGCCAAATAAAATCACCTAGCGAGCCGCATGAATTTGACATATACATGTGTTTGACATATGTTTGACTTGGTGTGTTGGAGCAGTTATTGCTACAATTGGTGTTAACCAAAAAATTCCAAATATTACAGTAGTGAGTATTCAGGAACTAAAAAACACCTCTATCGAGATATTTCTACCTTTGTAGACAACTTTGCTTTTGTTTTGATGACTATTATCTATTCTAGGTTAACTTAACCCCTTGTGTTAGCTCTGGGTCAAGTTGACTCGGCGGCCTGAAAACATACATTTTTTTTAGGTATCCCTTGGGTTTTCACTGGGTCAAGGTGACCCAATGTGTTTGAAGTATCCTTTGTGTTGTCTCTTGTTCAAGGTCGTTCACCTTGACAGAGTAGGTTAAACACATTGGGTCACTTTGACCCGGACACAACACATGGTATACCTCAAACACACCCAGGGTCACCATCAAAGAAAACACAAGGGTAAATAGCTTTACAGAATCTAAATAAAACTGAGTAAAATCATGTCTTTGGATTAAAAATCAATCTAAAAGCACTTACTTGCTTGTAGGCGTAGAGCTCCTTGTGCGCCTGGTGTCGCACCCTGCGGACATGAAAACACAAAAATCTTTGTGATTAGACAACAGCCGTCGATTGAATTATGTCAGTTAGTGAGACTAAAAAAAACAACATTCAGACACCCTGGCAAAGAAGAGGAAACAACACAAATACACACCATCATTCGCAAATCAATGGAAAAATCTAAATATATTGCTTCATGTTGGCTTTACACAAAAGGTTTCAACTGGAGGGACAGAAATAAAAAAAAAAAAGTGTCCTAATTTTCATTTTATCAGACAAGTTTAAGCACTTCAAATAAAATTCAAGTGCCATAAATAATCATTAACAAAAAGCAGCAGCAAATTAATTTCCACTTTATCCGTCTTTTATGCCACGAAACGCTGACTCATCAGGGAGTCACTCAAACGCTATTAAGGGGAACAGCAGGCAGCGAGGTCGACACCAAAGTGTACACGAGTAGAAAAGAAGAGGAAAGACAGGATAAGTTCATAGGTTTGTGAGATTTACCTCAATTATAAGTAACCTTAACCTCTCGCAGCAGAGTGAGAGGGATCTGTAAAACAAGCAGCACAGTCTAGGAGAGAGTCGGACATTTTTAGGAAAGAGGTCAGCAGGTGAAGAGACTCCCAGGGTGTGGGCTTCGGGTTCAGAGGGTCATTGGATGATGGACGGGGGGGCTCGCTCGGGGGTCTGGTTATTGTATTTCAGATGGAACAGGAAGAAGCTCCGGCGAGTCCATCTGACCTCAGTTTGAACCTTGTATGTGAACCTCATTGTTGTTTATACTTAACAAGAAGCATGACGAGATGTTAGAAAGTAATGGAGTCATTTCACATTCTTGCGTTTGTCTAAATAAAGATATGGGGAAACTCCCCCATATCAGGCATGTCTCCCAGGATTTACCTTTCGCCTCGCCCTCGACACACAGTTCACCTGTGCACACGTGTGACACAAAGGTTTGTCATGTTAAATGGCACGAGACTTGTTTCTTTAACTGAAGAAACCTTAGTTAAACCTTAACTGAAGTAACATTTGACTTTACAGCTGTTAACTGACCCAACAAGAGCCTTTATCCAGTTTTGTAAACAAACTTTAAGCAGCGAAAAACAATTAATGTACGACATTGCAGACACAATATTCTGACACCATGAAGAAACACCATAATGACCAGGCCTTTTAATAACGTACATTTAATTTACTCAAAACAACTCACTTGGTGTAAAAAATAAACAACCTTTTTTTGTCTTTTTGGTTGCTTTTCACTGGTTAAAGCAAGTCTAAAGTTTATCGCTGATAAATACTTTCCTCTTAGTTGAAATTGTAAATGTTTTACCTACAATGTAAAATGCTTGTCAGAGCAAAGAGCGAAAGTTTGATCCTGTATTTACTCCCTAGAAGAATTTCACCTGCATTTTGTTGGAGAAAATATTAAAAAAAAGTAAAGATAGTAGATTTAATTTTTACAATTGATGTTTTTTTGCTGTGATATTAAAGCAGAGGTTTCGACCTCAATCACACACAAAGGCAATATTTCAAATTCCGTCCAATTCAAAGGCTAATAAAATTTTCTCAAAGCACAAAAATACGTTGTTTTCTCAACTACGCTCCGTTCTCAAGGCAACAAAGAAGGGCAGAACACTTCTTTCTCTGCAGGTTATGATAGGTGGGCGTATCAGCCATCAACTTGCTTTGGTGCTATTAACAAGAGGAATTAACTTGATTTTCAGCTCCTGCAGGCCTAATCAAATGACCTAAGGGCCTATTTCGGCCCCTGGGCAGTATGAGAGCTACCTGCTGTAACATGACACGTTCAGAAACATAATTTGGGTTATAAAACAAACATTTTCACTGAGATACAGACATGTTTTTCAAAGTGACACAAAGACATGTATGTGAATTTATTGTAATAAACTCATATTTGCATGAATTTGTGAAGCAACAAATGTAAACACCACATTGAAAAGCAATGCAATAATGACTTTTACTAAGTAAGTAAGTAATTTATATTGATATAGCGCTTTTCCTGACCAGGGTCACAAAGCGCTTAAACAATCAAAACAATACTCAATAAAATATAATCTTAAACGGTCAAGATAACACAGAGAACTACACAGGAGTAGGAAAAGCCTAAAGGAATAAAACATTTCTTAAGACGTTTCTTGAAGGAGTCAGTAGACTCCATCAAGCGAGGAAGATCGTTCCAAAGCTTAGGAGCAACAGCCTGGAAGGATTTCTCTCCTCTGGTCCTGAAGCATGTTCAGGAAGTACTTTAGATTCTGATCCACAGACCTCAGAGCCCAAGCTGGGGTGTAAGGCTGGA
Source organism: Callionymus lyra (assembly GCF_982586985.1). Classification (NCBI taxonomy): domain Eukaryota; kingdom Metazoa; phylum Chordata; class Actinopteri; order Syngnathiformes; family Callionymidae; genus Callionymus; species Callionymus lyra. The sequence goes on from NC_141818.1 coordinate 38,979,068, forward strand.
TCAGATCATTGATGTAAGGAGGAGTCTGACCATGAATAGATCTGAAAGTAAGAACCAGAATTTTAAAGTTGATCCTGAAAGAAACTGGCAGCCAGTGAAGAGTTTTAAGGATCGGAGAAATGTGAGTTCTTCTACCTGAGCTATAAAAGCTTTGTTTGAGCGACTTGGCGTCATTTTAACTCTATCACAAAACATGTTTAATGGGTAAATAATGTATATACACATAAAGTACTTCTGCACACTCCAGAACAGGATGATCTGAATGTGTTAACAGGAAATGAAGGTCAAACTGGTTCAAATTAATTTTGCTTCGATCCATCATTTCTCTCTGTTGAGGTTGGAAACTTCCATTTGAAAAAAGCATTCAAAATGTTGACTGACGATTCAATCACAAAACAAGGATCTTACCGTATCAAGAAGCAACAGAAGAGGAGGCTGAGGATGAAGACAAAGATGGCCGTCCCAAACACCACAATGTAGATATTGAGCGGAAGGTTCTGGAACCCTATACTCGGCATCCTCAGGCTGTAGTCGGGCAAACCCGAGCACATGGATACACTGTGTGGAAAATGATAGAATCAGTGGTTAAACTCTGGAAGTTGTTGGATTGAGTGTCAGAAGAAAACATGTATTGTTCAAAAAAAAAGAAAAAGGTTTTGTAGCCTTTTGTAGATGATGATTCAAAATTCATGTGACGTTCAATGACCTAAAACTCATGCTAACAAACAAGACAATACAACGAATACAGCGTCTTCATTAACCGAGCACTTGATGCAAATCAAGTTTCTAAAAAGGCTTTGACAAAAATAAAATCCGATCATTTAAATGTCTGTAGTACATATTGTTCTTGTCCTTCATCACCAGCAAAACGCATCCGTTTAAAACTGCACCTGATTTTTTTTCCACCTTTTATTCCATTTTATTCTATTTTTGAAAAATGTGGCGACAGGTGCAACGATACCATATGTTCTGATACTGTAGTAACAAGGATATATATATTGTAGTATTGCCGAGTACTTGACTCTGGTGCAAGAATTTACAGACCACATGACTCTTGATGAAGTCGTAACTGCATTCATTTGTTTTGAATCCAAAATATGTCAAAACATCAGCTTTTTTTTTCAATCTGTTGGAGTCGACTGTATCCTCTCATCCTCAGTCCTCGCAGGATTTCATTTTTTCGCTGATTTCATTGTTCGCGGCCGGAAGTTTATTTGCAACACAAAAACAACAAATGCTGTGAATATTTGCTAATTTTAAATCAAATCCAGTTTTAAACACACTTCATTCAGCTGGAAACAATAAAATAACTTTACAAAGAAAGCTTACTTACTATGGTTAAAAATAAAAATAATGCTGGCAAATATCAATACAGTATCTTAAATAAATAAATAAATATTTCTGCCCACTGTCCCAATGTTGTTTCTATTATTTGAGTGAAGCAAAACAAATATTTAGCTGCCTATGGATGTTTTTTTGTTTAGCTTTGTTCCTAAAACAAGACTCCCACTCAAGTGCTGTGGAGCATGAAGTGGACGGGCATGTCTGGACATGTATCGTCCACCACAGGATCGACTCACTTCAGTCGTCTTTGTGGCGTGTCCTCCTCTCTTTCACAGCATGTATCATCAATGCTCTAAAATGTGTGTTTGTGTCCAACTGACAATCCTTCTAACAAGTTAATGACGATTCCGTTTCACACAGAACACTTTCGACGCCTCCGAAGGAACCAGATTATCAACGTAGCTCTGTTCACCACCTGAAGGTCATGAAGAAAATCTACGATAATGAAACTTCCAGGAAGCCAAGAGCTGCTTTTCAAACAATAAATGTACATATCAGAATTATTCCAGTGTTTCCGACTTATTTCAAGTGTAATCTAAAGTGTATTTAACTTGAACTGGGTCAAACAGATGCTGTAATGTGCATAATAAGTTGCTTTTTTTTTTTCTTAAACATTCCCCGGTAATCCACAAGAACACAGTCATGTGAGGCTGGAAATCGAATTTAGGTGCAAAAATGTCCCACAGTCTGGATTTTTTTATTACATCTGATACTTAATCATAATTGTTAACTTTTTCCCTCTCATAGTGCCCACTAGTGGTGTGTACTGGCAAGAATCTTGCAATACAATATACAGTGCAATGACGCCTTATACTGTGATATATATTTAACATTAGTTTAGGAATAAGGATATATTATTATATAGGTTATTAAAGCAAATATAAGGCCGCACGACTCTTGACGAAGTTGTAACTGCTTTCATTTGTTTTGAAACCAAAATATGAGCTTTAAAAGCTGTTGGGAGTCGACTGTATCCTCTCGTCCTCAGTCATCACCATTAGCTGCGAGGGACTTAATGAGTGGCTGGAAGTTCATTTGCAACAGTTTAATTTGAGGTTTAATGAAATATTTTCAGGTTATTTTTTGCAGTTAAAAAAATATGATTATTCTTATGTTGTATACACAATTGATTAAAGTATAACCAATAAAATGGTTTATAATAATAATTAAATAATTAAAATTCACCGGACTCATGTTACGTTAATTACTCAAAAACAATCCTATTAACATCGATGACGATGATAATATACAATCCTATTTTAGTGACGCGGCGCATGAAAAGTAACCGATTAACTTTTGATCTGGACATGGTGTAAACTTCTTGAAATCATCTACATTGACTAAAGAGAAGAACGTTATGTACTTTAAAACAATTTAACAGCATGAAACAAATAAAATAAATTAAAAAACAAATGTTTGTAAAATAAATAATTATTAAAATATTTATTTATTGTATATATTATAGTATTATATTGTAAAATAATCAATTAAAAAAGCAACAAAAAAAAAAGCAAAACATGCTGCCACATTCATCCCACGCTGGAGTTTCCAACCTTCTTGGAGAAATTCCTAAACAATCCAACTTCCTTTTATGCAGGAAGGATTTACTAAATGGAGACGTACATTCAAACAGAACCTTTTCCTTCACAAAGATGCAGAGCATGACCTCATGTTTGGGGTCACTGTACATTTGTCTTCTATTGCGTAACCAGCTACGTGGGGGTTCGTAGTAATACGTAAAAAAAAATAAACAAAAAGATGAAAAATATTTCAATTTAATTCTGATGATTCAATTAATATTTTTCATATAAGTATTACACATCATGTAAGCATTTTCGTCCTATTTAAATAACACGTTGTTTTTGTTAATCAACTTTTACCTTGTTTTAAGACAAGCACATGATACACGTGTTTGCAGTTCTAACGATGACTCAAATTGAAACAAACATTTACTTTCAGTTTTAAGTGAAAGCAAAGTCGGTTCGGCTTTATCCATTTTAAATCCCAAACGTTTCAACCAGCAGTAAAACAGGTGAATGAACTGGATCACTGATGAGAAACTGAATCGACGTCGAGAGCCACAAGTGGGCGGAAGGGGGGGTTTCGACCGGAATCGTTTTATTATTGGTCAACAATTGAAGAGGGAAAACAAACAAAGGGAGTCATTAGCTACCTTTTCAACAAGCTGCAGGGACGCTAGAGCAACAAACACAAGGCCGACCCCCCCATCCTGTCGAGTAAATCATTCATCTCGTCTTTCAGCCTCTAACTCATCCACTAAACCTTCATATCCTAAGAATCATGAATTGACTCAAAGAAAGTCGATTATAGATAGAGATTATAGACACACAGGAAGAGATTTTGCAGTAGAAATAAAACCACAAAATTAACCTATTGTCGTTATATAACATATTTAAGCTAAAAGTTGCATTAAATGCTATTTAATGAACCATAATTATCTTTATCTATAAGAAAACACTAAACTTTCCTCGCTCCGAAGAAGTCGAACCCACGCCCACCCTCATTGTTTAACTTGTAAGACATCCAAGAGAGACATGGAAATACAAAAAAAGACATGGAAATTTCCACAAGCAGCCACAGTTGAATCTGGATTTCACATCTGAAATGTAATATTCTCCGAGACGGAGCTAAACACCGGGGCCTCAGAGGCCACGCAGAGAACCTTCGCCACGTTGGAACTACTCTGCTGGGACTCAATGAAGATGGAATGTATTTTAACAGAGTTTTTTTTATTGCTTATGATATCAACAAATGTTAAATAAATTACAAAAATATGAATTTCAAGCCACTGACTTGATAATCATACATGAGCTAACTTAACACTGTTGACATTCGATCCAACACAAACCATGTGTGCAGAGTTTCAGGGAATTGTTGGCAGTAGATCAGGTCAACGCAGTCACCAGTCTGGTGACTTTACCATCATGAAGAAACATCTATAACCATTACATTGTTAACTCTTATCCAGGTTTTACACTGATTTCATTGATTGTTTCTGACTAATGTCAAAACACACGTGAATAAGTATTTTTTCCTCGTCTTCTCTGATCTACAACGTTACCATAAACACAATAAACGTAAGGCTGTGTATTGTCAAGAATCTGGCCATACGATACGCATCATGATACAGGGGCAACGATCCCATATATCGTGATACTGTAGTTACGAGGATATATTCGTAGTATTGTCGAGTACTTGACTCTGGTATTGCTGTAATTTACAGACCACATGACCCTTGACGAAGTCTTTACAATACTTTCATTTGTTTGGAAACCAAAATATTAAAAAAAGATCAGCTTTAAAAGCTATCAACTGTATCCTCTCGTTCTCAGTCAACGTGGATGTCTCATTGATTCTTTAGCTGCGGGGGTACAACTATTGCCATCTATCGGCCTGGAAGTTTAATTGCAAGACAGTGTGAATATTTGTTAATTTTAAATTGAAGTATTTTATACACACTATTTGGTCCAAAAGGAAGAACTATGATATAAATCAAATATAATTTTGCAGTGTATCGAAGTTTTCCTACAGCTTGAAACTTCTTACTTTTTAATTTAACTGCACATTGTCCTTTTTAAATAAACTGAACTGAACTGAACTTGTCTTCCCGGATCTAAAATGTTAACTGAATCACATATACAAAGAGGCGCTAAACATTAACCCTTCCATAAATTGCTCTTTTGCCCTCGTGGCCCTCAGTAGGACCTGCCAGTAACACAAGCCGAGACAAACAAGAGGAACTGACGGGGACAGCTGCCCTGCAGAACTCCACTCTACAATCCAAGTTCCAGAGTTAGTTGATCCACAATCCCACCGACGTCCCTAACCTACTAATGACACATTGGGTGATGGAACAATTAACCACATGCTTGGCTTAAGTATCACTACAAATATAGTGTGTTGTCATGTGACAGCGAGTAAGTCAGACTCTCAACAATCTCAACACAAACTGACTAAAGCAAAAGCATGTGACGGAGTCGACAATCTGTGCCAATGTGACGACTTCCCTCAAGTTTTTATATTTTGACACGACCTTCCGGACAAAACAAGGTCAGGAATTCTTCTCACCCACTGACCTACTTTGACACAAGATAGTCTGACGGCCTTCACGGTAGCGAAGCTAAATCCATGACTCCATGCTCCAGCACCTCTGATAATGGCATTTCAACGCCGATAGTTTACGGCTCACTCAGAGTGAAACTTGTGTGTTAAACACCAGCCGGACTCGGCTCGGGAAACAAGGTTTTGGGTCGACTGAATTAGTGTTGGGGAATGAAACCAGGCCCGTTTAGTTTAGTAACCTTTCAGTCAAGTTACGATATCAAATTACAATGTTCACTTCTTTGAATTAACCACATTTATATAACCTTGCAAACTCAAAATTGCATCCCTATCAACAAACCTCTCAGTAACGGTGACCTGAACAGCTTCCACAATGCTTTGCCGCCCAGCCAACCAATCACAGCTGACAATTACTTTTAATACGGTAAAAAGTTTATGAAATCCATTTTGTAGAACTCAATCAGCCGTTACTAAATAGAGAAGTATGTAAAAAGAAGGGATGTTAGAAAACATCGAGGCGACAATATATATATATATATATATATATCGCAATTCTTTTTCATGATACTGTATCAATATTTGACAGCTTGTAAAGACAACTTGTAATTATATTTTGTTACTTCAAATGATCATTTATGTTTTTACTATACTTCCTAAATGATTAATGGTTCAATTAAGTGTGTTCAAAATAAAATAATTACATTTTTTATTTACAATTAGCATGCTAAGGTTCAAGGTGTTTGTTCATTTTTGTGTTGCACGTAAACTTCCAGACACTAGATGGCAGAAGTCATCATGTCCTCGTAGCTAATGGAAAATAAAATACAGCAAGATCCTGGAGATTACTAAGGACACAGTCGACTCCAGCAGCTTTTTACACTTTTGTTTAGAAAAATATTTTGGTTTCAAGACTAATGAAAGCAGTTACGACTTTGTCAAGAGTCATGTGATCTATAAATTCTGCAACACCTGAGTTGGACAACAGTACAAATATCGCAATACATCCTATCATTTGTAATAGTGATACAACAAAGATAATTAAGGGAAAGAACAAGATTACACAATCTAAGTCTAAAGATAAAGAACATAGATCTAAGACAAATAACAGAGACAAAGAAACAAAGAGTTTGTTGACATTTTGAACAACGACAAGGAGCTGAAAAGTTCCTTATCCTAGCTCAATGCAATACATTTAAGTAAATGATAGATTGAAAAAAAGACTGTCGTTTACCTAGTCCATCCTCATAAGTGTCTTAAGCTTTTTCTAAAAGTCTCAACAAAGCCAGAAGGAATTCTTAAAACCTAGTCCTTTCTGTCTCCTTTCCAATCTTTCTGAGCTAGAACAACGGTTTGGCTACGAGTTATTTTCATTCTTAAAGAGCTGAGCCAAAAGGTAAAGATCCCAATTTGTCTACGATCTCACCTACAGCAGCGTGGCGTCGGCAGTGAGCGAGCATTGGAAGGATCTTATCTGGACTTAAAGACATTTTGAGAATCACACTCATCAAGAAACCAGTTAAACCTCAACCTTGAAAAGCAAGGGATAAGGTTGGAGTCTAGATCTATACATTAAGTCACATGTGTATATTGTTCATACCCATGTATATATATATTTGTATTTCTGTAGTACCTATACTGCTTTATTAAATAAAGATACTCTGGAGGTGTCGGAGGTGAGACTAAAGACACATTGGACCTATGCATCTGTTGACACTTCCTCACGTCACTGTTTTTTCGGTGTTGTTTTTCGCTTCACTTGAAAATTACACAATTGGTATTTACGCCGAGGTGCTATGACATCATGGTCATCAGACCAACAATCAACAGTGTGAATCGCGAATGATGTAAACACGGTAAATTCAACGAAATGTGACATGTTTCTAGTTTAACATTTGTTTGTTGTCAAGTTAAAGTATAGTTATATTTGGAAAAACACTAACTACATAAGCACCGCTTTTGTCCTGACACATGCAATTACCAGCCGCTGCACGATGGCTCAATAACACACCCGTTATAGGGAAAGAAAATAGAACATTTACCGGCTTTAACACACTCGCCGTGTGATTTAGTGGAAGCTTAACACCTTTAATTTGATAATGATTATGATTTAACGGTGAAATAAGCATCGCTGTCGCCACCTTAACCTTTTCAACGAGCATTTTATAGAGCAGCCGGGCACATTAACCAGTCAAAAGGTTTTCAAACATATGAAATCATTTTGTGTTTTAAACGTTCAGGCCTGTGAACAGAAGCCCGGAGTAACATTACCATCATAAATACCATTGTATTGTTAAAGCAACAGCACTGCCTTGTAAAGTTATTATAACTAGTTCAGAATTATTCTTTTTTTTCCTTTAGTTTCAAGTGGTTGTGAAATCGCAGATATCTGATACATTTCTTTGGATACCATAAAAATGTACTAGTTATTTTTTTATTCAAGTTCAGTTTCATAGACGTTTTAGAGGTGAATTTAAAACAATTCTTAACAATTATAAACAGTAAATGAGCCAGGAATTTGTGCAATAGATGTTCTATTATAACACAGTTGACACGGGGTGTGTATTTCGTTTTGAAAACCCAAAATAGTTCAAACATCAGCTCAACTGTATCCTCTCATCCCCAGTCATCATCTGGATTATTGTTCATTTGTTGCTGAGGATATGATGAATGCCATTTACCGGCTGGCAGTTTAATTGCAAAACAAAATTTGCACGTAAAAAAAAGAAGTATCTATTAAATACACACTTTATTGAAATATTCACAATAACACAACTGTGTATTAAATGTTGTAGTTAATGGGAAACACATGATGTGACAGAAACTACTATTTTTTTTAAATCTTAGACTGACATTTAAAACTATTTCATTGCTTTGATTCGTCAAAAAAAAAAGGTATCCAGGTATTACATAAGGTAACGTAAGACAATGAATATGCAAGGTATTTCGTTGTTTTTAAGTGTATTATTTGAGGAAGATAAAGACGCCACAGCATCAGGCGCTACAGTAAAATTGTGATATTCGTCTCAAAGAAATACTTAAGAAGACGTTAAATCTTTAAACTATAATCTTAACACCTAACAACACAGTTGACAAGGGGTGTATTGTATTGGCAAGAATCTGCAAATTCGTTACATATCACGATACAGGGCCAATTATACTATATATTGTAATACTATAGAAACAGATATATTTTGCAGTATTGTCGAGTACTTGACTCTGGTTTACAGAATTTACAGAGCACACGATTCTTCGTAACTGAAGTTGTAAATGATTTCATTTCGTTTTGAAAAACCAAAATATGTTAAAACATCAGCTCAACTGTATCCTCTCATCCTCAGTCATCATCTGGATTATTGTTAATGTATCTGTTACATACACACTTTATTGAAATATTCACAATAACACAACTGTTTTTTTTCTTTTAAAGGATTTGAAATATGTTTTCAATCGATACAGTGCTGTTTAATATTGACATGAGACATATTCATAAGAGAAGAAATTAAAATAAAGACTTTTTATCATATTTTAGGGGAACAATTCCTCATGTCGTGGCCTCAACAAAAGATGGATATCCGGCTCTAGTCTCTACATTAAAAAAAAAGACATTTTTGTCTAGAATCCCAACCCTTAGTCGACATGAGGGCGAGTTAGGTTAGGTAGAACTCTATTGATCCCTCAGGAGGTCTCCTTCGAGAAATTGTTTGTTTTTTCCAAATTATCCACAGCAAATACAGCGATTTTCCATAAAAAAAAAAATCAAAATAAAATAAGAACAAGAACAAAGAGAAAGAACAAGACGATACAATCTACTGACTCTGGTGTTACAGAATTACAGAGCACACGATTCTTCGTAACTGCTTTCATTTCGTTTTTGAAAACCCAAAATAGTTCAAACATCAGCTCAACTGTATCCTCTCATCCTCAGTCATACATTTTTGTCTAGAAGGGCGATGAGGGCGAGTGGAAAACGTGTTAATTTGTTGCTGAACTTTCCCTTTAAGAAATCTTTAATTTTCTGATGGCAGTTTAATGAATATCATGTTGTATTTAATGGGAAACACATGATGTCACAGAAAACTACTCTTTTTTTTTTTAATCCTAGACTGACATTTAAAACTATTTCATTGCTTTGATTCTTAAAAGGTATCCAGGTATTACATAAGGTAACGTAAGACAATGATATGCGGGTGTGATGATGATGGATCCCGGGCGGGTTGACAGGACCTGGGCGTGGGCTCCGGAGCTACTAGCATCGGTACTAGCTTCACCCGCGGCGGAACCGATGACACAGCGTCCGTTAGCGGGACCCGGGTCAGAAAGAGAGAGAGAGGGAGAGAGGGAGAGAAAGAGAGAGAGACCCGCATATAACGCACGCGTTTACGGGTCCAACATGTCAACAAAAAAAAGCCCAGGTTCGGAGCATCAGCGAGTGTCCAACGGTTCCGTTAGCTGCTAACATTCGGATGGGACTCACCGGTTCTGGTCTCAAATCCCGACGTGTGGTTCCAATCCCCCGGGTTGATGGTCTCAAAACAATCAGAACCAAAAAATAATTTAACAAAAATGGATCTGGACTTTTCTCAGGCGATCATGAATGGTGTCCCTCGTGGACGAGCTCAAAACTCCAAAATAAAAACACACCAGAAAACAAGGGGGTTTAACCTCAACAGAAAGTCTGGTCACAGAACCCAAACCCGTCGAGCGATGCTGGTTCCGACCCCGTAAGTCTCTCGTGTGTTTTGGACGGACTGACGGACTGAGGAGGGATGCGGGCGGAGGAGGGACGGAGGGAGGGAGGGATGGAGCACATGGTCACGTAGACCAGTGCGATCGCGCCCACCAATGAACGGTTATATTTAGACGCGTGCTTGTGTAAAAGGGTCAAACACGCACGATCACAGGGGGAAACCGTAACGTGCACGCGATCGCTCGTTTACTTTTCCTTTTGGGAAAAAAGTTGAAACTGAAGATGAAAGTCATGAACATCTCTTGACTGTTTATTTATTTGTGAAAGTCAAGCTTCTCTGTGCATTCCTCGTTACATAAGTGGTTTAAAGGGATAGTTCATGTTTCTACTCATGGAGATTTAAGGGTTTGGGATTATTTTCCAGAGTCATCAGGCAAAAATGTGAGACACAAAAAAAGACACGTTGAAAAAAGATCCAAATACCTTTATCTTTAGATTTAGATTGTATCGTCTTGTTCTTTCTCTTTATTTCCCTTTTTTCTTGTTCTTATTTTATTTTGATTTATTTTTTATGAAAAATTGTGTGGCTATTGGAAAAAAAACAATTTACCTTAAGTAAGTAAGTAAGTAAGTAATTTTTATTTATATAGCGCTTTTCCAGACCAGGGTCACAAAGCGCTTAAACAATCAGAACAATATTCAATAAAGTATATACTTTAAAGGTCAAGATAAAACTGATAACACAACAGGAGTTCCAGAAAATCAAGGAAAAGCCTGAACAAATAGAAACATCTTAAGATGTTTCTTAAAGACCTTACCTTACCTTACCTTACCTCCATAATGCTCGGCTGTAACGTCCATCTTGTGTTGAAGCTTTAAAATGATGAATTGTTCTGGGAAATATTTTAAAAGTCTATATTTTAAACCCGACCAGCAACCAAAATCTTGCAATGTGTTCAAATGAGTTGAGACAGGAGTCGATAGACTGATAACATACACTTAACTAACCTAAAATATACATATATATAGTTATTTAAGTTTTTTTTCCCCCGAAATTCCACTTACCGAGGCTTTAATCCAAGAAGGACGTTACAGACGAGCAGTATGGAGGTATTTGGATGTTTTGTTGAGGAAGATAAAGACGCTACAGCATCAGGCGCTACAGTAAAGACATGATATTCATCTACAATAAATACTTAACAAGAAAGTAAATCTTTAAACTATTATCTTAACACCTAACAACACAGTTGACAAGGGGTGTGTATTGGCAAGAATCTGGAAATCCGTTACGTATCACGATACAGGGCCAATTTTACTATACAGGTATATTGTAATACTGTAGAAACTAGTATGTTTTGTAGTATTGTCGAGTACTTGACTCTGGTGTTACAGAATTTGCAGAGCACATGATTCTTCATAACTGAAGTCGTAAATGATTTCATTTCGTTTTGAAAAAACAAAATATGTTAAAACATCAGCTCAACTGTATCCTCTCATCCTCAGTCATCATCTGGATTATTGTTCATTTGTTGCGGAGGATAAGATGAATGCCATTTACCGGCTGGCAGTTTAATCGCAAAACAAAAATGAACGCTGTAAATATTTGCATGTAAAAAAAATGTATCTGTTACATACACACATGAAATATTCACAATAACACAACTGTTTTTTTTTTCTTTTAAAGGATTCGAAAGATGTTTTCAATCGATACAGTGCTGTTTAATATTGACATGAGACATATTCATAAGAGAAGAAATTTAAATATTTAAGTGTATGTATGTTTTATACCACTACAGTTTTAAACAGATACTAGAAAAGCACCCTAAGGAGCGTGGATGTCCACCAATATTGTGATATAAAAGTAAATAAAAAACACAGAATAATCATTAGGGCTCACACTGCAGGTGTGTTTTCAACAGAAAATAACGAATGATTGGTGGATCTATTTTCTCACCAAAGAAAAAAAAAAGGTTATGACGAATAGTTTCTGGCGAGTTCAAAGTTAGGTTCCTTTTTAATTGTAAGTGAGTCATTTAACAAGTGACCACACACTGAACTTGAAGATTTGATTTTTCGGGAACAGGATGAAGAAACAATGAAGCAAGAGCTACCATTGAAAAAGAAACTACATAGAGGAACGTTCATGGAAATCCAGCCAAAAATATTTATCCCCATCGTACAATTCTATCGTATTAGCCGAGGACTGCAGTTTGATTTTCTCACGATTGAACCTCCACTGAGCCAACAGTGGGGAAGACTTCCTTATTATTGTAAGTAAGTAAGTAATTTTTATTTTATAGCACTTTTCCAGACCAGGGTCACAAAGCGCTTAAACAATCAAAACAATATTGAATAAAGTATATACTTTAAAGGTCAAGATAAAACTGAGAACACAACAGGAGTTCCAGAAAATCAAGGAAAAGCCTGAACAAATAAGAATGTCTTAAGATGTTTCTTGAAGGAGTCAGTAGATCATCAAGCGCAAAGAGAGAGGAAGATCGTTCCAAAGCTTAGGAGCAACAGTCTGGAAGGATTTCTCTCCTCTGGTCCTGAACCGTGTGCGAGGAACCTTCAGTAGATTCTGATCCACAGACCTCAGAGCCCGAGCTGGGGTGTAAGGCTGGATCAGATCACTGATGTAAGGAGGACCCTGACCATGAATAGATCTGAAAGTAAGAACCAGAATTTTAAAGTTGATCCTGAAAGAAACTGGAAGCCAGTGAAGAGTTTTAAGGATCGTAGAAATGTGAGTTCTTCTACTTGAGCGGGTCAGAATTCTCGCTGCAGAGTTCTGAATCAACTGCAGGCGAGACAGATCCTTCTTGTTAAGACATGAAAACAAACTGTTACAATAGTCCAGACGAGAAGAGATTGAATTTACGGTCCCATGGACTCGTGGCCCCTTTTAAAAAAACACATTTTCCTAAGTTTGACTTCGATCATAAACGACTTGCAGTCCCGGTGAGTGACACCTACAAGTGTCTCACAGAAGTGAGGACCGGCACAGTCGGGCCGACCGAGAGTCTTCGCCAACTCGCTCGCCACCTCTCTTTGCATCACTTCCTCTTAAGAAATATGGATACGGTATCCAGGAAGCCACACTTGGGCCACCCAGCCAGGCACTCCATTTCCTTTGAGACTGGCGGTTGAGCACGACTATACCCCAGTGCACATCACTTAAAGAGCATGTCAATGAACCGCGGATGACAGGAGGGCATTGTGGGGATGGTCAGCGAGCAGTCGTGCCATGTAACACTCCTGAATGGACCCGCTGGGCTCGGGCCAAGAGGAAGGATGGCAGCGCCCACAATGGCCCATTGAAGGACTGAAGACTAGGTACAAGACTGGCACTAGCCCTCCTTCCCTTCCATAGGATGGCAGGAGGCTGCTGCTCCTTGGTACTCGCTGAATGGAGGGATTATTCCGGAAGAATCGGAGAAGAGACTTATTATTATGCCGTTGAGTGACAGAGATGTCTTCTTTGATTGACTTCACGGTCACAATAGATGCGCGGCACGGAGAGCGGGGAAATGACATCTAGTACCTCAATGATTGACAGCCAGCGGAAAAAAATAAAAGTATATTGACAAATGCATGTGAATTATAGTCTTTAGTCGTCGAGACTGACTGTATCGTTCATCAGTTTGTTCTTTTTTTTGCTGATTTACCCTGATAAATAAAACACATTTAAGGTATAAACACATCTATTAGATCACTGGCTTTAAAAAAAACTAATTCTTATATGTTGTGTCAATCGAAAGACAGAAGCTAATAAAGGCAAATCTATGAGCACTATATTGAACACACTGCTAACATGGAAAAAATGTTATGATATATAAAATGCTGTAAATATAGATAAAGATACGTTTATAGTAATCATGATATTAAAACAAAATTAGAAGGATCATTTGGTTAATATAATTTCATTTTAGAACATTTTTGTCAACATAAACCAATGAATACCTAAATATGTTTAACATCTTATGATGGTCTGATTTCTTTTTTTTTTCTTACAATAAAATATCTCCATATATAATTATATATTTTTGAATCCAGGATTGTTATGATTCTTTACAGAGAGCTGCAGTGATTTCTTCTACTGTGTGCGTTGTGAGTCTCAAAACTTTTTGTCCTGTGGAGCTCATTGCTATCAATATCTAATAACTAACATATGAGAAATATATAACGATAATTTGGGGGTAAATTATGAAAATATTCATAAATATGTATTAAATTATTCCTCGTAGTCTTTTCTCTTTATATCATAGCTTTCCTCTTGCTTGCACTGCTTCCAGGATTGTACGTTCATGTGAGAGCTTTCATCCAATCATATTTGAGCTGTCATGTGTTGCCAGAATAAATCTACCCGAGGCCTTCAGTCGTTTCAGAAGTGGCTCTTGTACCTTGAAATAAACGGCAGCCGAAAGAATTGTGTTAACCAATCAGATTCGAGTTGGCGACCTCAACGTCAGCGCCTGGCTTCTGAACGCTGCCAAGACGCTGAACGCGTTGAACACGTGATACGTTCATGTCCTTTGATTGGATACCTGTGAGACTAGTCACACGGAGCTCAAACGTTGATTTGGGTTAATTTCGTTTTTTTTCGCTTTGTGTTTTTCAACACAGAATGGCTGAGGAGCTTGATCTGGTCGCGGATATATTTGCAAAGCCATTTACAAGAAGGACTTTTCAAGAAAAGCTGGACGTTGTTAAGAAAGTTATGCTAGCTCCGAGACAAGTCTTTCACAAGCTTCAAAGGATTTATCCGACACATTTCCTCCATGAACTACATGAGTAAATGCATTTCTTTTGTGTGTGTCGCTTCAGTGTGTCACTGAAATATGCAGTGTGTGTGTGTGTGTGTCTGTGTGTGTAGGGGGGTGTGTGTGTCTGTGTGTATCTGTGTGCGTGTGTGTCGTTGCAGTTTAATGAGATTTTGTTTCCTAACTAAACATCAACAACTAGACATTTATTCTGGTTGATTTCGTAGGTTCTCATTGCCGGGCGTCAGAGACGCTGCTGACGCTTTGGTCTGGGCGGTCGTGGGTCGATCATTGATATATTCGCGACTCTTAACGTGACATAGCTGCTGATTAAATTCTAGCTGTTGTTGTTCCCCCGTGTGTTGTTGTTTTACTAAGTTTCGATGCAGAGCGTGTGTGTCGCGGCCATGGAAACCACACAGACTGTAGTGGGAGTGATATTTTGATATAATGCACTGATGTTCATTTGATGATAAACCTCTTATTGACCTATAACAGTACACGGTCAGATCCCTGTGGTGTATAAAGAACCTTAAAGTAGTTATTGAGAGGTGGATTCATTCAAACGTGCGCCACTGAAAGGCCTATGTGTGAAATGCACGGATATATACAACAGATACATTTTTTTAAAGTGCATTTATTCTGTATCTACGTGTCACTGTTTTCCATGAAGACTCCAGCTTCAAGCGTGTATTTATTTGCTGCCACCTACAGGCACGTTGACTGCATCACACGCTGGGAGATGATCGCTGCTTATGCAACGTGACTTGAGTGTGCCATAATAAAGACATGACGTCATCATTGTGACCCACTGTTTTCACCATCGCTCCACTGCGTGGTGGTTGTTTTTTTTATTGCAGCTCCATGAAAAGCGCCAAATGATATAAGCTCAATATAATTGTGACTTTGTACCCTTGGAATAGATCAAATTAGAATTTCAAATGCTATATAATGACAATACAGACTCTTAACCCCAGTGTTATCTCCTGGTTTAAGATGACCCGAAAGCATGAAAGAAATTCAATTCAGTTAACTGTATTTAAGTTTTTTATTATAACAAAGTTATCTCAAGACACTTTATAGTTTAAGACTTTATGGGATAAAAGAAAAACCAGCAAACCTTACAACCGACATCCTCTTTTCTATCCACCGTGAAACACCGGATGGGACACAGCAGAGGGTTTCATTCATGAAGATTTGTACATTTACCTCTCATTGTCTCACGGGAAGATAAGATAGGATGCTGTGTTTATCATTTCCCGTTGACTTCCTCTTCTATTTTTGGTGTTCTACAGTAAAGAGATTATGATTACCTAGAAACTGTCCCAGCTACACAGGCTATGAACTGTTGGCTTGACAAGAAAAAAAAATGTAACGAAACTTTATGAATATATATACAGGACAAGAAACATCCATAAAGATTTTTTTGGCATTATTTAAATGAATATATACATAAAAAAAAATATTGTTGGATGCATCAGGGACAACAGCGAAGACGAGTACAGCAGTCTAATACGTGACTTTGCGGACTGGAGTGAGAGGAACCACTTGCAGCTGAACACCTCAAAGACCAAGGACCTGGTCTTGGACTTCTCGGAGATCCAGGACAAAGCCACGTCCAGTGTCCATCAGAGGCGACGAGGTGGAGATAGTTGATAGATAGATAGATAGATAGATAGATAGATACTTTATTCATCTCCTTAGAGAAATTCACGGTTCAGCAGCTCCAGAATATGTTACAAAGAGATAGAACACAGAGGTATGCAGTTATGTACAGTCTAAAATATACTGAAACATATGTATAAAAAGGAGAAAAGAAAATAGAATAAAACTAAAATAAAATAAAAAAAATATTAAAAAAGATATATAAAACCTTATAAAGAATGGGATGAGTCTGCGTCATGTGTGATGCAGGTTGAAGAGTCTGAGGGCATGGGGGAGGAATGATCTCCTCAGTCTTTCAGTGGAGCAGGACATTGACAACAGTCTGTCACTGAAGCTGCTCCTCTGTCGGTCTATGGTGCTGTGGGATGGACAGGAGCCTGTTGAGGGAGCGTCGCTCAGCTATGGATGTCAGACTGTCCAGTTCCGTGCCTACAACAGAGACAACCTTCTCAATGTTCTCATTGATAACTATAAGTACCTCGGTGTGTGGCTGGACGTGTATAAGAAAGTTCAGAGTAGACTGTACTTTCTCGATTTAACATCTGCAAGAAGCTCCTCTGTACTGTATGTTCTACCAGTCTGTGGTGGCCAGTGTTCTGTTCTATGCTGTGGTGTGTTGGGGTGGGAATGTGTCCAAGAGGAGTGTCAACAGGTTGGACAGATTGATCAGGAAGGTTGGCTCTGTGGTTGGAATGAAGCTGGACTCACTGGTGACAGTTGCTGAGAGGAGATCATTGAACAAACTACTGTCCATCATGGATGATGACAGTCATCCTCTGAACACTGTCATCAGTGAGCAGAGAAGCAGAATGAGAGCACGAATGCTTCCTCCTTCCCAGGTGCAAAACAAATAGACTCAAGGACTCATTCGTTCCCTCGGGCTATTCAATTGTACAATTCTGAGTTCGGGGGCAGGAGTGGAGTAAAAGTATCATGATGTTCTGTTCTATGTTAGTCTTTGTATCCTTTTCTTTGTTAGTTTTCTTTGATCTATGTTCTTTATCTTTATCTTTAGTCTTAGATTGTATCATCTTGTTCTTTCTCGTTATTTCTCTTTCTTCTTATTCTTATTTTATTTTGATTTATTTTTTATGAAAAATTGCTGTAATTGCTGTGGCTATTGGAAAAAACAATTTCTCGAAGGAGACCTCCTGAGGGATCAATAAAGTTCTACCTTACCTTACCTTATGTACATAAAACAATGGAATTGTTATTCTGATAGTACTCAATACTAGTTATTCTAATAGAAAGCTTAAGAATATCAATCAATCAAAAATCGATTTGAAATTTTACTTAAATCAAGAAAATAACATTTTCAAAAATGAACAGATTTAAATGTATATACTGGTTAATTAAAAACAATAAAGGGACCAGGGGTGACCCTTGGGTTTCACATGGTTTGGCACCAAAACAATCAGGATTTCTCTTTGAGATGTTTTTTATACCAAGAAGACAAGTCTCTCCGATCTCTGTTGGTGTAAACTGATACTCAGATCCACTGGCTTGAAGGGTTTCACTCAATTCACGACAAAGGTAGGCGTCAAACAAAACTGTGGCAGAGACGTTTGTCAGTGAGAGTGGGGGGCTGAGGAGGAAGAGGGCTCGAATGAGGGGCAAAACACTGACAGGGTTCCTTGTTTGCAACAACAGAAACCTCAGACTTCTAGCCAAGAAAGTTGCGCAACTAGTGGCGTAATAGCATCTACAAAAGATGTGGAATAGAGGAAGGGGCAGCAGAGGACATGATGTTTTAGTTTTGACTAAACTAGATCTTAAGTTTACCGGTCGTGATTAAACAACTGTCAACAAGGAGGAATCATGATGACGTTACTAAAATAAAAAAAACGCACAGCGACAATGTTTATCTATTAAAGTGAGGCGTGAGTGGATAAATGTAATTATCCGTGCAGGGGAAGCGATTAGAAGTCAGGACGGCTCATGAGAACTAGCACAGCAGCATCATTGACAAGCTTGAATGTGGTTATGCCGGTGGATGGAAGAAGCTTTTAATTCATGGCTGATGATCATGAGAGTCGCTGTAGCCGGCTGACTGACTCCTCTCTTCTCCGGGCTCTTGTCAATGTTCCAAGTGACCACTCAATAAAAGACACTTTCTTCCCCCCCCCCCCCCCCCCCCAAAAAAAAAGGGAGGTGGGTCGTCCCGGACAATACAGTAACCCCGGCGCTGACTGGACTCACAATGTGGCGTCTCTGTGTGCAGTTAAACCAACAAACAGCTCTGATTGTTCCACCAATCCCGTGCAAGCATTCCACTGTGCTGTGTTTTGTATGGAAAACACGCCCATGTACATGTGCTGTCGCCGCGAGAGGTAAATAAGACCGAGGGACATGGGATCGGCAACAACCTATGATTGAGTCGCTGACTCGTGGGTCTTACACTTCACGTGTATTCTATGGATCGGATGAGGGTTAGATTCAGCCTCCCTGTCCTTGTTTAAACTCATCGAATCAATCATTAAGCCAAATACACACATTCTTAATCAGATCACCGCAGATCCACACTCCGGCAAACACTCTTGGGTGTGCTGAATAGACCATGAGCAACACAATCTCAACTTACATAACCAGCTTGTCAACAACTGGGAAAGGCTCAAAAATATTTCCCATTAAAGTCATCTGTTAGTCTGGTTAATTCAAGTTTTCTGCCAGTTAATCTGTCAGAGAATTCTTGTCCAGATCCCTCATTCAGATTTGCAGCTTGTGTAAGAAATGTTTTAAAAAAACGCTACTAATAATACTAACTATTTACTATATTTACCTCTAGTCTTATTCACTTCACCTTATAACAAATGTACCTACCATCGTGATTGACTAGCTAACAGTCCACTTTTAGATGACGTTAAAGTAAAAACAACAGTTTTCTTAACTATAATAATTCACGGCAGGGGTGTTAAACTCAATATAATAATAATAATAATAATAATACATAGGTTTTATATAGCGCTTTTCTGGGTACCCAAAGGCACTTTACAAAGACACAGAACAAGAAGGATACAGAGGGACAATACAGTACATACAATACAGACATGTATACAGACAGATACGCAAAAAGAACAAAATCTTTATCGCTTTTGGTCGAAAAACTGTATCGTTAACTGATATTCACAGAATAAACCAAATTTCCATGAACCTAGGTTTTTGCTATTATTGGAATTCTCTGTATAATTCTTGACATCCATAATTAAAAACCCTTTTCAAGTTTTCAAGAGCTAATGAAACGGACCAGACCCTAAAGACGAGCTGTCGCGTCCACGTTTGTCTGAGTTGCTGTTGTCTACGTCTTTACAGTCATTGGTCTCACGCTTGCTCGTTCATCTTTGCTGTTCCTTAATCACGACGGACAGGATTTCAAAATCACACGCAACCAAGCGTGAGTTCATAGTCCAGTGAGATGATAACATCTTTGTGGCATGAAATGATGTGTCCTTATTCCACGACGGGAATATAAAACTAGCTCAACTGATAACACTTACCGTGTTACACTACACTAACAGTCTTTAGCTTCTTTTTAAAAATGATCTGCCACCAGTTACACAAGACCTACATTTTTAAATGCTGCATTAGATGTATATATATATTTTAATTAATATAAAATCAAAGTACTTTTTTTTCAACCCTTGTCTTATCTCTGGGTCAAGGTGACCCTAAACCCGAAAACAAATGTGTTTGTGGTATCTCTTGTGTTGCCTCTGGATCAAGGGATACCTCAAACACATTTGTTTGTAAGGTAAGGTAAGGTAGAACTTTATTGATCCCTCAGGAGGTCTCCTTCGGGAAAATTGTTTTTTTCCAATAGCCACAGCAAATACAAATACAGCAATTTTATTGTCATAAAAAATAAATCAAAATAAAATAAGAACAAGAACAAAGATAAATAAAGAGAAAGAACAAGATGATACAATCTAAGTCTAAAGATAAGGATACCAAGACTAACATAGAAAACTAACATGATACTTTTACTCCACTCCTGCTCCCGAACTCAGAATTGTACAATTTAATAGCCCAAGGAATGAATGAGTCCTTGAGTCTATTAGTGTTGCATCATCATCTGCTTCTCTGATCACTGATGACAGTGTTGAGAGGATGACTGTCATCATCCATGATGGACAGTAGTTTGTTCAATGATCTCCTCTCAGCAACTGTCACCAGTGAGTCCAGCTTCATTCCAACCACAGAGCCAGCCTTTCTGATCAATCTGTCCAACCTGTTGACACTCCTCTTGGACACATTCCCACCCCAACACACCCCAGCATAGAACAGGACACTGGCCACCACAGACTGGTAGAACATGAAGAGGAGCTTCTTGCAGATGTTAAATGATCGAAGCCTCCTCAGAAAGTACGGTCTACTCTGAACTTGTAGACCTCTGGGTCACCTTGACCCTGAGACAACACTGAGTTTAAGTTGAAATCCAAAGGTTGTTTCAAGTCCAAGAGGAAATCCTCGAAGGAAGAGAAACTGTTTGCTTTGGTGTGTTGACCTCCCAGCCACCCACTTTTTTTTTTCTGTTTCCACACGTTTGAATGCATCACCCGAAAGGAAGCGGAGAAGACGACTCATCGGCGCGACACACCTCTCACGTGTCATCAATGTTGGACCGAGGGTCGCTGTGTTCCTGTTTCCATGAGAGGATGATCTCAACTATAGCACCAAAGCAATATTACCTTAGAAGCATATCCGCACAGTACTGTACTTTAATACTTTAAGACATTTGAGTTCCACTTGACTGTTTCTGTTATGGTTAATTTACATGTCCTCCCTAAAACACACTGAAGGGAGTAATCACTGTGTTACAACGAAAATATTCTTCTTCTTTTACATCTTTTTATTGTCATTAATAACCTTAGAAAATGTTACATCACCAATTATGGACATACAACCACAGTTAAAAAAAATGTTCTCAGTCTACACTGGCTATATTACGATATATTGTGATACTGTAGGAACAACAATACTGTATATTTATAGTATTGTTGTATTGAGTAATTACAGTAACTCATTGTTTACAGACCACATGACTCTTTACAAACTTGTAACTGTTATGTTCTTAAACCAAAATATCTCCAAACATCTGCTATAAAAGCTGATGGAGTCTACTGTATCCTCTCGTCTCTGTCAGGCACCATTACATGAGCTTTCAATGTGTCAAAATGGCTTCCATAAATCTGAATGCAACCCAAGGGATACCACAAACACATTTGTTTCCTGGCCTTCGTGTCACCTTGACCCTGAGATAACAACAAGGGTTAATCGATCTTAGCGCGTTTATAACAATATGGGGGTGGAATTCACAGACCCCTCAACATTCTGTATCTGATGGAGTCTACTGACTCCTTTAAGAAACATCTTAAGACGTTTTTATTTGTTCAGGCTTTTCCTTGATTTTCTGGAACTCCTGTTGTGTTATCAGTTTTATCTTGATCTTTAAAGTATATACTTTATTGAATATTGTTTGGATTGTTTAAGCGCTTAGTGACCCTGGTCTAGAAAAGCGCTATACAAATAAAAATGACTTACTTACTTACTTACTTACTTTCAATCTCCCAAAAAACAAATAACGTGAACTTGTTCCAAAACGAGTGACTGTTTAATGGTAAATATTAATTATAGCACATATGAACTATGAGAACATGGAATATAAATAGAGCATAAAAGGTCTGATATTTTTCGAGTGTAATAAAAAAGTTCCTTGGGATGAGCAACGTGTTCAATTCTTTACGGTTCCTGTATTGCTGTTGAGCTCAAACACTGTTTTTTAAATTAAAATTAAACAAAGATTGCGTCTGCGCAGACTCGCTCCGTGACGTAGGGCGGCGACTCTCATGAATATTCAGCGAGTGGGCGGAGCCACGCGGTAAACTGGCTGCTTCTGGTTCCTCGGCATAAATACGAAGCGGAGCCGGTGCGTCGAGAAGCCACGAAGACTGACGGAGCTGCGCGAGGATTCTCTCCAGCTGACGACGAAGTGAGTCCAGGTAACAACGAATGGCGACGTCACGCATTGAACGGTGTTGACGCGCAGAAGCGCTTTTTTTTTTGCATCTCGGCCAGAAAAAGAGCGTCTGCTGACCGGGATGTAAACAAAGCGCTCCTCGCACCGTTAGATTTAACAGAAAAACAACAACAACAAAAACACGAATAAGCTTTTTGTCCGAGTGTTGTGACACCGTTGTATTGTATCGCTTTCTTTAAACACCGATGACACTTTCTGGACTAAAAGATTAATGTTTTTCTACTTCATGTTGTTTACTGGATGATGTTTTTTTTGTGTTTTTTTTTTAATGAAGTTTCTGCTTTAAAAACCGTGTTTTCTCAACGCTTTTTGACGCCGAACTGTTACATACGTGGCGCTCGATCCCACCAGCGCAAAGTTGGTAAACATCCCTCTAAGTATATCACTTCCCAAAACACTATTTTTTCACTGCCTTCTATTCGAACAAATGTCCTTTTCATAGGTGCGTTTTTTTTTATTCTGTCCCATCAATAAATCATTAAACGGAGACACTTCAAGAACTAGTGTTTGTTTAGTAATAACAATGTTGTTATTGATTTTTCTAATCACTGTGAAAAGAGTCAACGTTACTGTCCATGTTTGTCATCAATTCATTTCCTTGAGCGTGTATTTAGATGTTGAATGGTGACCAGGAAGAAAAGTGATTTCTTAAGATCAAATGTCTTTTGTCTGTCACTTACAACAAAGTATAACTAACTAAATTCTTAAATAGTAGACACTCAGTTAAATATCATATATTATTATGCATTTATTATCATTATTCATATTTAGTGAAAGAGTGAGTCATGTCGGTCCTCCCACCGAACAGCATCATCTTCAGATGTGGCTCCATTTAAACGTTATACAGTAATTTTCAGCTTCACAAACGTCCTCTCTTTTCCATTCCATCATCCCACTTTCGGGAAAATTTTCACTGAACAGTGAGGAATGCAGGAGGGGGGGGGGGGTTTGGCAAAAAGCCACTAGATTAGTTTGATTATTTGCCAAGCGAGAGCCACAGCAGGACACTTGTTTATTTAAAATACATTGTGAAGACAAGACGAGGGAAATGTTTAACCATAAACTATTCTGTTAAGAGGAGGATCAGTGTTGCCATTTCTAGGTCAGTGTTGGACCCCCAACCCCCCCTCCTGCCGGTCTCCACTCCACCCTCAGCTGCCCAGGGCCGGCTCACGCGTAAATCTGTGATGACGACACGAATGCATTGTCGAGTCTTCGTGACTCATGCAGGGAATTCACGAGACACTAGTTCTTACCTGGAAATAAAGGAGAATCCATTGATCAGATCTATCATTGAAACCCTCATCTGTAGCTGGAGTTATCAAAATAATATGTACCCGGTCGTAAATAGCTGTTATATAATCAAATAAATGGGGTGTGTATTTGTAGGTGTATTATGTGTTGTTATTTTTGCTGCACCTTGATCAAGGTGCGTTCACGCTTGAAAAACAGACACAGCAACAGTTTTCAGATTAAGAAGATTAAACCAACTCGACATTTATAAATTCTTGGAAATCAGCCTGGAAAACTGCCTTCAGAATTCATGAATTAACAGATTACCCTTTGATTCACGATCCTCTCATAAAAAGCCTGTGTCACGTTAAATAAGATTTGTTCTGTAAAATGTTAAAACATACCAATTTTTTTTAACAGAATCGGTGAACTCTACGAGTGTTACTAGAGGTCGTTCGTGCACCGTCTCCGATTCAGTCCTCGGTTCCTTAAATGTGACTTTGTAGCCCAAAGTGTAAAAAGAGAAAGAAAACACTTATTGATAAAGTTGCCATGTGTTCTCTTCTCTCGCTGAGCGACCAATGAGGTGAAGTCTTGTCTTTTCTTTAAGAAGAATTGTTGTGTCTTTTAGTTCATGTCGGGTCAAATATTAATACATCCTCACAGAGTCTATTTAGATCCAATCGAGCACTTGTCAAACAAAATATTATATTATATTAATACAGTTTTCAATATGTTAATAAAATGTGTAGTTTATTCAATAATACCCTTGAAGTTCCCCCGAATAGAGAAATGTGTTTAAAATATGCATAAATATGTTAGTTTAATGCGCTTAAAAGTGTCACTGTTTTTTATTACAAAATAATTCGGTAAGTAAAAAATAAAATCATGTTTTTTATCTGTGAAAGTCAAGTGATTTCATCAATGAAACACTGTTTTTCCTGATATATTGAGTTTTAATTTTTGTTACTGGTTCAGCATTTAGCAGATTATGCGGCGCCAATGAAGTTTGCCGTGGCGGGAAACGATCCTAAATGACTCTTTACATGAAAAAGGTTAGCGACCACTTTTGCCGAACGCTGCGAGACAAGAACTCCACGCTAACAGATACTATATTGAGTTCCTCTTAAGGATAAAGAGATCTTTTGTGTGTTTGCACACTTTTGCATGTTAGCACGATGGCCCTTAAATAAGACAAAAAAAAAAACAACATTTTGCAGTGGACACACACACAAAAGCGAGATATCCGATTGACCCCCTGAATGAGGTTGTGTTGAAAGTCGTACTTACTTGATCAGATACTGTGGATCGTTTGTTTTTCCTTAAACCACTGAATTGTTGCTACGAAAAAAACTGCTTCACGGATGTCACGGTCCTAGAGGCCAGAGTGATTCATGGTGCTTTTGAAAAAAAAACCTGATAAATGAAATGTATTCTCTGTCAAACTGTCTTTAAAACTAATCATTTTTCTCTCGGTGTCCTGCACTAACGTTGTGTGAAACAATAGTGAACCCAGATAAAAGTTTTTTTTAATAACCTTTTAATTTCACTGGTGATGACAACAGCCATCAGTGAAATATTGACCTAAAACTAGATTAGAGTCTCAACTCTAGGAGCTTTAAACCTGTCTTGGTCACTCTAGTGTTCCCTGATGAAGCAGTTTCCAATCCGGTCGTCATTTTTAGCTTTTGTTTGGTCTGCGTCTTTTATTGTCACGTCCCCAGACGTGACCTTTTGACGTACTTTGTCAGCACTTTTCGTCATGTGACTCAGATTACATGGAAGCAGGTGCTTTTAAAAACCTTTTTTTTAAATGAAATATTTACATTCTTTTGTGCCTTATTGTCCCCCCCCCCCCTCCAGACTCCAGAGAAGAGTAGCTTGGACGGCATGCAAAGTTGTGAAATCTCAGCTGACAGCACTGATGATCCTCTCAGTCGTGGCACTCGTCGGCAGCCTCGAATAGTGGTGATCGGCGCCGGCTTGGCCGGACTGGCTGCAACCAAGTTCCTCCTGAGAAACGGCTTCACGGATGTCACGGTCCTAGAGGCTGCAGATCACATCGGAGGCAGAGTACACAGTATTCAGCACGGTGAGATGATTTACCGTCAGTAGTGAGCCGAGTTCATTTGCTGCGACAACGTCTCCGCGGATGAGATTCTGAACTACAACTACATGTTTGCATGCAACCATCGAGCACAAGTATATACTTTATTGAATATTGTTTTTATTGTTTAAGCGCTTTGTGACCCTGGTCTGGAAAAGCACTGTACAAATAAAAATTACTTACTTACAAAATTACAGTTTATCGGAGCAGAACCCTTATTGAATATTGTTGTTTTCATTGAATAATTTTTATAAATGATTATATTAAATCTTTTGTATAGTTAAGGTTCAATTGTTTTATTTTTAAAATTCAATTAATAAAAAGGAAAATATTCTTTTGCATCTAGAGTTTGATATTTTATTTAAAAAAAATTATTATATATTAATATATTATTTAAATTTCTTAAATTCAATATATAAATATTGGTAGTGCCTCCAGACAATATTACAGACTTTAAAATGGTAATAATTAATATGTATTAAATTTAGAATATTTATTTTTAATTATTTTACTTAGAATGTGTAAAAAAAAAAGAAGTTTTTATATAATATTATTAAAAAACAAACAAATTCAATGCTTAAAAATAACTTCCATCGAATCATCATCAAATCAAATTTGGCTTATACAACCATTCAGTACTCCGAGTGCACTGATATACACTGATTTATCTCAATATTAAGTTTAATTGAAATCATGTGGTACTGTTTGTGACTATTTAAGATTGAGACGTCAGAAGATTGTTTTTGGCGCCCTCCCCTGTTTCATTAGTGTCATTGTCAGGAAAACCCCTCATCTGTAGATGAAGCTCCTGAATCAACATTTATCTCTCAACACAGCGCAGTCGTTTCTCTCGCAGTAACACAAAAAGGTTACAGACTTTTTGACCCAGAGAACGAAAAGATTCGAGGTGGTGGAGGAAAGTCTGGACCGCTTTCATCTGGGGCTGCTGACCCCGCGACCCCAGACCTCAGATTAAAATGCGCCGGAAGATTAAAATGGACATTGAAAACATTTTATCGTTTATAGAGTTTAAGCTTTTTTCCCTGCTTGACACACATGTCGTCGCACCCCCTCCCCCCGTTTATTGTCGACCCGACCTCGCTGCGGATTAATCGCCATTTTCTCGGCGAGAGAAAAAAAAAGTCATTCTCACGCACAGCCATTATTACTGGAGCTGGATCATCGGGACGCTGATTTCATCCTGATGAACGGTCGGCTTGTGAGCGTTGTACTGACCGCAGCGACGGTCAATGCACACACACACACACACACACACACACACATGGATGTGGCCAGATCATTGACTTTGTGATGTACAAGTCAATGAACATACATTCCTGTGACATAATCATTTACTGTCCTACAGCTGTTCAAGTGACCCCTTCTGACCCGACAGCAGGAAAACCAGGGTCACGTGTCAGACCTCCAGTTGACCTCATTACCTTCATAGTGTCACGACTTCATTAACTCACAACATATCTATATTATTGCTAAACAAGGTTCTATTTAAGGTCCCCCCAGACCCTCCAACACCCCACTAACCAAGAACTAGTTGCATACCATGAATAACCACATCATTACTTGTTGTTGACGATATATATATAAAATAATGTCAACTATTAATCTGGACATTTAGACGGCTTTATTAGACAAGCTTTGGACAGTTTGTGTTTCGTATTAATTCGATTCTATATTAACCCTTTAGTTTATTTATTTATTTTGAACAATTTTGGCTCCTCACATGACGAGGGTTTTTGTATTTGCAAGAGCCTTAAAGATACAATATGTGTCATGATGATGAAGGGGCAAATAATGCAACATGTTGCGATACTGTAGTAACAAGAGTATATTTGTAGTATCGTCGAGTACTTGACTCTGGTGTTGCAGAATTTACAGACCAGATGACTCTTGACAAAGTCGTTACTACTTTCATTTGTTTTGAAACCAAAATATGTCCATATTATGTCATACATCGGCTTTTAAAAGCTGCTGGAGTCGACTGTATCCTCTCGTCCTCAGTCACTCACTTTAGCTGCGAAGGTCATAACGACGGCTGCCACCTAGCGGCCGTCAGTTCAATTGCAACACAAAAATGAACAAACGTATGAATGTAAATTATTATATTTCACACTCAATTCATTGACATATTAAATAAAGTTTAGTTCTTTAAAAGATAAAGTACAATTTCAAAGCAAAAGAATACATGTGTACAATGAAAAAATACTTACAATACAGGGCTCCTGAATATCAATACAGTATCTGGAAAAGAATAACATTTAAGTGTATCGTTATTTTCAACCAACCCTAGCAAAGACGTGTTACTTATGTAGTTGTTAGCGTTTCTAAAAGAAACAACCGTGAACAAGATGGACGCCGCAACAGCATCAATATCAAGACTCGACCTCCCGTGTCACAGGAAACGCTACTTTGGAGCTCGGCGCCACGTGGATCCATGGCGCCAACGGGAACCCCGTCTACCACCTGGCCGAGGACAACGGGCTGCTGGAGGACACCACGGACGGCGAGAGGAGCGTGGGACGCATCAGCCTCTACACCAAGACCGGCGTGGCTCACTACCAGACCAACGTCGGCAAGAGGATCCCCAAAGACCTGGTGGAAGAGTTCAGCGACCTCTACAATCAGGTGAGGGGGGGCGATAACTTCTATGCTTTCCGTCGACGCGATCGGTCCAGTACGAGTGGAAGTAGGTCAGGTCCTGGTCCTGTCTAGGCCTGCAGGACGATTAATCCCCTTGATGGAATTGTTTGGATTTACGGTGACCATGTTCGGCCCACTTTTCTTCCTCAAAAAAGACACTTAAATTCATCCAAATACCTCCATATTGCTCGTCTGTAACATCTTGTATTGACGTAACATTGAATTTTTCTCAAACAAGTCTATATGCCGAGAATTCTGACCCGCTCAAGTAGAAGAACTCACATTTCTCCGATCCTTAAAACTCTTCACTGGCTGCCAGTTTCTTTCAGGATCAACTTTAAAATTCTGGTTCTTACTTTCAGATCTATTCATGGTCAGACTCCTCCTTACATCACTGATCTGATCCAGCCTTACACCCCAGCTCGGGTTCTGAGGTCTGTGGATCAGAATCTACTGATGGTTCCTGAACACACGGTTCAGGACCAGAGGAGAGAAATCCTTCCAGGCTGTTGCTCCTAAGCTTTGGAACGATCTTCCTCCTCTTTGCGCTTGATGGATCTACTGACTCCTTTAAGAAACATCTTAAGACTTTCTTATTTGAGCTTTTCCCTGATTTTCTGGAACTCCTGTTGTGTTATCACTTTTATCTTGCCCTTTAAAGTATATACTTTATTGAATATTGTTTTGATTGTTTAAGCGCTTTGTGACCCTGGTCTGGAAAAGCGCTATACAAATAAAAATTACTTACTTACTTATTTTTTGAGGTATCTTGGAGCAGAAGCTAAAATGCTAACGTGCTACATCGAGTGCAATTTGAATTTCTCTTGACATTTCTTTTTTAGCTTTTCTGACCTTCAATGACCTCCGTTCTTTCTTCTTCCCCTTTTTTTTCTCCCCATGACTCTTTCGCCGAACTCTCCCGCCCTCGCAGGTGTACGAGCTGACGCAGGAGTTCTTCCAGAACGGGAAGCCGGTCTGCGCCGAGAGCCAGAACAGCGTCGGCGTCTTCACCCGGGACGTGGTGCGCAAGAGGATCATGTTGGACCGGGACGACTCCGAGGTCACCAAGAGGCTCAAGCTCTCCATGCTGCAGCAGTACCTCAAGGTGAGGCGTCTGCCAGACTCACGGTGGCTCTTACTAGTCGAGGGATTGAAAGAAAATCCATTAATTCCCATTTAAATTCATGATTATAAAAGTTAAAAATATTAGTAAATGAGAAAAAACTTGTCATTTATTGTAAAGTTTTGTTAAATAACACATCATTAACAAAGTATTACACTTCAGGGTTCGACTGACCAAGATTTTTGATTAAGAAAACGAGTTTGTTATTAATAAATTAATCACAATTAATCATAGTTTGACACTCCTTTACAAGCGTCCTCGCTCTATTTTATGTGTTTACGAGCAGCTCCTGTGTTTGTATGAATTAAATTATGGATTAATCTTCATTTAAAATTGTCATTTGTCAGCTTAGATTAGTTGAAAAACAAATAATTAATTTTCTATTTTTAATTCTTCTAAATTAAATGTCATTCATGCATGTCCTGCTGTGGTAAGATTTATTGAAGTATTTAAAAGTTGACATTTTTGTATTTAATTTTCTTTTTTTTGCATTAAATTATTCTTTTGAATAATTATTTTTAAAAATTAATTGACTCTTTTAATATAGAGTTTAATCTTTTAATTCAAATAATTCAAAATAATGTTGGTAGAATAATCTGGATTTTTTTAATTCAATAATTTAATTCAATGATTTGTACATTAAAATATTGCATTTAAAAAAAAAAAAAAACTTTTTTAATTAATTGACTTTTTTAATATAGAGTTTAATATTTTAATTCATATAATTTAAAATAAAGTTGGTAGAATAATCTGGAATTTTTAAATTCAACCATTTAATTCAATGATTTGTACATTAAAATATTGAACATTATTTTTAATATATATATATATTTTTTAATTAATTGACTTTTTAAATATAGAGTTTAATATTTTAATTCAAATAATTCAAAATAACGTTGGTATAATAATGAGGAACTTTTTAATTAAATATCAAAAGCAATAATTCAACCTTAAATATAAAATAATTAAATGCTTTATTTAAGTGACTAATTGAAAGGTTTTTACCTTTTAAATGTTGCGACGGCACTGATGTACTTCCAAAAGTAGTGTATTTAAGAAGTACTTTGATGTCGTGTATTCTTGACGCTTCCTACTGGACGCCCAGGTGGAGAGTTGCGAGAGCAGCTCGCCCAGCATGGACGAGGTTTCCCTGAGCGAGTTCGGCGAGTGGACGGAGATCCCCGGAGCTCACCACGTCATCCCGGGAGGCTTCATGAAGGTGGTGGAGGTCCTGGCCCGGGAGATCCCGTCCGGCACCGTCTGCCTCAACAAGCCCGTCCGCCGCGTCCACTGGAACTACTCGGCCGGCCGCCAGGAGCCCAAGGCCGACCACAACAACCACAACCGCGACAACCACGGGCGCTACGACGACGACCGCGGCCGGCCGGTCTACGTGGAGTGCGAGGACGAGGAGTGGATGGCGGCGGACCACGTCATCGTCACGGCGTCCCTGGGTCTGCTGAAGCAGAACCACGAGGCCATGTTCTCGCCCTCGCTGCCCGAGGACAAGGTGCTGGCCATCGAGAAGCTGGGCATCAGCACCACCGACAAGATCTTCCTGGAGTTCTCGCAGCCCTTCTGGAGCCCCGAGTGCAACAGCATCCAGTTCGTGTGGGAGGACGAGGCCCAGCTGGAGCACCCGGTCTACCCCGAGGACCTGTGGTACAAGAAGATCTGCAGCTTCGACGTCCTCTACCCGCCCGAGCGCTACGGCTACATGCTGAGCGGCTGGATCTGCGGGCAGGAGGCGCTGCACATGGAGCGCTGCGACGACGAGACGGTGGCCGAGATCTGCACCGAACTCCTGCGGCGGTTCACAGGTCAGAACACGTGGAAGTATGAGAGTGAAGCAGTTTAACATGTTGAATCTTTACATTTTTAGGTGATATGTTGTTGCTTTTTTAAGCATGGAATTAGTGCTTTTTATCAGGGCCGGGTCTAGGCAGGGGCAAGAGGGGGCCTGGCCCCCTCAAATAAATGTTGTGCCCCCTCAAACCAGGGCCGGGTCTAGGCAGGGGCAAGAGGGGGCCTGGCCCCCTCAAATAAATGTTGTGCCCCCTCAAACCAGGGCCGGGTCTAGGCAGGGGCAAGAGGGGGCCTGGCCCCCTCAAATAAATGTTGTGCCCCCTCAAACCAGGGCCGGGTCTAGGCAGGGGCAAGAGGGGGCCTGGCACAATGCCCCCTCAAGATTTGTGGCTGCCCCCTCAAACATGCCTTTCTAGACCCGGCCCTGCTTTTTATTATGAATTTAATCATTTATATAGTGAAAGGGTTTTAATCTGTTTTTATTGGGGAATTTATTTTCCTTTTTTATAATTGAATACAATTTTCAAAATGAATGAGATTTTTTACACTTGATATTCTTAACCCAATATGTATTTCCCTTCTAACTATAATTAATACCTGGCTCTTTAAATTCAATATTGTCAGGTGCCAACGTTGTTATATTGAATTAAAAAAAGGCCAAAAATGTAAAGAAATGTTTTTGAATTTTTGGAATCAGAAAATCAAACTCAGTGTGTAAAGAAATCTAAGAAAAATATTAAATTATTAAAAGAAATGCAATCCAGTTCAATATACACATTATTAACCCGAGTGTTTTTTCTCAAGAAGCAACACAAGCGATAAAAACAATTTTCTGGCCTTCGGGTCACTTTGACCCTTTTCGACTTTTGAAACATTGAATTATTACAGATCCTTGAGAGTCGGATAAGGAAGTTTCAAGTGAAGTGTCCTTTGATGTTCTTCAGTTCCTCTCAAGGTTCTCTACTATGAATACGCTTCTGGAGTCACAATCAGAATCACATAGGAATGTGTTGTGTGTCAGTACACAATAAAATAATGAAATAACACACAAAATAAGCAATAGACAAACAGGACTATCAAGTATCAAGGCAGCCGTTCTGTTGCACCTATAGTACCTGTGTATAGTACCTGTGTATAGTACCCTACTAATCCTAACAACCTGTACATACAAGTCGATGTGTTAATACTGTAGAAGCAGTAACCTAACCTATAAGTAGTATTAGCAGTAGCAGGATTGGCTGTATTAGTGTTAGTTGTAGCAGAAGCAGTAGTCGTATTAGGAGTAGAAGTAATAGCAGTAGTAGCATTAGCAGTATTAGAAGTAGCACAAGTAGCAGTATAAGCAGTATTAGCAGTATTAGCAGTACTAGTATGAGCAGTATTAGCAGTATTAGCAGTACTAGTATGAGCAGTAGCACTATTAGCACTATATGCAGTAAAAGCATTAGCAGTAGCACTATTAGCAGTAAAAGTATTAGCAGTAGCACTATTAGCACTATAAGCAGTAAACGTATTAGCAGTAGCATTATTAGCAGTAGCACTATTAGCACTATAAGCAGTAAAAGTATTAGCAGTAGCACTATTAGCAGTAGCACTATTAGCACTATAAGCAGTAAAAGTATTAGCAGTAGCACTATTAGCACTATAAGCAGTAAAAGTATTAGCAGTAGCACTATTAGCACTATAAGCAGTAAAAATATTAGTAGTAGCACTATCAGCAGTAGCACTATTAGCACTATAAGCAGTAAATGTATTAGCAGTAGCACTATAAGCAGTAAAAGTATTAGCAGTAGCACTATTAGCACTATTAGCAGTAGCAGTACTATTAGCAGTAGCACTATTAGCAGTAGTAGTATAAGCATCTTAGATGTATCAGAACGTATGTGAAGGACACACATTAAAGTATGAGCCGCGGCTGCTACAATAATCCAAAAGTTGTCTCTTGTGTTGAGATTATGGTCCGAGCTGATGTCAGCTCTTCCTATGGAGAGAATGTAGGTCAACACTGTAATCCTCAGATCACATATGGACTCACTGGTGCTGACCCGTGCCACTTATTGATGGACCACATCGCCCCTCGCGCCTCCTGACCCTCCTCTTTGCCTCTAGGTAACCCTGACATTCCCAAACCTCGGCGGATCCTGCGCTCCTCCTGGGGCAGCAACCCCTACATTCGGGGGTCCTACTCCTTCACCAGGGTGGGCTCCAGCGGAGGAGACTTCGAGAGGCTGTCCTTGCCACTGCCTTACAGCGACAGCAGCAAAGCTCCGGTGAGACTTCTGTGCCATGACACCTGACCTCTGACCTCTGACCTCCACCCACGATTGTGCAGAGCTCTGTTCTCAGATGCCACATGTTCGACTGCATCACTGACAAGACCAGTACTATGAAGTTGAAACAGACAAGTAATTGTAGCACTAGCAGTAGTATTTGGAGCAAGAGAAGAAGTGGTAAATAAAGCAGTAGTAGCAGTAGTAGTATGTGCAGGATTAAAAGTAGTATTAGGAGCAGTAGTAGTATTTGAAACAAGAGTAGAACTAGTATTTAAAGCAGTGGTGGTAATTGTAGTAATAGTATTCGGAGCAGTAGTTGTACTAATATTTAGATCAGTAGTAGCAGTAGACTTTGCAGCAGTATTGGTAGTAGTATTTGGAGGATTAAAAGT